>NC_090781.1:10211623-10534838 GCF_040054535.1 Antennarius striatus | reverse complement strand
GCGTCAGCTACAATCCCATTGAAAACACTTTGGAGTGGGCGTCACCCACTTAACCCCAAACCACAGCGCGAGTCAGTAAGAGGATATGGAGGCCATCTGGTAGCATTTTTACAGTATGGCGTGGCAGGTTGCCCGTGCGTGAAACAGGGAGGGTCGGATGACGGTCATGAAAGAGAAAGTCTCTAATTCTCAAGGAAGGCAGACATGAATATCCTCAGTCCAATTTTCTGGGTCAGACTTTCAACTCAACCAAAGGACACAACCTGATCACATCTGTCCATGGGTCGCTCAGCATGAACGATCAAACCAAACGATATTTAAAAACCTATCTAAGCAGGTATTTCAACTACGTTTTCAATATATGGTGGGACAATTGAGGGAGGGGTTTTAAAATGCAAAAACACATTATGTTAATAAGTGGAGAATTATAGAACTTCTAGAAAGTTTGGACTGAAACAGGAACCGGATGTCATTAGATTACAAAATACATACATAATTACAAAATAAGTTCCCCAAATTGCACTATTGCACTTATAAGAAATCGTTCCATGGAAATTCGACTTTCATAAAATAATTGACTGACCATGAAAACCAACCTCTGGAATGTGACATCATTGTTAATTTGATAGGTATTCAAGAAAAACACTTACCAGAATGTTGATGGTTTGATCCCAGCAACCTGTAGTCAACTTCCATGTGTCCTTGAGCAAGATACTGAACTCACGTTTGTTCCTAGTTGCTGTTCCTTTGGTGTGTGAGTGATGATGTGAATGGTTATTGCCCTTAATGAGCAGGTAGTGGCTTGAATAGTCAGAGTCCAACCACGGTATGAATGGTTGTGTCAATGGGTGAATGCTGACTAAGTGTTTTGGCCAGTCAGACTAGAAAAAGGTGTGAATATCTACAATCCTTGTAATGGTGATTTTCTTCTGCAAGTTGAATTATTTCAATAATTACGTGGTATTTCCCAGCAGTTCTGGAATATGACCTGGTTTCAATCATGTGCTTGATGTCATTGAATGTCATCATGGAATTTTGGTTCAAGCATTGTCATTATTCTTGTACTTAGAAGATGATGGAATCTTGTTGTTTCCCCTGTGCAAATGTAAATAATCCTGTAATCCAGCAAATATCACAATCCAGATGGCAATCCTGACCACCACCCCCTGATGGATTGTTCTTTGGCATATGTCCTCTCTGAAAAGTGTTCATCAAGTCTGGTCATAGCTTTACCAAGACAGACTGACAGGCAGACAGACGGACAAATGGACACCAGTAAATGTAAAAACACTCAACACCTATTGAAAACTCTATCGCTCACAGTATGTCTCACGTGAGATTTTTACTATTAAGTATCCTTAAGTTCCTAAGAACGTTTTCCAATTATTATGTCATCAGTGTCCCGTCTTTCAATGAACAGTTATGTTCATTTATGTTGCAGCTGTATGTGTGGGTAACCACATGCTTTAAGATTCAATCTGTAAATTTTACTGCATCACGCATCTCTGAAAAATTTTGTGTTGTAGACTAACCTGCCTAACAGTATAATTTCTGTTTGAACCAGGTACAGCATTAAAGTGCTTATATGTTAATGTAACAGTCCATTTCTCGCTGACCACACATCGACAGCCAGCTGCGCTCCCTGCTTGACAGCCAGCTGGTTAAGACTTTGGAAAGGAGCAGCCTCAGTTAATTAATGTTACCGATCTGCATCTTGTCAATGGCCAATTTGCAGATGGAAAGAAAGGGAGAGAAAAGGGATGACCTTACTCCAGTTGCTTAAGCATTGTTTTTCTTTCTTTTTTGCTCTCTCAAATAATGGCTTGGATCTGTCTGTTAGAACAAAATATACGACTCAGTTCTTAGATGCATACATAGAAATACCACTATACTGCAGTATTCCAGTTTGGAGTTTTCTGATAAAAGTATAATGTTGATGTAAACAGATGTTGGGTTATTTTTAAGTATTATCATTTAATATGTTGATGGTATAGTGATATATTACTACATACAGTGGTACATCTACTTACGAATGTCTCTACATATGAAATTTCCTCTTATGAAACACCTCAACAGGAAAATATTGCCTCTAGTTGCAAAACAAATTTTGACTTACGAAAAGTAAAAATACAGTATGGGCTGTTACTCGCAGCTCCCAAAGGTTTCTGAAAGCAACATTCTTATAGCTGCTCTGCCATTGGCTATTACCTCGCATCCTGGCATTCCATTCATTAAGAGGGATCTCTGTGTCTAGCCAGGTAGGTGTCTATGCAGCGTCCTCGTCATTCAGCCTTCGACCCATGACGTGGTCTGATAGTTTTAAGGAGTTAAAGGCATCGCGTGGGTGGTTGGAGAAGTTCAAAAGGAGGACTGGAATTCTCTGTTCTTCGGCATGGTGAAATAGGAGCGCATGAACCAAAGAGGGCAAAAAACAATGAGGACAGTAGTTAAAAGGTAAATGACCATCATTTTTATGCTTTACTCTATTTTTGTTTTTTACATTATGCACAACTTTCATTTAATGTGTAATAATGTAATTGGAACATATATTTTTTACATGTTTTGATGCATTTTTATGCTTTATAAAACATTTATGTCTGAATTTTGGGGGGCTTGGAACAGATTAGGGCATTTGCATGGAAAACGCATCTCTATTTATGAAATTTTCTACTTACAAAATTTCTTCCAGAACCAATTAATTTCGTAAGTAGAGGTACCACTGTAGTTTTAAAATGAATATTATTCCAATATATAATTAATTTATAAATAAAATGTCTAAATATGTGGCTCCAATTGAATTATGTTATAAATAATTCAATGTCTGCATACTCCCTATTAAAGCTTAATAAGGATTGAAGTAGTTAAAGGGTTGCCATGTTTGCCATGAATTTAAAATTAATGAATGGGATTGTCTTATTCAGTCTTATATCTTTGTACTTGTTGTAAAAATATGCAGCTTCTGTGAGACATGGAAAATTCCATTGGTCTGAAAGCACAGAATATAATCTCATTATTAAATCTTTAATATTAAATCTGGAGCTAGACTAAGAAAATGACTCTGTGGACCGTTGGAAGAATTTATATCCTGACACAATCCTTCTATTCTGTGATATTTATTATTACGAACCAGTTAAAAAAAACCCTTAGCCCCACAGATGCATCATAGATACCCTCAAACTCTGTGGGCGTGCCATATATATGCTGCCTGCTTTATATGCATGTAGTATTAGGCCTGGGTCTGGTCGAAGTCTGTGAGAGAAGCTAAAGTGAGCTGAAAATCAATTGATGATTTTAAATTATCAGAACTGTAAGGTTTTTGCTTCTGCAAAGTCTGGCAGAAAATTAGGATGTTTGTTTTTTTTTGTTGATTTTCTTTTTACCCAATTAATCCATACTTTGAGGTGTGACAATGGCGAAAAGCACAAGTAGAGGAGCAGAATCATCAAATTAATCTCTTCCTGGGATGTAATAAACCAGAAAGTGCCAATTTCACCTTTGATTGCATGCGGTATTTAATGCCTGAAGAAGGCATGCTTGACTTCCTGACGTGTCCCACTGTCCCACAATATTTTAACATATTTATTTTAAGGTAAAAGTTCCACTTAATTTGTATAATCAAACATTTTTCAACACCTCGTTTTTGGGGGAAAGGAATCACAAACCAAAACAGTGAAAGTGTATGTATAAAGTCAGTTCTTCACTGTTACTGTTAGCATGTTGTTGGTAGGAGCAAAAACACAGTGCATGACATTCAATTTCCTGATCATCTTTTCATTGTTAGAGGAAAAGCTGGTTCTCCATCTGTCAGATTTACAAGTACTTTTTTACAAAAGTTTCTCATGTTTTCTTCCCTCGCCTTCGTGCACACAGCTGGTTAAATCTGCTGCTTATTTTCTTGACTCGTCTCCAAGTCATTAGGTCTTCTTCAGACTCAGGTGTCATCTGCAGATTGCTTGTTTGGTCAGTTTAATGACTGAATCTGTTCAATTTGTAATCTATCAGCAAATGCTCACATTTAAGAAATTGGAACATGCAAACACTTAGCTTCTTAGCTTTAAGAAAAACATCTAATTTTCGACTATAGACTAATCTATTAAGTATTTGTTAATTGCTGCTCTTTAAACATCCTTCCTATAAAGTCGCAGTCAGTAGCCAGGTTCCTTACTGCTACTGAACATTAAACACATGGAGCTGCAGCAAAGAGCGAGTCTGCATGAAGTCATTTACAGGATGAGGATCTTTTCATTGACAGCTCCAAAGAATATATGAGCTATCACTCAACTTGCAAGGTAATTTACATCTCAACTAACATCAAGAGTTCTTATAAAACTGAACCTCACAGGCCTTACAAGATTCAGGGGTCTATAATATGGGAGACAGACTGACTTTTCAGCACAGCCACCCACCAGCTGCCAGAACATAAATAGTAATATATCATTATGGCTGCATGGAGGGAAAACACCCTGCGTTTTAGTTCTTTGCGGAGGTCATGTGGCAATCAGTGGGTGTGTTCATCCATCTCTTGCGTAGAAAACAGGCTAAATTAGACCTTTATGATGAGTCCACATGGCCCCTCAGAATCTTACGCACTTATGGAGATTTTTGTTTTTACTTCTTTTCTTTTTACTTTTATAAAGCAGTGTCTTCATTCCATTGATTGCACTGACATTGGAAGTTGATGGAATTGACCCTGGAATAAATTGCATTTATCTACTTCTTACTTATTTATTTATGGCCCATAAATATCATGAAGAAGATTTTTTTTTTTATTTATAGCTAAGAAGAAAAGATACATTTCCCTTTCTCTTGTTGCTGCATATAATCCAGTGCAGGTTTGTTTTGAATGAACTCCACAGCAGATGAGTGGTGTGCCCTCACATGATGGAATGCACTGCAAGTCCGTGTTTCTTTGAACCTGGGCTTTTCATGGTACTCAACTAAATATTTCTCTTGTGTGTGTGTGTGTGTGTGTGTGTGTGTGTGTGTGTGTGTGTGTGTGTGTGTGTGTGTGTGTGTGTGTGTGTGTGTGTGTGTCTGTGTGTCTGTGTGTCTGTGTGCGTGTGTCTGTGTGTGTGAACATATCCAGCCTTTGTCTCTCACAAGACTGGGAATGAGTGATAATTTCACCTCTTGATTTCTGCCTGAATATCTGGTTGGCTGTAAAGAAAGGCTGATGCTGTTTGTTTATGACCGGTGTGGACACACGTAGCTGTGTTCGCTATGACGATGTGGATACGCCTTTAACAGACACACACACCTGACTGGAGTGGGGCTAACTAGCTAGCCAAATGCTAGCTGACTTCAACAGTTTGTGAGGAACTTTCAGTGTGTAGCTCCTGAGCTAGGACATTACCACACAATCATACTGCAGCATGAACAAACTCCCCCTCAGGGATGGCCACACCCTTGGGCATGTCAGCCAATCAATATTGTCAATCACTCTGTCCAATCACAGAGCGCCCTTTGTGACTTCACAAATACCACTCCGGGTCATGAATTCCTAAAACTCCAAATACTAACTGATGCAGGAAGCGTTTGTTTACCAGATTCTAGGAATTGGTCGGGTTAGGGAGGACCACTATGTTAATGTAGAGACCTGATAAAATTTGATTCTCATAATAGTACCTCTTGAAAAAAGGATGAATTAAGGGGATTATGGGTTATTTGTTTCTGCCTTGAATCTCAAACTTTTGGATTTGCAATCAGCACAACATCTGAATTTTTACATAATAATAGCTCTATTTTCTAAGAATTGTTCTTTTTATAGTTTGTGTCTCAAGCACAGCTGATCATCATGTCCTATTTTTTAACAGCTTTAATTTTTCTTACGTTAAAATAGTTGGCTTCTTTGTTGAGTGCTGATGAATTCTTGGAATGAGTTCCATGATGTGGTCTGTTTTCCCCAAGTGAGAGTCACTGTTAAATATGCATGGCTGAAAAATAAATGAAGCAGGCTTCTGAGGGAATGTTGATGTTTGTGAGAGAGTTAAACATGATTTACTAGTCTGTTTTATTTGGTGGTTTTAATTTTGATGAAGCAGCCATTGAGAGTCCACAAAGTGGAATCTGCTTTATCTGTTTGTTCAGTTTTATCTTAATTGACATGTGTTAATGTATAGAATTAGTTATTGATGATAGTTTTCTGGGTGGTCAGAGGTGATAGATGCAGGTAGTGTTTCCTCATTGGCTTCATGCCAGTGCGAGTTAAGGACTTGATTTTCTCTTGGTCCTCTTAAAGCAAGTTAGTTTTAATGAATTGTCTGTCTTGTTCTGAGTCAGCCCCTAAATCTGACTGTTGTTGTCCACCAAAGCTTTGCTCCCATGCTTGAAAAGGTCTACCCACAGCTCAACATTACTGACGTTGAGTTTTATTAGCAAGCTGTTTCTTGCAGGTTTTCATTCATGGTAGCTTTCGTGTTCATGGTCCTGGTAAGCCACTGGTTAAAAAACACTTCTGTTGGGAATCAGGTCCAGTTTAAGATTTTTTGCCTGGTCAGTTACACAGTTGTCACTGGTGCAATGTCAAGATTCAGAGTCAAGTGCATCTGAACAGGAGTGTGAATGGAACAACTACCTAGGTTTGACATGCATTAATTAATTATGAAAACCAAAAAAACTGCACATAGAAAAAAATAGAAAATCTAGACTTCACATCTACAGCCTGATGTGCTAGTTTTGTACACTATATTCAAACACTCAGGCACAAGGCATTATTCAGGATTTTGAAGACCAAGAATAAATGTCCAATGTGTTTTCTGCATGCAATAGAGGTTGTACGATTGAGATATAGTGTGACAAATATTCGTGCAGCCCCAGAAAGAACTTTTGATTTGTCATGTGGTTTACTTTGGAGATGCGGCCCAGTTCTGCCTTTAACAGTAGACTGATAATTACAACATTCCCATCAGCCTCATTTGTATTTTCTTTGTTTTCAAGTTGCAAATATTAGTTTGTTAACAATAAATAACAAATATTCTGAACATCATCTAAAATTAATATATTAGCATGTAAATGTTACTGTTTTAATTTTCCAAATCAGTGTGTTTGTCATCTTCTCTTTTTACACCAGTGGATTCCGCTGTCTATGCAAAATTAGTTAAAACCGACACAAAGAAAGCTCTATAAGCACAGCAGCTTGACAAAGTTGTAAAAGTAACACAAATAAGTTTGTGTCACACATTTGGCTGCACTTCACAGCTGTACACACATACAGTAGCTGTGACAGCTTTAGCTTTATTCACTATTAAACAAAATAAGAAAGCTTCGAAGATCAATTTACACCAACCTCACACCTCTTTCTGTTTTTTTAGTCCTCAAATGATAAAGAAGAATTTCAGTAGGAAACGTATTCAATTGTTCCATAAAGGAATTTATAAAAAATCTGATTTGTGCACTAGTAGGATATAAACATCTGCAATCATAACCACGTTAGTTGTCATCCTGATTACAGGTATAAAATAGACAACGGCTGTGACGTGTTTTGGGCTTCTATTGCATTTCCAAACACTTTTAAACATATTTTTAAGGAGGACATATTTTAAGGGGGACATTTGTGTCCAGCAGAATACCTGTAATAACAGAAAGATCTTTATAAGGTCTTTATAAGGCATGTGTTACATTTCATTGGATTCTGCTGCTGTGACCATGGTTGACAGACTGGCATCATCATCATCATCATCATCATCATCATCATCATCATCATCATCATCATCATCATCGTTGTAGATGTAGTTGTTGTCGCCATCTTCATTTTCATTGTCATCATCATTATTACTATCATTATCATCATTATTATTATCAGTGTTGTAATAATAGTTATTATAAATTCTACAAATTGTGATCTCTGTTTTAATAGCTCTTATTGTGTCTGTGCCCCTTTTCCTCACCTCTCCCCCTCCCTATCTACTGTATCTGCTCTATCTCCTGCTCTCCTCCCAATATACAGTATATCTCCATCTCTTCTGTCTCACCAAACATGGTCAGTTTTAGACCCGCTCAATGTTTCTGCCTGTTTAAGAGCAGCTTTTCATCCCCAATGTCAGAAGCTTTTTATTCATGGAGAATTGCTGGGGTTTTGTAGAATAGGATTGGTCTAGACCTAAACTAGGAAGTGCTTTGCCATTAGTGATCTGTGCTGCATATATAAGTGGCTTAACTTGACTAGTGACTATTGATTTATGGACAGGCGGACAAGAGTATTTGCCTTTGGTGACAGTTAATAAAATTCAAGCAGACATCATGTATGGGAATAAAACATGCTTGTGTCACCATGGCAACAGATAATGTCTTTGTCAGTCTAAATGACCATTGAGTTCTTCAGTTTGGGAAGAGGTGCCAGCCTGAGGGTGCCAAGTCAGATGAATAAGGTGGGTGTTAAACATATTCAACTCTACATTATTGTGATGGTAACATCACCACAGTGTACTCCAGGCTGAACCTTGCCCTGATGGAAGGGCACTCATTTGTCTGTTCTCTGAATTGAATCCTCATTTTCTTGCCTTGCTTTTTCGTCCTGTTGGATCCTTTCACTTACAGTCCATCACTGGTGCACCTCACCAGTGTCGTTCTCTTTTGACACTCGCGTGATGAAAAAAACTTTCCTCCAGAATTATGAATGACAGAACATTTCTGCTTCAACAATGAAAAGACTGCCCTAAACTGTGCCAAACCTATTGTGCCATTGGCCGCAAAGAGCCTAGGCCATTTAGAGTTTTGGGGGACACATTCCTGGGACATTCGAGCAGTCGATCCAGTCAGAGGTCTCCTTTGCGGTGACGGTGACCACATGAGTGCCATTTTTGAGAAAAAGTAGATTTTTGTCTTTTTAAGAGCAGAGTTTCAAAGCAAAGTGTCTTTTAATGTGGCAGAGTCATCCCATTGGACACAAGAATATAGCATACAGTGAATACAACATTGGTTTTTTGAGTTTACGGGTTCCCATAGTGGCTGTGTCTTCATATTAGGGAGGGAGAAGTGAGTTATCCCTCAATGAGGGAGTGATTTCGACATTAGTCTATGACTGTTTGCAAGATTATAATTCACTAAATACTAATGTAAGACATTTGTTTCTAAATTTATGATGTTTCCCAAATGCGACCTGTGTTTTTGAGTAGATTCAGGATTTCTTATCAACGTATTGACATTTTCATCTGTTAAAAAAACAAAGTCAATCATTTTATAAACAGAAAAAATCTAGCTTAGCCTTTAAAGGACATTTTCACTGACAACATTTTTAATGTGTTACAGAAAAAAAAACACTGGTGCAAATAGTAATAAAAATATTTCTTGTATTTAACTTAGTTGCCTCAGTTTAGTAATTTCAGGCTACTGCTATTGTACATGCTGACTCGTTATCACACTGCTCTCGGATGACTTTGACACATGAATGAAATACAGCCCTTTTTCATTGACACACTGTGTATTTTTAAATGTTTTTAAAAGTAACCTTATGGAAAAAAAGTTAATAAAGTGAACAATTATGTCAGAGATCAATATGAGGCTAAGGAAACCATTTGTGTTTCTTATCTATCCTTTTTTAAGAATTTGTACGGCTTTTATTTGAAAAGTAGTGTAGCAACCAGAATATAAGACAAAATTAAATAAACATAAACCTGAGCTGTGCTTTCATGAGTCTTCTTGGCAATACAGGTTCAAAGTAAGTGGCTTCACTAGTGCAAAACATAGAGTGGCAATATGATAGCAGGTGTTTGAGAACTCAAGCTGTGACAGATTTTACAAAAAATGTGTTATACTTCATTTACACATGAAAACTGTGAAACACAATTTTTTTCATGTTATTGTGATACAGAAAGACAATATAATGTGTCATTTTGAAACACTGCTCATGCCGACTGCTCTCATTTTGTCTTATTGATTTTTTGGACTCTGTTTTGTGTTTATTTCCGGTCACAACAATCTAGTTGATGTGAAGAGCTCCTGTGGCTTAAAGCCTGGCTCACCTTGAATCATCTCATCTGATATTCTCCCTATTCCTCCTCCCCTGAGTAAAATAATCATTGTTCAATGAAGTTTGCACCTCACTTCTCTCTATTGATGATTATCTTGTTTAAAGTATATCAGCTACAAAAATATCCTCAATTTTGGATGCAAAAAATTCCAATAAATAGATTTTCTTGGGAAATATGATACTGTGAGATGTTATTGTTTTTATTTCATCTTCTTTATTGCTGGATGATAGTTTCCTTGTCTGATTGTTTTCAGGTAAACTAGAATTACTTATTTATATTCCCTTATTCTTGTGAAGCTTCAATCAGTTAAGTTCCTGTTCATATCCATGTGATTCCAGACCCAAACACTGGATTGTGAGCTCTCTTTGACCTTTGACCATCTTCTAATAGGATATTTGCGCCAAATGAGATGTTCCCTCAGGGCTCTCCCCAGAAGTCACACTCATGAGAGTTGGACAGATGGACGTGAAACCTGAAAATGCCTCTGTCTTGTGTGTGAGTGTGTGAGTGTGTGAGTGTGTGTGTGTGTGTGTGTGTGTGTGTGTGTGTGTGTGTGTGTGTGTGTGTGTGTGTGTGTGTGTGTGTGTCTGTGTGTGTGTCTGTGTGTATCACATGTGTGGGAGATAGTTGGTTAGCCTCGCTCCACTCCAGCTTTGGCCTATGGCTCTCTATGCTCTTCCAGAGGCTTTAGTGAAGATGACCAAGTGAAGGTTAGCCACCCCTCTCTTAAGAGCTCACAAAAGCTTTTACAAGCCATTATGCTCCTTGAGGTCTCTGTTTTCTAAGCACTTTTATTATGTCTATGTGTGTGTGTGCGCCTGTAGAGATTTGTGCGTAGGGAGGAATTTTGTTGCTGGTGGGTGAATGGGGTCAGTGGATGTGTGAATTCAATGACTGTCAGGTTTCAGACTCCAGCCTCTACTGCTAATGCCCAGCCATCTGGCCATGAAGAAGGAGTGAGGTGTTGGACTCTTTTCAATCTGCTTCCTAGAGTTTTCCAGACAGGGAGTGAGAGAGAAACACACACACCGTCATCTGTGAATTCTCTCAAATGTAAGTGCCCCTGTTTGCCTCCTTGGTGCTCCCCATCCATTAACGACAAGCCATTAAAATGCTCCAGCAAGTTTACTATTCCCATCAGCAATGTTTAGACTGATATCTCCCCCTGAAGGATCGTTAAGTAATATTAATATTCAATTGTGATTACTTTAGAGCTATCTAACGTCATGTCAGTTCCGCAGAGATATGCGTCATAAGAACAATACTGCACCCAGTTTACTGCAAGCAGCAAAATAAATATTCTATTTCTGCTTCAGCTGGCTCCAATTTCTGGTACGAGTTGAACAGATGGTTATAGCTTGGATTTCAAAGTGATGGAGTAAAACTAACGCTGCCTGCCTTTGCCAACTCTGCTTCTTTCATCCCAGTGAGTTGCACTTATCGAAAGCAGTCCCTCGTTGCCTAAATGAAGTGCACAACAAAGCAAATGTGCTGACTGTCACTGCTCAGCACATCAGCTTGGGTGCTACGTCGCACCGAGCCTGAGCAAAGTGAAGCAGCTTTCTGCACTCGACTGCTTCTTCCTTCAGGCTGATGGAGCCCAGAGCACTGAGAGGTAAATGGATGAATGGAGGCTTTATGGAGATGAGGAAGTGTAATGGTACTCTCTTCTCAATCCCGGCGGCTGGAACAGTAGCTCTCTGTGTCTTTTATCAGAGACATGAAAGGAGGACAATAAGCCTCTCTGCTATCGACAATATGGTGTCATTTGAAGCAGATTATCCCTCTTTTGAGGTAAAGGGAAATAAAAGACACAGACAATTGACAGAGTTAGGAGCCAAGGTTTATCCTCCCATGAGAAAATCCTCCACTCTGCTTTGTTTTATTTCAAAAAATCTAATCTGCCAAAGTGCCCACTCACTGTCACGTGTGGATACAATCAGCAATTATTGTCCTTATAGAAATGCCAAAATTCAAGTTTTTCAGGGTCATGAGAGAACAAAGAGAGGCATTTGTCCTCAATCTGAATAAGTCATTAATGGCTTTTTCCTTTCCAAACAATGTTATCCCTGTGCCCACTGATACTACTGTTGTTTGTTTCATATATCATTAGACTGTGAGACCTTTACAGCGGGAAAACGCTAATGCATGGCAGATAATGAATTAACAGCAACAAACATTAAAATTGGAGCAACTGAAGTAGAAACATTGACACCCAAGAAGTCTTAAACAGATTTGTTTCACAGTTCTTTATCACGTTGCACAGTAACTATTAAGACAAAAATATTTATGTTAACAACATATTTTGTGCCAAGACTGTAGCTGCATGAGTTAATGGTTCTGTTTGAGAATTTCCCATTTCGGGATAAATAAAATATGATTCTTCCTCTTCTTCTTAAAACCTTCATAATTAAAGGAGAGCTGCAACTTCTCGTCATTAAAAGAAACTAAAACCTGAATGCAGGAAAACAATGACCTCAAGCACAAATTAAAAAGATAAACTGTTACTCAAAAGAAATAGGAGAGGAATGTCCTGCTATGTTTGTCTGACATGCATAACTTTTTGGCCCACACAGGAGTACGTGGATTACTCCTGAACAGCAGGAAGATGAAGTGAAATATGGTCACCATAATAAAAGCATTTTCTCCAGACTACTGTATTATAATAATGATTGTAATCTACCATTTAGCGGTGAGCTTTTTATAACACCAGAAAAATGTAACAAACATAAAATGATTTAATGTGCTTCCTGGCAGCCACTGAAATATGATTTCCCCACATGACTCCATGTACTCCAGATGAAGCAGCACAAAGAAGCCAGACTGCCCAATCAATGCTTTGCTTGTCAGTCCGTTGGACTCCAATCTTCGCAATTGTTAATTTGTTTGGAAAAGGTCAATATGAGCGAAAACATTGGCTTTATTTCCTCTTCACAGACCAAATGACCTGAGCTGCAGATGTGATTAAGGTGCGGATCCGTTTTGGTCGATTTTGTCATTACAGTTCATTTTATTTGTTGATTTTACCTCTTTTAGAATATTTTTTTAAATTAGTTTTAAATAGCTAGAATTACTAATAATATGCAATAAAAAAGTACATGATGTAACTTCAGAATTGTTGAAAATCATGACAGCATTATTGCACTTAATTCAAACATCTCACAAATAAATCAGTGGATGAACGCCTGTATCTAACTCTCTGCACTTGTGGACTGACAGACTGATGATACTGATGACCGACAGTTTGATGATAATATGATACTAATAAATATTATTCCTGATTCAAAACATTTAAATAATGCTTTAGATGCCCGTTGCCAGCTTAGTTAGGCTCCAGCTCCCCGTAAACCGCTACGGCGGATGAAGCGGCAGAAGATAAATGAATGAATGAATGTCCAGCAGACTCACCCACAAAACCCACGGCTTCTTTTACACAACCAGCATCTAACTGTCCTGTGTATAAGATAAATACATGGAGGTTAATTGTTTTGCTTCTGTGCAGGTGGTGGGGGTAGTACTGTCGCAGCACAGTCGTCTTCATTAAAGGAGTCAGCCAATGAGGTGGGAGGACAAGATAGGAGTGACCTACATTTGTGAGATTTGGCAGATTTAGCAGGGGTTGAGATCAACCACCGTGTCATGTAACAGAGAAGGTAAATGACTGCCTGTCATTTACCTTCTCTGTTACATGGGGGTCATGAGAGGGGATGGGGGTCAGGAGAGGAACTGTGATTTTATAAAGTCTATGTTACATATATTACAACAGAATAAGTTTCATCTAAAATAACACAATTAAAAAAAACTTATGTGTTTGGATAAGCCTATCAGTACACAAGCTTAGTATTTTCATTCTCCAGCCACCTTTGTGGAGTGTGTGTGTGTGTGTGTGTGTGTGTGTGTGTGTGTGTGTGTGTGTGTGTGTGTGTGTGTGTGTGTGTGTGTGTGTGTGTGTGTGTGTGTGTGTGTGTGTGTGTGCGGGGGGGAGGGGGGTCATGTTGCTATTCATTTGTTTAGTAAAATATAGTCTATCCAGCAAGAGTGATAAAACACAGACATCTAGATTCAGTCAGTACCCCAAAATATCAAATGAAAGTAAACTCCAAAGCTGAATGTGGACCTTCAAGATGAAGATTTAACTTTATCAAATAAAGTTAAGTGTAAAGTTCACCTATCTTTAATCCCCAGCGTCTTCCTCTACCTCATATCAGCTGTAGAGCGGCTGTTAGCACCTCGTCCATCACTGCTTCGGAGAAGCCTAGGGCTTTAGAAGGTGCTGCTCCCTCACTGTCTAAATTGAGACTGATACTGTAGAGTGGAACAGTTTAATACTTCACACCATTAGTTATCCTGCTGTACGCACCACACTCCCTAGCTTCAAATATCGGTACCTGTAAACTACAAGATTAAAAAAGAATGTAGACAAGGTTTTGTGTGTATTTATGAATTATTTTTATTTTTCATTCTGCTCAATTTGGCTGATGTCGTCTTGTTTATTTATTGTTTTTGTTTGATGGCAGATTTTAGAACTAGAGAAATAAAACAATGGTTAATGTAGGCATTTAACTGCTCTTAAAAAATAAATGGGATGAATTACTACATACATTTTAATATTAAGATTGATTAAGTCTTTAAAAGTCTTTAAAAATTCCCAGTGGGGAAGTTCTTTTTACTTTCTACATGTATTACACACACATGCAGACAAAAGAACACCACACACGCACGCACACACACACACACACACACACACACACACACACACACACACACACACACACACACACACAGCAGCACCCCTACAGCAGATTTTTTTGGGGTTGTTGCCTTGCTCAAGGGCACCTCATCAATGCTCAGGAGTTGAACTGGCACCTGTCCAGCTACCGAAAAGATCTGTGTGGATTCATCCATATCCAATCATCTTGTAGACATCATCTCTCTGGGCCTGCTGGAACTTCTCTCTGCTGGCTTTGGGTGAGAGGTGGACTGCACCCCGGCTGAGACGCCAGTTCAGTGTGGGGTCAGGTGAAAGACAAACAACCATGCATACTCACATTTACATGTATACGTGAGTGTGAGCCTCCCATGTCTATGTGGAGGCTTTTATTTTGAAAGGATATTTGAATGTGCTTCAGGGAAGCACATTCAAATATCATGAAAAGGGCATGATTGAGTCAAATGTTATTTTATTTATATTAAGTAATATTGAACTTCAGGAGTTTCAATCAATAACATCAACTTTTGGTCTCGTCTGTTTGTTGGAAGTTCGGATTTGTGCTTAATTGTTTTTCTGCAGGATACAAAGGATATGTTTACCACCTAAATCTAGCCAATCTGTGGACCTAAGCAGCAAAATGTCCAGAAACATGACAGCATTTATTCGAGCTAACAACAAAACCCGTCATAACACAAATCATTATCTATATTTTTTAGAGTACACTGGACTCAACAAATAACCAGTGGCATCAACACGAAGGCAAACACTCTGATTTATTCTTTAAAATTGTTTTTGTATTCTTATAACACCTCCACTCCACATATGTTTTGTGTTGACAGATGTAACAATTTATTAATTGTCTTTTCTTCAGTCCATATAACGTAATGACAGACGCTGTGCATGTGATGTCATCTGAAGGAAGAATTTAAAGCACAAACAGAGTGGAAACACATCCATGAGATACTAGCTGGGGCTGTGATTCAGTGACAATATGACTTTCTGTCAGCAATCCACAATCACAACTGAAATCACTGCTCAAAACATGTCATCGTGCATCAACATTATTTATTTTAAATTATAAAGAGGATTCTAAACAAAGCATTAGGGTACCAGAAAACAAACAAACAAACAAACAAACAAGAAGCTGGGACTAGAAATTCTTTGATGATCTCAGTTGATGATTTCATTTGATGGAAAGCTGGAATGTTTAAGGATGGCCATGCTTATTCAGTAATTCACTTTCTCAAAGATTTGAGAATTGCGGATTTTCTTTTTTAATTGATTGTGGGTGGAGGCTGGGTAAACCCCGGGTAAATAACCAGTTTATTGCAGGGTCAATTTTAATCATGCTTAAAGATTGTGGGTTGTTCAGGGGAAACGTATATAAAAAATATGGGGGTTTTGTTTGTAAGTTTGATGGAGCAAAAGGAGAGAGGGGGCAGGAAAAGAGATGAGGAGGCAAAGAACAAATTATTGTGATCAAGCCAGATGCTCCAGGTCTCCATAGAAACCCCCTGCATTTCACACTCTTCTCTATTTCCCCCCATTTCTTTATTTATTTGTTGTCTGCACTTCCAGAATAACTTAATTAAAGGCAAGGAAGGCTAGCATGCTGTGTGAGATGACAGCAACCGGAGATGATTTGTGATGGATTACTGCATTTTATCTTCTCTTTATTTACTCCGTTGAAATGCAATGGAGTCTGCTATAATGCCAAATGAATTTGTGATAAACAGTATTTTTGTGTTTGCTTAGAATGACTTAACAAACAAGTCTTTGCAAATAAGGATGAGACGTTTTCCCCTTCCTTACTTTAAACATAATCCATGTTTTTGTTTTGAACTGGTGTCCTGCTGTCTGTGCAGATAAAAGTAGTGGCAGCAGCAGTTGGTACCTGTAAGAAGCTTGACTGCAGAGCGCCGGTGATAAACACAACTTTTAATTGGACATCCTAGGGGGAGTAAAAGTACATCATCTTTACTGGAGCTGATTAACAAGCAAAGTTTGCTTTCTGTTTATGTAACGGCATGCCGGTAATGCCATCAGTGCAAGGTCACTGAGATTTTCAGAAACACAAATTCGCATTGGTGATAAAAGTGAAAGTTGGCTATAACTTCATGCTTGAGGGATTTTTTTTCAACACTCAGAATGACTGTACACACCGAAACCTCCAAGGTTAGGTCTTTCATGAAAAACAGATTTTTTTCCCCCCAACTAATTTCTGTGAAAAAAATACATCCTGTCATAAAAAATACCCTTAGACGTAGAATAATATCAAACATTGACTGAGCTGTCACATACTGTCAATCAATCTGTTGAATCTGGAGCTCTGTTGGCCAGAGTTGAGAACTTTTTATTTATTTCAGGTTTGAACTATGGAGCATGTGTTCAATTTTTGCATGATTGAAGCTTTGAACTTCATTTTGGAACGTATTCACCATCATCACCTCTTCGGCTGTATGTTGCCCCGAGTCAGAATAATACTCCCACTGTTGGGTCAAGAGTTGGTTTTGTTTAATAGCCGTTGAACTCCATGCTAGTTGAGGTGAAATGCTGCATCCCTTGAGTTTGATTGTTTGACCTGCTGAGATAGTTAACTGAAATGGACATTTGTTCCATAACATTTCTATTTTTTTTTTCCATTGCTAATGTAGTATACAGAGCTGCCCCCACTTCTCAATTGTATTTAACACAGTGTAACTGGGCCTTAGCTTTGTGCTTTTCTCTTCCTTCTAATGGACTGTCCTCAGCCAGGGGGTGTTATCCATCACATGCACTACCTGAAGTCTGGAGCCTCTAAAAAGATTAGGACCGTTATGAGAAGATGGATGGCCCTTGTCTCCGCAAGCATCATCTCCAAATGCTTAAATTAAATCTAGAAATTCTCATGGGGAGTTTAGATTAGCCTAGTAATAGCAGACGTGAGGCAGGGCTAGCCTCAGTCCGGCTATTATTACACTGTTACATATTTAAATATTTATGAAAATTGTGGACATTGTCTTAAAGAGCCAATTTAACAGTAGTTTGAGGGAACTCAGGTGGGAGAAAACCTTACCTCAGTTAACTACCTAGTGGGATCTACCAGTCAGGAAGAGAGAAGCGCAGATTGGACCAGCTGTCTCCCCCCCCCCCCTTCTTTCTTCTGTGTTTCTTTTTTGCCTGTGGGAATTAGTCAAAGAGCCAAACAATCGTTAGAGAAGTCCATATTAGATTGACCTTTGTTTCTCAGCTTACACCTCTTTTGGTCTTTTAAAAGGTTTGTTGTCCTGTGGCCTTTTAAAGCTAGTAGTTATGGATTTGTTTCCTTTCATTGAGATGGTTGACTGAGGTGGCAGATTTTTAATTCACTGTTGGAAGCCCTTCAAAAAGTGTGCACACCCAGTTTTATAGAAAACAACACTCCCTCCACTTTGTCAAAGTATTTCAGTCTCATGCATTGGTATGCCTTTTCTCCATTGGCTGGAGTAGTGAAAGCTCGTGTATGTAACCTGCATGCAACGCTATGTGCTGACAGTCATACATGAGATAGACAGACTGTTAAATAGCCCTGGAGCCACAACTAGTGTTCTTAATGTATTTTGTAAGAGTCTACTGCACCTGAATCTATCTGAATCTAAGCCAGAAGGAGTGTCTGACAGAGTGCCAATCACTCTTGTGTGCAAGCTGAGGGCAGCACCCTTCTTCCCCTGTGTGCTCTCAGCCGCCTCCTCTGCATGAAGGGTTTTTGGAACCATGGCTGGTGGCCAGCATGGAGAGATGGGGAGGGGCTGTTCTCAGCTTTACCAACTGTAGCTGTAACACACGACTGTCAGCAACTTATGGTTTTAAAGCCACGTCAAGTCTTGTTTTACAAATCTGAGTCGTTTCAATGTGGCATGCTTAAACTACTAATTATTGAAAATGTGTTGTCTGCACAAGGTCTTACTCGTATTGCCTCGTTCATTAGGGATCCAAGCAGTAAAGCTGTTGGCACACAACCTGCTAAAAGTGTTAGTGCAGCACAAAAATGAGACCGTGATTTTTATAAAAAGACATTCATTAACTTCAAGGCACCGGAACAATCAAGCAGTTACGTGGGGACCAGCTCGCGTTACAGTCAAAATTCATTTTAATTTCCCTATTTATCTGGAATGTTGCTCTAGTGGTCTGCAACTTATTGTCAATTCAGAAGTGTGTGACTTTATTGTAAATACACCAAATAAATGAATATCTATATAATTCCTCAATCATCTTTGCTTCCGCATTGATTCATACATTGATGATGAGATGCAGTGTTGCTGAATATCTTGTTATATTATTATAGTGTACAAAACATTCTCTTGCATTTTTTAAAGATTTGACAGTTTAGCCCAAACATGATGTTGGCCCCAGTGACATTTGATTTTAATATTTCAGTGTGTGGGAGAATGTTTGGGGATCCATCGTCTTGCAGTAGTCTTTAAGTCACTGATTCAGGGGCTGCAGCCCTGGAAAAAATAGTTCTTGGTATGACTGTATTTTGATGAGGCTGAATTTCTATCCCGATGTAAAGGAAGAAACAGACTGTATTCAGGGTAGGTTGGATCTTTGCTGATGCCAGTAGCTTTCTTGTGAATGCTGCTAGCACACACAGGGGCAAATCAAATCTAGGCCTAAAGTCTGTTGCCCTGAATGCTGCAGTATCAGTTATTACAAAAGTCCCAAATAATAGCTGACACAAACGGCTGGGAATACCATAAAGGCTTACATGGTGAATTTAAGCACTATTTCCATCAACACAACTAAAGTTAAATCCTCCTCAACACTATGCAGCTCCAAGTTTCTGTAAAATACAACGGAAGAAAGAAGTGGGCCTATAACTACAGATTTTGTTGTTATTATTATTATTATTATTATTATTATTATTATTATTATTATTACAGCACTAATTCTATCAATCGATAAGTGCTCCAAATTGCATTTCACCCTCAACCTAATGTTAAGTATTTTGACATTTTAACTGAGCTGTTAAAATTTGTTAATTTTATTTTAAATTATGTGCAGTATATTAAGTCGAATAAAATTAAAGATCAATCCTGACGAAATAATCAAATGTCGTGAAATGAGAGGGCTTAGAATCAGACCTGCATTAGAGGTTTATAAAAGTCCTAGTGTTGAATCAATATTTATAATGTTACTCCGGTTTTGCACAGTCACAGTGCTGGATTTTGTGAAAACTACCAGTGCATAGATTTACCTCTCATTTTTACAAATTTGCATTCACGCAAACTCAAACAGAGCAATGAATTTGCATACTGCAGTTAAATCAATAGCTTACAGTGAAAATTGCAGGCTTTGTGTTTGGGTCTGTTTTCAGTAAAACGTGTTACTTAAACCTTAAAAAGAACAAACAGAACTGCCAGAATTTTCAATCGTGTGAGTTCTTTAACATGCTATATTCCAGCTTTTGTTCCAAACTCAGCTCAGGGAAGAATAATCCAGTCACTACCAGTTTAAAATGCACTGAATTGCCTCCAATCTTTGTTCTGCAGTTTCTACTCTAAAATTTAAATCTAGCATTAAGAATCTCATGGTGCTGCTACTGTAGGCTTTACAGTAAGTGTTCTCATCCTCCCCTTATGCCAATGTATCATGAAAGGTTTTTGTCACCCACCCCAGTCCACCCCCATCCCTCCTGCTAACCCAATGTGCATCACGTTCAAGTGCTACAAGGGTGGCAAAGAGTAGCTTTTCTCATTTCCTGACTGTTTTAGAAGTGAATCACATTAGCACAGTGACAGGGAGTATTCCTAGGCCATTAAACATCCAGCTTTGCCTCTGTCCAAATGAGAGATGTGTCTGCTCAACACTGCAGGTGCTGGCAGGAGCTGAATGATGCAATGACAATATTAAAAAATTACTCTCTCTGGCTTTTTCTTTTTCAGCGACTCCTAAACGCCACCCTCTTTGCTTCATCTCACTCACGGCTTATCAGATTTAAACCTATAATTGCTTCACTGGGCACTTTGTTTACCAGTGTTCCGACTATCAGGGCTGCCGTTCATCAACCCTTCCGGATAGGAGACATTGCTGAGCGGTGCGAGCAGACTTGGGCACTGCCAGTTGTGAATAACAGGCCAAGATGTGTCAGGGGAGCAGACTGTTATTATCCGAGATGAAAATCCATGCAATCCTGACGGCTACAATTAGTGTCAGCTGGGGTATTGAGTCTTTAAAAAGGACTACTGGCCTTTTGGCTCCCAGCCTGTCTGGCTATAGATGTCTCTAATGAGTCATTAGCCGCATGGCCTCTTCTCTCATGAGTCCACCCCATAATGGCACACCTTTCATCTATTTTACAGAGAGGATGTCGTTGGTCATTAGTACGGCTCTGAAGTCCTATTACCTTTACGTCAATGATGAATGAATAGAATATGGCTGCCAAGAACAATATCTCTTCGTATCCTGTGGTCAGCCATGACTCTTTTTTAATGTAATTCTCCTCCACCATTAAGTATTATTGATAATTGATGTGGCCTAACTTCAGCGTCAGTAGACGTTGAATTTTTTTTTGAAACTCATGCCACAGAACACCCATTGCCGTGTGTTTACCCGAGATGTTTCACTGTCCCCTGTTTGCTTCCACAGATGATGACTTGACACTGATGGAATCCACAGGGAGCAGCATGTCCCGGGAAGACACTCTCTAAAATAATGACTCTGCTTCAGGGTTTAAAATGCTCTGCAATGCCCCACAGTGCCATGTTGCCGGTGCCACTCAACATCGCCTCCATGCCCTTGTCTCTTGGTGAAAATTATTCATCTTTTGGTTGTTATTTTTCTCTTCATGACTTTGTTTCTGACAGACGAGCAAATTGTAAGTTATGTGCCGTTGATTGGCGACCCTGGGCGAGCTCAAAGTCTGTCATTCAGAACTGAGGGCAGTGTAGATAGAGTTCAGAGACTTGTTTTGCATAACAACGCTCGAGGAAAAACTCCAAACAAGCACATCTTTAACTTCCGTTTTTTTTCCAGCAGCTCATCAGAGTATCAGTTTATCCACACTCACGCATATCTGGTTTCTCTCACACATTCGCTCATTGTTTTAATTAAATGGAACAAATGCATTTTTAAATGCAACATAAGCATAGCGCACAAGAGCTACAGGTGCCACCTCGAGTGAGAGAGTAATTGCTGCAGGCTTTCAGTGAATTATTTTATCATTTGATTAATTATTAATAATTGGGCTTCACTGACAGATGCAGATGTTTTATTTTGTATGACTTAGTTGGAGTTTTTGATCCTGCAGCTATTATCTTTATAATCTTTGGAAATCGGTGCATTAAGTGCATATAAACATCAACACACTGATTTGTTGTAACTATTGCTATTCATTATAAGCAACAACTACATGTAAGTTCAGTGAGTGTCCATGTCATCATTTAAAGGATAATTTAAAATACTTTTTTCCTAGTAAATACAGTATTTCAAGATGGGTGAATGTGGGATATATATTTTCATAGAGAAGTTTATGCGTGATAAAAATGAAATAAATACAAACTCGATAATTTGACTTACACAGTCCTCATCCTCTCATGATTAATTATCCTTTGTAATTCTCCCTTATAATTCTATAATTTTGATCACCACAAAGAGTTTTATTTTCATAATGCTAAGCTTTTCATTTGTGTTCAACCTGATTTTAAAAATCAAAAGACAACTCACTGTACTAAATATGAGTCTTTTTACTATAATTTTGATATTAGCATGTTAGCTGACCACCTTTCCGTGGCATATTTTCCAAAGTACCCTGCATGAAGTTTTCGGTGAGAGGATTACCCATCCAACTTTGTTGATGTTGTGATGCTGGTCGGCTTTTTGTTACAAATGAATGGCTCAGAGCTTTACGAAGCTGTAAACAATTTTTGCTCTTAATTTTCTCAAGGTTAGAAGGTCAGTCTGTATTTCTTTTTTGGTTGTTTCATAAAGGCTAAAACAAAATATAACGTTGGAACCCCTATTACAAAAACTACAGTGAAGATAAGTTACAGCGAAATGTCCGGTAAAGTTATCCAGAGTAAGTCACATGATTATTATTTCTGGCTAAACTGAAAGTGTAAAACTGACTGGCTCTGGAGATTGCCTTTGTTTTTTCAGAGCTCACAGAAAGCCAATACTAATTCTGTTAAACGGTCAGCACCCAGCTCCACTGCAGGAGACCCACTCTGCAGGACAACTTTGAAATCCTCCTAACCATTGACCCAGAGTACATTTTGACTGGTTATCTCTAGCAGTCTAGACAATGTGTTTTGGCCTCAGGTCTCCCAGGCTTTGAGCAGGCTTGTCTGTCTGTGAGTCGATCTCTGTCCTGGGCTACTGCTTATCACCTCTCAACCATTTAGAAAAGACACAGAAAAGACATCTCTGAAGTAGCCAGGGTCTGCAGCCCAACAGAAAGACTGTTTTAGTGGTGAACTCAGGTCAACCAGCCTTCGTATCAGACCATGCTCTGCTCATAGTTTAAAGTATTACATTTGGTCTGGTTTTCAAAATACACTCTTCTTTCATCTAGTAATTTCTATTTTTTTGGCTGATTGTTATTGACCAATGAGCCTTCTAGCTTTGAAATTATGTCATTTGTCAAAAAAAATAAATTTGGAGCATGGGCTCTGATTAGCTGATAAGTCAATCAATAAGAACACTGACTGATTAATCAAAATACTCCAAAGCATTATAGTATTGATTGTTATTCCTTTTTAACATCGACATTAACCCTTTTCAACACTTTAACATTGAATAATGGATAAATAATCATTGATTAAATTTAGCACTTGATTTTTAATTCAAGTCCCCAAAAAGACACAGCCGCTCAAAATCAGATCATTGGAAAGGAGAATGAAATGGTGTAATGATGATTGGGCAACAAACGTTAACAGCTTTTTACTGCCATCAGAGCTGCCTCTCATGTCATCTCAATAGTTTTCAGCTCAGCTCATTTTAGATTAGAATTATTTAGTTTTTACAAGGTTTTTAATCAAATTATTTGCAAAAGTGTTCCCATCTTGAAAACAAAAGGACTATTAATCAGACTAGTTCTTAACAAAGCAGTTGCAGTTTAAAAGATGTTCCTCCAACTAAACGGACTGCTCTAGGCTGTGCTTTTACTTTTAGAACAGTGTGTTTCTTTGAGTGCTTGAGATCCCCATGTCCAATGACCAATGTCCTTTATCCAATTGGAAGATACATATGTCACATAAAATAACCAAAAAAAAAAAAAAAAGTTACACTGACTAATCAGATTGTTAAACCTTTATGATGCTTTTAATCCCCAAGGCATGTGAATGATATATCAACAGAGGTTTTCGTTGACTCTACCTGCTAGTCTCACTAGTAATGAAAGCCAGAGGTTTCTCAGGAGGTTGGGGGTTGTAAAGGTTGCTGACAGGGCAATAGTGGGAGAAGGTAATGACTACAATGGCAACTTGATGATGATTCTCCTCACTGGCCTCAGAAGGTTTTGCTAATCTACTGTAGGGCAGGGGCAGCACAACTTTAAGGTCAGTATGACTGCCATATCAATGTGGACATCGTCATGTGCAAATTCAGTAGAGTATGTCCCAGATAAGTGTGTGTGTGTGTGTGTGTGTGTGTGTGTGTCTGTGTGTGTGCGTGCTTGCCTGCGTGCGTGCGAGCGTGTGTGTGTGTGCGTGCGTGCATTGGTAAAGGAAAATGTTTCTCCCAGGAGCCGTGTCTCAGATAACTTACAGCTTCAGATCTGGTTTCACATCTGCTGTTGACTCTTAAGAATAATGACCACTTCAGCTTTTTCGTTTTTTTCAGTCATTTTACAGAACAGAAGGTACTTGATTGATCAAGATCCCATTGACTGAAGCTTTCCTCACACAACATGCATCTCCATTTATTTTCTCTCAGTAGTCGTGCACCATCCTTCCTGCTATTGTTCATTAGCCTTGTTTTTGTGCCCGCTTGGCAAAGACGTTGTGAGGTCCTTTGACTTAAATGAGTACAAATAAGCAGAGAAATGGATAAGAGGGTGTGAAGAATCAAACTGCATGATACAATATCCGGCACTCGGAGATTTTTGATTGAGCTTAGTGAACAAACACTTCATACAGGGCTGTAGACTGAATGCAGAACTCAGTGCCTCTCAGGCTGAAGCCCAAAATCCTCGGAATACGCTTTTAAATGTGTTCCTTGTCATGACATAGTTTCTGCTCCACTGAGAAAAATAAGATATAATAATCACAGTTGTTCTTTACTATATTCATCATTATATTTCTTGTGATCTCAGATGCACACGTGTATTGACCTCATTCACTGCACTGTATTTAAACACATTAGAAAACACTGGACATATGAATATATGTGGGATAATCTCCCCTCTCTCCATTTCAATTGAAGCTTGAACATTTCTCTGTGGCAGCACACTGTGCAGAGGAGAGATTGGCTAATCTGTGACAACGAGTCTGCTTCTCGCTGGAATATTATGCTCACTGATTTAATGTCCTCTCTGTCTTTTTCTCCTAGGTAAGCACTTTCTCCTTCCGGAGTCGCTAGTTGCGACAGTTGCCTTCGAGGGCTGGGATGACTGATTGAGGTGATGTACTGCAGTGTGTCTGTTCACAACAGAATAGCTGGTAGCATTGATTTCTCAGTATATCAACAGGCAAGGACTCAGGGTACTGGAAATAAAATAGAATACATAACATATGGAAGTTAGACATTTATATGCAGTTATATGTAAGTTATACATTTATATACGGGAACTCGAGTCCCCACATCCAGCAAAGTAATATTCATTTAGGATTCATAAAGAAAAATGTCCATTTTATTATAACAACTTTTTAATATTGGCAGCTGTTGTCCAACAAGGCAAAGGTCAGGACCTGTAGGTAATTAGACTGCTGCAAATTAAAACCAAAATACAGCCAGAATGATTTGGAGGACAGAATGGAAGGTGGTGAAGTTATTAACCAAACCATCCACTGTACACAATCAACTACCTTGTCCTGTGAGTCAAGGATAGATGTCACACGGCACCTTGACGTGGCTGTGGTCACTATAACATTATTAAATAAGGGTCATTTCATTACATGCAGTAATGCCGTCATCCGCATCACTTTCACTGTAGACGCTCCAACTAGACAGCTGTGTGTAACTTGTTCTAGTACAACCACACTAGGTTTTATGTTATCTGGTGACCATAATGGAGCGTTTGGTATTTTTCAACTCACTATTTTGGTTGTACGACCAACAACTTCACCATTCTGATTCACTGCTGTCATCTGCATCATATTCACTGAAGAAACTCAAAAAGAGTGCGTTCAACACCAAACAAATGCGCGTCATATTTGGAGGTTATCTGGTGAACACACGCTGAAGTTTTTACCAGCTTTGGTAGAGACCGGGAAGTCAGAAAAAATAGCGATAATTGGAAATTTGACCTCAAATGAGTGTTAAAATCACTCTATCTGCTAGAAGATTAGAGGTGAAAATTGTTGCTAACACATTTTTTGTCACAACTTGAAAGCTGATAATGTGTCTTCTTGGAATGGTTCCATGCATGTACTGTATGTCTGCACATTTAGAGACAGGCAGTTGGGGTGTGCTCACTTTCAGGTTCACCTCAAAGTGTTTCAGATAGAGTAGATAAACTTCTCTTCAACCAGCCTGTCTTACTGCTGATGTTTGGCAGCCCATTGTCCTTCATTGTAGCATCGCAGCAATGTTTCAGACCTAAAATAAACATCACATCAAACAAAGAGTTTTATTTTAACACACATGTCACCGATTTCAATGAAATGCTGTTTGGCATGAATATAGAGATAACATTTGACATAAGAATGTTTATAATAGGACTTAGTCCTTAAACATCACTTAACATTCCAGTAACATTGCAGTATTGACGAGATGGAACCACTTTCATGTCAGTGCACCAGTCAGGTTATGTGTGGGCCGCTGGGTCTCCATTATGCATGAGGACTGACCAACCTTCACCAGCTGTCACTGAGATGACCACTGAATCCCATCTGGACCCTGGGGTATGGCACCATGATCCATCAGGGAGGTTGTAAGATGAGTCCACTGACATGGAAACTTCCAGCCCAGATCCCACTTACCTCTCCCCTCAGTCAGTAGCTCAGTTGCGGGTTCAAAGGTTGGACCGCTGTCTGATCTAATAGCAGGGAACCCATTTCTCTCTCTTCAGGCAGTGGTTTTTTCTAGGCCGTGCTGATAGGAGGTGGAAGCAATTCCTGAGTTTATTTGAATACTTCATTGCATAACTATGGAATACAAGTTTTGGCTTTAATCTCGCTACATCTGTGAACATAAAAATATTTTGCATCTAAATCTCAGCAGAATAACAATTAGGGTATTGACATACAGCATCCAAGAATACACACACACACACACACACACACACACACACACACACACACACACACACACACACACACACACACACACATTATGAAGAATATACATATTGTCAAGAATACCAATGTTTCACTTTTACTTTACCTTAGCTGCATATTTAATAATACAATGTTTGTGTGAACTTATCAGTGTCTCACAGCTATAAATATACTATAATTGTGTAATAACCTGTAATCTCCCCACCTACTGTATATATTTGAATACGGTCACTTGAAAACCTCACGGTGTCAGGTTTTAATACCACCCACTACCTGTCAATCAAGTGCCTAACCAATCACTACGCCCAACCAATCACAGCGTATCTGCCAGACGGAATCACGTGAACAATATGGCATATGGCATCGTACAGCGAGGCTTTTTGTTGCGGTTCGCATTTCGTCCACACG
Source organism: Antennarius striatus (assembly GCF_040054535.1). Lineage (NCBI taxonomy): Eukaryota > Metazoa > Chordata > Actinopteri > Lophiiformes > Antennariidae > Antennarius > Antennarius striatus. The sequence continues at coordinate 10,507,356 of NC_090781.1, read as the reverse complement.
ACAACACAGGTATCTGGGACGAAAACGCCGGCCAAAGTGAAGTGGACGCTGTAAACGAAACTTTTGTATCCAGAGGGGCGTCTCCCCGCGACTAAAACAGCTGTGATGTTTGTGTGTGTGGTCTTTACATGTACACACAGAATGGACGGAGTTAAAACTGGCTATTTTCTGACAGCTCCACATCGAAGACGCGTTGATAAACATGCTTGACAATTGGATATTTGTTTGTCTGTTTCTTTCTTTGTTAGTCATAAAATTTATATATTTATTTACTTATTTATTTATTCATTCATTCATTCACATTCCGACGCCAGTTCTGTGTCAGACCGGGATGCGCTGCCTGCTGGTGGGAGAACTCTGTGATGGGTGCGCTTGGTTTATAATACCAACACATCTGTTTTCATATGTTTGATATGAAGTCTGATATTATTGTTTTATCGTGGAATTTCCACAGGTTCCCGCAAGTCTTTTGTGTAATTTAACTACCTTTGAAAATTTCTATTAAGACACCACACATCTTTAGATTTAGATTAATTTATCATCATCAGTTACAACGTCTTTTAAATGGATTAAAGTAAAACGATTTTTAGTTGAATAAATGTTGATTTAATCACAAAATTGTCATGTAGTCTATTTAAAAGAAGTGTTACAATATAACTTAATACAGTAGATGTAGTAGTAGAGCATATTTACAAGCTTAATATTATTTTTCACACCAGTATGTCAGTTTGAGAATGTTTTGTTTTAGAGTTTAGGTGATTTTTTTTTTTTCTCTCTCATTTTTCAATAAGAAACAAAAACTATGTGACGATGTGAGTTTTGTCTTCATTAAATATCAGTTAATTGTTTTGCTATGAAACTTTAAGCCATCTGTTCAATTAATCAAAATCCTTGCGGATCATTGACATTAGATGTTTAGAATAAAAAAATAAATAAAAAAATTAAAAAAAAAAAGCAGCACAGTGATATTAAAAAAATTGTCTGAATTCTGTTGAAATTAAAAAAGTAAATTTAGTACATAGTGAAACATCACAGGTCGTATAATGAGAGACATGTTCACTAATAATTCAAACACACTACAATTAAATAGTTAAACTAATTAAATATATAATATACAGGGTGTTATTTGTTGTTTTTTACATATCTACCTCTACTGAATGAATTTTATCCTCAGGGGTTGTAGAGCTAGGCCAAGCTCTAAGCCAATGAGGTATTCCACCGTATTTATGTAAATGACGTGCTGATGAACCTCCTGGTAAGTTCGACACGAAACTTTATGCTTATCAGTTAACTCCACCAGTAGTTAGCATCAAATAGCAAAACATTCATAGATCAGTGGTCTAAGGTCATAAAACTGTTCTGGACAGAAACCTAACCCAGGCAACATCAGTTCCTACTTATACCTGAGCACCAATTATACCCAGGAGACCAAATGCAATGTTTGTCTCCTACAGGAGGACAACCCTGTCAATAACTTTTAAAAAAATGATATAACAGGCAGGTTGTGACAGAGTTTCTTACAGGGAAAGTCTACATTGTTACATTGCTGGTACTAACTTTCAGCCTGTCTGCAGTCTCGATGTTCATGAACGTCCCTATGTACATAAATTCATTGTGTGTTTGTTTCCTGATCTGAAGTTCACAGAGATATTGATAAAAGAAGGATGAAACTCTGCAGATGATGCACCAACAGGAAATCCCAAAAGGCCACATGAGGTCTGACATCAGAGCAAACTGTTCACTTTGTGTTATTTTGACATAGCATGTAAAATCTTCATCTAAGAGGGTTAATGTTATGGTTTACAGACTGTTAGCATTAGGCTAAATTCTTTTGCCCTGTACTGTACATTTTATCGGCCCTTCCCTATGGTCCTGAAATGTAATTGTAATCTTCATCATCTTCATTTTTCACATCATGGCCGACACAGAAAATTAAATGTTTCATAGTTTTTATTAAATATCAATGTTCAGTAATATGGAATTTACGGTCAAAGGGCGTGCCTTTAACCTAAAAAAGAATTAAGCCATTGATTTCTTAATTTTCAAAATGTGTGTGTGTGTGTGTGTGTGTGTGTGTGTGTGTGTGTGTGTGTGTGTGTGTGTGTGTGTGTGTGTGTGTGTGTGTGTGTGTCTGTTTTCAATGCAGAGGGAGTGACAGTAACAACATTCATCTGAGGTCTTTAAAGAGGGTTTTAAAGCCTTCTGTTCTGTGAGCAGTGATATTTATCACACATGTCAGACTTTTACTTAACATTATGGCTTTTTGCTGAAAACTGAAAGGTTTCTAAACAATAACCGTTTTTCATTTTTATTAATCGGATTATACTCCACTCACCTGGTTTTTAAGCTTGCTCTGGGACCGCTGTCTTATACAGCAATCAGCCCCTGTGCGCTGTCTGAATTGATGATGTCATGGCTCAGACTATTACCCTGTATTTGTGATACAGTATGACCTATTCAACCAGTCTAAAAGTGGCCCTTTGGAGCAGATGGTGCTGGAGGCAGGAGATCAACCCTTCTCTCACCTCAACCTGGATTTCCAGGCTCATCGCTCCCAGCCTGGATAAGGAAACACTTTTTGCCCAACAGAGATGGCAACCTTATGAGACAAACAATATTCACTATTGTTAAATTTTGGATATGTGAAACTGAAAAGGTTATCCCTGTAGATAAATATAACCTTTGGGTCAGGATCATTGTTACTTGATGAATGTTGAGTAAATCATTTCCCCCTTGAATATGCCATATGCCAAATTAGACAGCTATCTCATGTCCTCAGGAAGTCTATAGATTAGTGTTAATAAGCACATTCCATAGTGCAAATATGCATTACACACAGCCTGTCATCATCGAAACATCCTAGGAATAATCCTTATCAGGCAGCTTTTCTCTTCTAACATCTGATTAAGGAAAATTGAGGGGACGCCTTTATCCCTGCTGCACTGCAGCTGTGCAGATAATTAGAAATGTGACCATTTCCTCCTGAAAAATATCTCAATTACATTTTGAATATTTAGCACCACATGCAATGCCTTGTTGAGCATTGCATGTGTGTCAGTGTGTGTTCAACATGAGTAAACTAAATGTTAAAAAAAACCATTATTATTATTATTATTATTATTATTATTATTATTATTATTATTATTATTATACCTAATGATACTTGAACATCTATATTTAATTCATGATATTTCACCTCACTGCATTTCAGATGTATGGCAGACAATACTCTTTAATCCGAGGGCTTTATTTTCTTACGTGCAGAACATTTGATGAGCTCATAAAATTTAATACATTAGACTTGAAAAGTAGCCAGCAGTATATAAAGTGGTGATGCTGTTTATGACTGAACTTTACCCCTGTTTTGGATGCAGTTAGTGCTCATCATGTGGAGACAGTGTGGCAGCATACATTACAATATTTTGTGTAATTTAGAAGCAAACGTTGAGAGCCAATCCATATCTTTAAGTCACACAAGAATATATCTAATGAAACAAGGTGATTTGCTTCAAACAAGTGAGTGAAACTTGGAATTTGAATGTTTTTCATGTTGAAAATTGTAAATTTTATTTATAGCATTACTTAGAAAACTAATTGATTAAATAGGAAATTAATAATTTAATAGTAAAGAGGTGACATGTCTTAAAGAAACTTCCTTAAAGACCAGTGGATTGATTTCAAACAGTTTGGGATAATTTAGTAATAGTAAAACATACCATTTTTTTCTTGCTTGCTTCTAAAGATACAATGTTTATACTCTAGTATAAACGTTAAAAAAATAAGTACTATTATAGTATGAATAGCTGAATTAAGTTCAACAGCAGTTGAGCAGGCTACCTACAATAAGTGGATGCTCTTGTGACACCTCCTGGCCCACAGCCTGACTGAACTAAACTCACCCTACTGACAATAAAAACACTGCTGTCTCTGTGTGATGTGAATGCAGCAGAATACTGTCTGGTTTTCCCTCCATTTTTTCAGTGAACCTTTATGTTTTTAAGGTATAAAGAAAAAAATGTATTCTTGCCCAAATGAAAAGGGAACATTTCTTCTTGAGTCAACACTCTTCTAAGCCACCATGGTGTAGATAATCAACCCACTGCATGTCCAACATGATCTTAATAATTACATGTTTGCATGCAACAGTGAGCTATTAAATCTGTGGTGTGTGCCACACATGCTCCTTTGGTTTTGTGCAGTTGCTGCTGTTATTACCCTAAATTAAAGGTTCTGACACTGATCATACAGCAAACGGACAGTCTGAATGACTTCTATTACATTATGTACACATTCCAGAATGCAGATGTGTTTCCCCCTCTCACAAGCCCTATCATTGTTGAATGCCTTTTGAGTTTTGAACAGATCAAACCTCAGCCTGTCATTATGTTTGATGCATAAGCTAGTGAATAGTGAATAATTCAGAGTGTTTATATCCAGTTTGCTAGAGCAAATAACCCAAAATGAAATCTGTACTTTGCAGGACTGTAGGTCTGCCACAGTAAATCTAAAGATGACCAGTCTGAGCATGAACTATTGTCACATATCATCCACATCTGTCTTCATCTGTTAAATCACCGACACTCATGTACATTTACCCAACATAATTTAATTAACAAACAACTGTCACAGAGCTATAGGTTCCCATCTAGTGAGAGAGGTTTCACATCTGCCCACTGCTGAATATGAATGTCGTTCATAATTTTGTTTCTCATGTTAAAGGTTACATTAGCATTTCTGTTGACAGGCAGTTGGTATGCAGGCCCTATAGCAACCTGCGGCTCTGCTGTTGTTGCTGGGGAGATCAAAAAAAGGATCAGTTGAGGAGCTTGGATGAAAAATGCAGATCATCTTACAACAAAGCCAAAAATCTCTGTATGTCCGTCAGTCTGTCTTTTCCCCAGAGACAGAAATAAGATATAGATGGACTGGGTAGAGAAATAAGTCACTCAAAGTCTGTCAAACTGGTAAAGAAATGAGTGAGTTAAAGTCTGTCATTCTCTAGTCTTTTTTTTTTTTTTTGGGGGAGCATCAGCAGGGCTACAGATGCGAGAAGCTTAACAACAACAACAACAGCAATAACAACAACAGCAACAAAAGATACTGCTATAGATCAAGACAGCTGTAAAAAAGAATTTTAGATACCTGATCGAAGGCCGACAACAAAAAACAGACATAATTTCAGACAATTATTTTAAAAGCATACAGTATATACAATGTTTAACTGTATGAAGACGTTCTTCAGCACTCAAAGGTAAATCTGTTATTTGACCTTTTTTTCTCTTTAAATGGTCATTTGGATAAAATTGCCAAATATAACTGGCTGAAACCTTACATTAAAATATTTTACTGGCTCCACAGGGATGCAATATCAAGTACAGTATTGATTATATTAGCTGCCTTTCACTGTCTCTATAAATCTTTGCTATAATCCTTTATAAGTTAAGTACCAACGTAAGAATTTCTAAGTTCTTATAAACAGGTATGTAATAAAAACAGTCTAAAAATATTATTCATCTCATCTATGTTAAATTAGATTGGTGATCATATAATTTTAGAATCATTATTATTAAACTATAATAATTAAATTTACCAAAACTGTTTAGAAACTATTTTGCTGTATATAGTTTACGTTGTGCAGCTACGATATAAGTGATGAACTTTCATACCCTTTGCTAACATTCCTGAGTTATGCTTGGAAGTCTTGTGCTTTTGAGAAGAGTGCATACGCTTTCGCAAAATCCGGCTGTGAGTGTTTTCTTTTTGTGTCTTTCTTGTGCAAGGCTGCAGTAACCCAGAGTGAACCGCTGCCTGCATTTTGTGAAAGGCAATACATAACACATAAGTCTAAGATATTTGACATAGGTAGTTGCAGTATATTTTATTTTATGTTAATACTTAATACTCTTAGTTAATAATCTTGTGTGTATACTATTGAAGCTACTTCTTTCAATTTTATGTACTTTTCAGCAATCAATTAATTACTTCTGTTGGCAAATTTTTATAAGCAGTCTGTCAGAGATCAGAGTTAAAACATGCTGCTAACTAAACATTGATGATTTGAATCATCAGCCAACAAGACCTGACTTACTGAGGTGTCTTCATATTAAAGATCATGAACTGAGTATCCAAATTTCAATAAAAGTTGTGACAAAGCTGCTAATCAAAGCCCAGTCCTAGAATTTGGGGACAGACATTGACATATGTATATATGTCAATCATATTATGAGAAATGTACTGTATGTTTTTGATCTGTCCCCAAATTCTAGGACTGGGCTTTGATTAGCAGCTTTATCACAACTTTTATTGAAATTTGGATACTCAGTACTTCCTTAAAGACCAGTGGATTGATTTCAAACAGTTTGGGATAATTTAGTGATAGTAAAACATACCATTTTTTTCTTGCTTCTAAAGATACAATGTTTATACTCTAGTATAAACGTTAAAAAAATAAGTACTATTATAGTATGCTGTACTTATCCATCAGAAGTTCGTTTAGGTTTAGGAAACCAGTTCAGTTGCCTTTCCATAATATAAATCAAACTGGAATCCTGATTTTATCAAGACCTGTATAAAATTATATATGTTCTTTTTTCACCTTTGATGCATCTTTCCACAGAAAACAAATACATGTAATAGCTTTAGAGTTAAGGTCTGACATTAAGCCACTTTTTCTTCACTTTCCAACCCATTTATGTTTACTGAAAAGTCATGTCGTTGAAAAACAATGTTTTAAAAAAAATTAACTTTTCACAAAATTCTTTCAAATAATAGAATAAAATAGTTTTGGAATCCCAGCAGTAGTTCTCCTAACAAAGAAACAAAACCTGCCAGGAGATGGTAAGGACATGCATGAGCCATTTACAGTCTTCAAGTCATAATACTTGCATATGTCTGCTCATTTACACAGAACATTTGCACCATCCACAAAAAAATAATACAAAAAAATTATCAAGACATTAACTCAAAAACAAAATCATTTGGTGGCTAGAAGTGCTCTTTTTCCGCGTTTTTTTTGTTCAGATCTAGTTTCAACCTGACACTCTTCCCATGCCTTTTATTGCAAATGAGCATTTGCGCTCAATAATTATGTGCCTGTAGTGTATGTAGGTGTGTCTATGTATGTGTAAGCTCTCCCACTACTTTGTGCCAATGCACAAAGTGTCTATGTTCCTTTCATAAATCCATTTTTGTTGGTTGTCAGCACTAACACTACTGTCAGCAGCAGTTGATGGAGCTCCACTCTGCTGTAAGACTCTCTGATCTATCAGCTGTGACGTAATGCTCTCCTCAATCACCAGCCCTGGGACCATTAAATCAGAGTGCTGTTGCTCTGCATGGTGCTAATGTTGCTTCCCTGCTCTCTGCTCAACTACTGAGCTCTTCTAGTGCAAACAGCAGGAGAACACTGGAATGATTACTGAAAGTTTTAATCACTGCTAATAGCTTCACTTATCAAGATCATATTAAATATATTTATGATCAAAAACTGATCAGCAGGATCAGCATTTTAGACAAAAGGCCCTCCTTGTGATTAAGTTACTACTTCGTGTAGGCTAACATAAAATCTGCTCTCATGGTTGAAAGGACAATATATTGATGTCTTTTTGAAAACTGGTGATGGTGAAGAACGGCAGTTTCAAAATTTCACTGTCCAACCTAACTGACCTCCATTTTCATTCATAAATTTACTCTTTGTGCTTGGGAGACAAGAATCACATGTAAATGTGTTTCAAGATCATTGTTTTTGGCCAAAGTACTGTCTTTGAGTGGTTTAGCAAAATGTGCGATCAATCCTAAAGCAATCGTCGTTTGAATTAAGGATGAAGAGGTCAGACCAAGAAGTTGTTTTTAAGATGTTATTTATATAAATTCTTTATTGATTCTGTTGGGATGTTCCCTCAGAGAAATTCTGATTCTATGCATGTCCGTTGAGTAAGGGGAATGAGGCTCGAACTACGGTACCTATTTTCTAACAACTGGACAACATTGTTACATAGCTGCCCAATTTTGTTTACCTTCCTGTTCTATATATAAAAAGATAGAGTCTGACAACCAAAGACATCCGCAGATCCACATGTTACACTTCCTTTCGTCCATTGGTTCAAAGATATCGGTTAAGAATTGATCATAACACAGAAATACTCATAGATATTGCCCTACTTTCATGAGTGGATAGATGAGTAACAGTTCCGAAGGAAATGCGTGAGAATAGATTAAATTTGGAGAGTTTTGGCCCTGGAAAATGTGTAACCATGAACAAAGAATGGTCATCTAGCCCAGAGGATCAGAATTTTGTCTCTTCCACAAAAGTTATTTCGGAGGTAGAAGGAATGACGTGAGAGAATAACCTTGGGTTTCTGATCATGAAGCTGACAAGATGTTTTTATTCTGATTAAAGAATTTCATGTCAGAGAAAAATGTCTATTAAGAATTTAATTCAGCATTCTTGAGACTGTATCTTCTTATAATCTTTTTAGATGTGTAATGTTTAACCATTGTTTTTCTGGGGTGGAATATGGGAAATTTTAGGCTGGGGTTTCTCATGCTCATATTCCTTAGTGCTGAGCCCTAACTGTAACAACCAGATGTCTCAGGAGAGGCCATATCCCCCAGTGTGTCTTTTACTGACTGTGTCTGAAAATATATTAATTAGCTCATCTTTATCAGTTGTGTCTCCAGGAGGAAACCATAGGTCATGATGTTGAAATGACCTTAACGTGTGACTCCCAAGAACTTGCTGAGCAATTCCATTTTTAATCAGCCTGGATTAAGTCAAGAATGTCAATTTGGCACTGATTTACACCTAGAACGCGTTTAATTTTATAAAACACACATCATGAGCTCAGTCGCTTTGCACAGCAAGTCAAGAAAATATGCGGGATCTAAATGTTTTTCCTTTCCTCCATTTTATTTATAACACAGGTTTTTCCGTCTGTTTTGTGAATGCAACACAAACGCCAAAAAGACTTTCAAAAGTGTACACTTCAATCACTATTTGATAAAAGCTCAACCCCACATTTGTATATGGTTCAGAATCATTTTGTACAAACTAGTTATTTTCAAACATAACTTTGGCCAGAGCTGTTGGAAAAATAGGGATGAGAGGAGCACAGGTATGGAAATACATGCAGTGACTGGAGAGTTGGGTAAGCTTCGAGGTAAAAGCTAATGAGTAGCAATGAATGTATGTGTACATGGGGCGAAATCATATGCTTTGAGTCCTTAGTTACACACAACTGCTTGAAAATAGGAGAAAAAATATAGAAAAAAGTACTTCAACATTTGTTAGATCTGCCCTTTTATGTTGTAGGGTGCAGAATGTGACCAACATGTACTTCTTGGTGTCTGTAATCATTCTGTCATCAGGATAACAAACCTCTACAGTGCTACTGTTTTTGTCTTTACACCAGGATAAAATTTAAAACAGCTCTGCATTACAGTGTTGACATGACAACCTCATCAACCAGGAAACCCACAACTATTTTATATAGCCAATCAACTACTTGTAACACCAAAGGACCAAAGTTGATCTGTGACATTGATGATCGACAGTAAAGTTAATGCTATCAACTCCTTTTTTTTTTTCTTCTTTTTTTTTTTGAGGTACAAGGATTTATCATCATTTCCTCAGGGCAGCATGGCAGATCCATCTTTACAATCCAAAAGATAAATGGATCAGGTTTCCACACCACATGTAATTTAGGGCCCAGTTTGCCAGCAGCCACATAAACATAGGCTTTTGGGCTTAAACACAAGGTACGCTGTCTAGTGAGGCTTGTAAAAACACAAAACGTCCCCAAGCTAAAGGAGTGGTTTGACGTGATCGATGGACACTGAAGGGGACGTTAGTGTGGATCCACTGGAATAACCTGTGGATTTTGTTTATCCTGGCTTTGTAGGGTAAATGTAACGTGTTTGCGTAGATGTGATGCTGTGATAGTTCTGGATGTTAATGAGGCACTAGTTCACCACAGGTGTTCACAGATTGAGGAAGACTCTGCAGACACTCTGATGTTACACAAATTTTCACATCAAAGTGTGATTTTAAATAGGATATACAGTACAGTATATCATATTTGGTGTATCTTCATTTTCCTGCCCTGGATCTAAAAGAGTATTGGCAAGTGAATACTCATCATGTGTCTGTATCCATTTGACTTGTTGTTATTCCAACAGGTGTTACCCACAGATAAAATGTGGAGAGAGAAGTTTGATTTTTGGTTGAAGGATAGACATTTCTTATCTCAGATAACCACTTTACTCACCTGTTTATCCCTCTGAGTTCAGGTGTGTGCGTGCTTGTGTGTGTGCGTGTGTGTGTGTGTGTGTGCGTGCGTGTGTGCGTGCGTGCATGTGCGTGTGCGTGCGTGTGTGTGTGTACGAGCTTACTTGACATGCATTTATTGATACTCACATTTGTGTTTTTGTATGCTGTTGTACACTACACTCATACTGCAAGGAAAATGATCTGGCATTGGAGGCTTGTTTTATATGTCCATTTTTCAAACAGGATAAAACGGTTTTAGGACATATTTTGTTTTATTTACAGTATTTCTACATTTACAAATATTACAATGGATTCATTTAATAGTTTTAGCCTTTACAACAGGAGTCATTATCTGTTTTATTTAAATCACACTATTTAAGTCACAATTTAAGTCCCCTGAGCCATCAAACTGCTCAACTCCTCACTTGGAGAGAAGAGGAACCACGCAAGAACTGAGGGATAACTTACTGACACGCAAAATACAATTGTGCCACTGTAAACACGTTATACTATTTTGCATAGCATATCTATTCATGCTTATTCATGCCTTTTTAATTTCATATTTATGGTATGTTTATTTTTAATCTTAAAAGGTGTTGGGTACTTCTTTTTATGTGCTTACTGTGTTGTGTGTAGTGTAATGATTTATAAAGTTACCTGCCTATCTACCCACCTACATTTTATTTGTATGCAAATTATTTTTTGGCAGACCGTCTAATAAATAAAATATGTTAGGGCCTAACTGTTGCTTAACATGTCTTACAGAAAAATCTTAATTTCATTAACTTATATTTGTAGAGACAGATTCTTAAAAAAGTCAAAGCTAAAATGAATTACCAATCCAGGAAATGTTTCTAAATCTCCAATAACCCCAACTTCAGAATCTTAAAGCTTACAAACTGAAATATTTTCAAAGCCATTGCTGCAGGCCAAATTAGACCTGAGTAATGCCGCTGTCAGATCAATGGAACGGCCATCGCTAGGTTTAATATTTGGTCTTTAGAGTGGACAAAATGGAGTTGGAGAACTAATAGTTTGATGGTGGGTTCACAGAGTAGAAATACATTTAAATCCATTAGGATTCTGTGGTCCAGATGAGACCATTTTTATGCTGGCTGTGGCCCGTAGACTACCAGTCAACACATCGTGTGTGGACCCATGTGAACTGTGGTGCTCGGTTTGCATTCAACTTTGAAACTTTGACACTGACATGCTAGGCTAATTAGCTACCTGTTAGATTGTAAAACTAAGAATTAAATGTATTTTATACATTTTGTGAAAGATTCCAAGTGGGACTAAATTTTTAAAATCTTATTTACAATGTTGGACAGTCGCACCATTTACACAAGTGTACTGTAACTGGTGCCATACTTTATCAGTATACTTCCTTCAGTTATCCAGCAGGCAACATAACTCCTTTATCAAAGCAGAACAAGAAAAATGTAATAAGCCATTCAGATTTTTTTCAGTGTGTGTGTGTGTGAGTGTGTGTGTGTGTGTGTGTGTGTGTGTGTGTGTGTGTGTGTGTGTGTGTGTGTGTGTGTGTATGGTATTTATTTTTATGAATTAAAATAACTTAAGCTGCCATTGCTTGAATACACTTAGATGGGATTTTTAAAAATCTTTAATTTTCTTTTATTCTGATTAATTTGTGTGTTTTTGTGATCTGTTTTTTTAACACCAGCCGTTCCCACCAGATTTCTTGGACTCACAGCTTTTATGTGAACAGGTCAGCATCTGAATCTTTCAGTGCATAAATCTCAAAAAGGAGCAAAAAGAACACAATGGCAAACAAACCTCTCAGCAACATATTTGAAGAGGCGTGATCCTAAAGGCTGGTCTTTTGGCGGTGCTTTTAGAAATATCGGAAGCAGTTTTGCTCTCATTATGAATCTGGCGGGCCCAGAGCATTAGTGGAGACTATGGAGATCTCTGATGTTTGGCAAACAATGGTGGTAACAGGAGAATACTTCATCATAGTCACAGTCACTGTCAGGTACCTGAGACCTTGCCAGATTTTTCAATTTCTCCTGGCCTCATAGCAATTTGCCTGGCAGAGTAATTCCAGTTGAAATGCAATCTGTTTGTAATTTTATTTGTATAACAAGTGGAAAGAATGACCTAAATAGGGCTGAAGGACACCTACTGAGATATAACCAACAATGCAGCCTGAGGTGCTACTTTGCTTGGCTGCCACGAGAGAAATCTTAGTTGCTCTGACGAGGTCACCAGATGGCATGAAAGTCACCAGCTTTTACCCATGACAAAGGGGAAGTATATGTAATTGGGGGGGTTATTGAGTTTCTGGTAGAAATGTTTTGGCAAGTTTTAGAGTACCGCAGTTAACTCAAAAAGTCCCAAACTGTATACAAGTATACGTTTACTGATGCTTTAATATGTCCCGAAATTTTGTTGACAACTCAGAAGGACAGTGAAAAGCTAAATTCCTTCACGTCGGCAGTGTCAGTGTCTCGGGGTGGGCATTTTGCTCTGAGTATGTCAAACGCAGCATTGGACTAATGGATTTGCTGTGTGTCCCTGTGGGTTGTATTACTATCGACAGGAGAGTGGCTCGAGTTGTACAATTCACAAAGCTTGGAGCCGATAACATGGGGAAGAAAAGCAGAAAAGCACCTGTCAGTCTGGCTCTTGTTCCAAATGGCTGCTGTTGATTGAACTGATTGGACATAGGCCACTTAAACAAAATAGAGTGCGGCTGTCCCGCTGAGAATGTTACAGAGACCAAACTGTTGGTGTAACCAGTCTCTTGTTTACCCTAACATGCCAGACATGACCTTTCGTGAGCATTTGAAATAACCAGAGGGACCTCACGGTGAGTAAGTTGGGCTTAGGAGAGGAAGTTCCTTCTTGTGATGACATTACTGGCCATCTGCTTTAAATGCTCGGCTGGGAGCCTAGCACATAGCAGGTGCTTGAAACCATACAAGAAGTGTTTTGTCATGTTGGCTTCACTATAAGCTTACTAAATTATTGTTCTTACCCCTGCTGGACTTTTTTTTAATCTTAATTTTACTAAAGCATCATGTGGATCTCTTCCACATACAACTGTAAATAAACCCAAAGCTATTCAGCCAGTTGTTGCAGCTGTATCCCCAGGCAACTTTCTTCTGCTTTATTTACATTTATCTGATTTATAGCCCATTATTAAACCTGATATGTAGCATTTCTATATTTGAAAAATATTTACTCTATCTCTGTTGTAGTGTGATTAAATATGAAAAACGTCTAATAGTGTTTACGGTAGTATTTATAACAGTGTAACTACGCAATGTATACATTCATCACTATCACCTCTAAAATATATTCCTGTAAAATTCAAATGCTGCTGCTCTGTAAATATTATATGTAATCTTTGGTTTAAATGTGAGGAAACCAACAGATTGGAGCTTTAATGCTTGCTTTTATGACTTCCTGGAAACTTAATTGCACATATTTCCAAAGCTCTGTTAAGGATTTTTTTTTATAGGAGGACACAGCTAACTCTCTGTTTTTTTACTTCATGTGTAATGTGTAATGTGCTTTGTGTAATCAGACTGTTGTCCTTCTTTGGATTAATAATAGCAGTGATTTCACAAGGTGCTACTGTATCAGCGGGGCTATGTTCCAAGATGTCATTTGGCCAGAGAGCATGAACCAGCAGCAGAATGAATGACTGCATATCCCATTACCCTCAGTGCTGGGTTTGCATTTTGTCCTCTCTCTTGGAGCTAAACTGAAGGCTATTTCTAAAAAAATAATATCTTTAGAGCACAAGGAAATAGTGATTTCCTTCCCTCAACAGCCAGCTGATTTACACCTCACTTTATCCCCAAATGAGAATGAAATCTTATGAAATATTGGTTATTCCTGGTTGCATAGCCAGCAGCGGAGATAATGTAATGACATTTTAAGATTCAGAGATTCGGACCAGCAAGACGACAGAGTGACCTCTGTTCAGTTAAGTGATGTTCTCAGTGTGGCTCCATCTGCCCATTGTATTTGTCCTTGGCACTCCAACATAGTCCGTGGTATTGGTGAGTTAATGAGGATTGTAGAAAGGTTAAGTAAACAGGAGGGGCCAGCCTAACAGGAAAATTACTACTGCCATCATCACCAACCTTAGCTGAGCAGTGCTCAGGCTGCTCTCATCATTATGTCATTCATCAACTCTGATTTTAATGATCTTCTTCTTCTTCTTCTAATTCTTCTTCTTATCTGATTTTAATGATGCGTGGGGAATATTGCACTGTAGATTAGAGCTGCATGCCACTTGTACATATTTGAGTCTCCGGTTACTATAATGCTTCCAATTCTAATTCAGTTCCACCTAAGAAGGAGTGGCTGCAGAGTGCAACCCCACCATTTTGGTCTCTTTTGAAGAATATATACTGCCATCCCTTGTGGTTGTGAACTGCTCCTTGTAGCTGCTCCTCAGGACGAACACAGCCTGCCGACTCCCTACATAGCATGATGGATGATGGGATTGTTATTCAGCATTCCTAGGCTCCGCTCTGCTGCCAAGCTGCTGTCTTCTCCGATGGCCATTGTTCTCTGGTTGGCTGGAAGAGTCACCTTTGTCCGATTGAAATAAATGAGATATACTCAAACTGAGACATTAATTACAAAGTTTATCTCCCGGCTAGAGTACACTAATAAAGGACTCTAATAAGGCATCCATCATAGCTAGACTCTGTGGATGAGGCTAAGGGCACCAGCCAGAGGTCACAGAGTTTGATTGAATGGCCATCACATATGATTCAACAAAAGATATTACGGATTTCTTCTTTCCTGATACTAACATTGCACAAAGATGCAAAAGCGTTACTTTGATGTCAATTTTCAGAAACCTTCAATAATTTGTTTCCAAATCCCTTCTATCAGTCTCGAAAGGAGATTATTATTGTTCACAGAGAAAGTCTGCTTTGCCCAGCATTCATGATTCAGAGACCATCACCATCACTTCATGATGCCGCCAAACTTGCTTGCAGCCAATCGAGGAGCTGGGTGTGTTCATCCATACTATCTTTACTTGTCAAAACAGAAAATCTGCACAGCAATTGTAAGTACTATTTCTGTGTGTTTGCCTGCAGACAATTATGATGAATGTGCAGTCTGCTCTGCGGGGACTCGTTGCTGCAGGCCAGGCGAGAAATTAGTCCTGCTGGCTGAAATAAACTCAAAGGAATAGCAGAAACATGAAAGATGCTTGCAATTGATTAAGCTCTTCTGTATCCTAACCCAGTGGCATGAGATGACCCTTAATGAGCAAGTTCTGGGTCGACCTTAACACCTGACTGCAAGAAAAACATAAACATCAGTTTTGCTCATGTGATTCATTACTAATATGAAGTGAACTGAATCTGAACTGAAGACTCCCATTGTTCTTGTTGTTTCTGTGTTTTTTGTTGTTGTTGTTGTTGTTTTTTATTTTTCAAAGTGAACGACTGAGCATGACCTGGGTTAGGGTTAGGGTTAGGGTTAGGGTTAGGGTTGTAGCACTGTCCTTGCACCATACAAAAGAATGATTTTGGATTATCCTCAAATTATTAAAAGTCTTTCTTTCAAATGCTTTCTTTTTGTTTGAGAAAGACTGATTTGTTCATGAGCCTGGCATCACTAATTAATTGTTCTAACTCTGAAGGTGTGACCATTGGAGAACGTCACACAGAGCCCCTTTAAACATTTGCTAATGGATGCCATTCAGAGAAGAAGGGGTGCGCATACTGCAGTGTTCCTTTTTAATAATAATAATAATAATAACAATAACAATAATAATAATAATAATCCACACTTTATTGATCCCTCTTGGGGAAATTGTCTTTACACTTCACTAAAGTACATACATGTGGTACACATTGGTTTCAGACAAATATAAAGGTACAGGGGAGGCAGAGTGACGGGTCGCGTGAAGAAATTGCACCCCAATGAGCATCTTGTGGGGGGGATGGCGCCTTGCTCAAGGGCACGTCGGCAGTAGCCTGGAGGTGAGCTGACACCTCCCACCATCAGCTCACACTCTGGAGATGTTCTGGCAGGAGTGGGATTTGAACCCTTGATGGCTGGGTGATCTGTCTTCAAGACATCTGCTCTACTGCTGAGCCACTGCTGCCCCAAGGTTGGTAGAGGAGGACCTCTACCACCTTGAACTTCCTGGTTGAAGTTCAAGATGATCACGAGCCCATTTCATTCTACAATAAATCAATAAATTAGTAAATAAATAAAGGAAAAGGGGAAAAAATTCAAGAGGGGTGGTCCAATTTACATTGAAAAAAGCAGGGAATTATCTTTGTTTGTAAAATGATTTCAGTGCGCTTCATGAAGTACAGCTAAGGTAAAGCAATTTTTTAAGAACACAAGAGCTTGTCTTTTGGGTTTTTTCTTAGGAGATTATCCATGCAGTGCAATTTGAATGACCATATTGTGGCTTTTGGCAGTGGCTTAAAATGAATGTCTGACATATCCACTGCTGCACTACTCTGCTAAGATTGCACCAGCTGTCTCCTGTTTTGCTTTGTAATGTCTTCTTTGTTAACGTTTTATCAGCTGTCTGATAATAGCATAACTGGAGGGCAGGCTCCCTTCAGCGCCAGGCTTCAATGGCCCAGAGTGTGCTCTGGAAGGGCTCCTGTATGCAGGAGTCAAAGGGAAACAGCTTGGAGACAAAGAAATGCTTAAATAAGCAGAAGTGTGGCAAAAAATAGTTTTAGCTAATTAGCTCTAAAAGGTCATAGCTTTATTTTTAAAAGTCCTGTCAGGAGGAGAACATAAGTCTATGTGTATTAACAATAAATTGACACCACTTCTGCTGACACAGTCAAAGACAGATGGGGCAGGAGTCCTTAATGAGAAACATAAGGGGATCTTTCTAATAGGGATTAAAATAAAATGTTTGTGAGTCAAACTTTAATCATTAACAGGTGTCCTCATGCATGTCATGCATCATACAAGCACAAAGGCTTATTCATCGGTGAGAGAAAATGACCGACATACTCAAGAGCATGAGTTACAATATGCAAAACAGCAGCTTCCCCTCATATGCAAAACAGCCCTTTCACTTCCTAAGATCTATTATTCACTTTCTTGCTTGCATATCCAATTACTAAATGAGCTTTGCCTCATTCCAACAGCTCTTATAAAAAAGTACTGTAATAGAAAAAAAAACTCAATGGTAGCAATTAGTAACACCAGAGGGTAACATCGCTTTTCTTCTTTTTGCTCTCATATTGTCTCCCTTTGGTGAGATTAATCACTGAATCTACTTCAGCCTGAATTTACTATGATCTGTGCTTATCATCTACTTAATTTTCCTTCGCATCTCGAACAATTGGACCACAGTATTTGCAAATGTCATGTACAGGTTACTAAATTTTGTATGGGCAAAACACTTGCCAGATAAGATTTACAATATAGCCTAGTCAGAGAACCAGACAGTGATAAACTGCCATAATGCTTCCGTGCTGTTTAGTTACAAATAATTCATGCTGTGGTCGGTGTTCGAGCTTGAAAGGACAGTGCCACATGGTAGAGTAAAAAATAATGGTGCAGGAGCTTGTTCCTTTCCCTCGCTGCAGTAGAACTTCACCCCTGCAGGCTGACCAAAGCTCTGTGGTTTTCCCAGGGCAAGCTGTCTTGCTCTTGCCTCCGTGAGTCATCTGTCATTGGGCTAGACTTAAAGCTGCTGGATCTTTGCCTGAAGAGTTTTAAAACTCTCTGCTGAGAGGTCATACATTGAATTAGAAAGCCAGTGGGGGAAAATTTCTTGGTGCTGGAGCAAAAGGAAGTATTAAGCTGCCTTTCTGTGGCAGCAGAGCCTCAAGCATGGCTCGTCCTGTCAGTCTATCGATCTTCATCGTCCACCGCTTATCCGTAATCGGGTCGCGGGGGCAGCAGCTTTAACAGGGAGCCCCAAACTTATCTTTCCCCAGTCACATCCACCAGCAGCTCTGACTGGAGGATCCCAATGCATTCCCTGGCCAGTGTTGAGATAGAATCCCTCCACCTGGTCCTGGGTCTGCCCTGAGGTCTCCTCCCAGCTGGACATGCCAGGAACACCTCCCTAGGGGGGTGCCCTGGAGGCATCCGCACCAGATACCCAAACCACCTCAGCTGACTCCTTTCCACACGAAGGAGCAATGACTCTGCTCTGAGCCCCTCGCGAATAGCAATGTTTCTCACCCTATCTCCAAGGGAGACACCAGCTATCCCCCTGAGAAAGCCCATTTCCGCCACTTGTATCCGCAATCTCGTTCTTTCTGTCATGACCTATCACTCATGACCATAGGTGAGGGTAGGAACGAAGATTGAACGGTAGATGGAGAGCTTTGCCTCTCAGCTTAGCTCCGTCTTTGTGGCAACAGTGCGGCAAAGAGACTGCAATACCGCTCCTGCTGTCCCAATTCTCCGTCCAATCTCATGCTCCATTGTTCCCTCACTCGTGAACAACACCCAAAGATTCTTAAACTCCTTCACCTGTGGAAGGACCTCATTCCCCACCTGGAGAAAGCAATCCACTGGCTAAGTACCATGGTCACTTGGAACAAGTCTGACTTACTACAGAGAACCTGAACGCAGCTCTCACTTTGGGTGTACAGGGATTGGATGGCCCTGAAGAGGGGCCCCCTCACCCCATAGTTCCGCAATACCTCACACAGTATATCCCTAGGGACCCGATCATACACCTTCTCCAAGTCAACGAAACACATTTAGACAGGAAGAGCATACTCCCAAGCCCCCTCTAGGATCCCTGCAAGTTTGAAGAGCTGCTCCGTTGTTCCACGACCAGGACGGAACCCACATTGTTCATCCTCAATCTGAGGTTCGACAATCTGCCAGACCCTCCTTTCCAGCACCTTGGAGTAAACTTTCCCAAGGAGGCTGAGGAGTGTGATGTCCCCCTTTTTAAAGAGAGGAACCATCTCCCCCAGTCTGCCAATCTTTCAGCACTGTCCCAGACTTCCATACAATGTTTAAGAGGCGGGTCATCCATGACAGCCCCTCAACACCCAGAGCCTTCAGGATTTCTCGGCGAATCTCATCAATACCTGAGGCTTTGCCACCGTGAAGTTGTTAGGGTTAGGGTTAGAAAGTCCTCCTTTGCCTCAACAAACTCCTCCCACACCCTCTGTTTTGCATCCATCACAGCCGAGGCTGCAGTCCTTTTGGCCTGTTGGTACCCTGCAACTGCTTCAGGAGTCCCCAGGGACAACATGCCCCTGAAAGCCTCCTTCTTCAGTTGGATGGCTCCCCTGTCCACCAGGGTCCACCATGGTGTTCGAAGGTTACTGCCCCTTGAGGCACCCAAGAACTTGAGACCACAGCTCTCAGCTGCAGCTTCAGCAATGGAAGCTTTGAATATCAACCATTCAGATTTGATGTCCCCAGCCTCCACAGGGATACACGAGAAGATCCTTTGGAAGTGTGAATTGAAGGCCTCGCGGACAGAGTCCTCCTCCAGGCCTTCCCAGTTCACCTGCACTACTCATTTTGGGCTTACTAGGTCTATCCAAAGGTTTCCCCCGCCAACTTGATACTTCACCCAAGTATCCAAAACACGATCGAAGGTTAGACGATACAGTACAATCACAAGAACGATCATTGACCTCCCACCCAGGGTGGTCTGGTACCAGGTACACTTATGAGCATCCTTGTGTTCGAACATATGTTAGTTATAGACAATCCATGACTAGCACAGAAGTCCATCAACATAACACTGCTCGGGTTTTGATAAGGGAGGCCATTCCTCGCAATCACATCCTTCCAGGTGTCTCCATCATTGCCGACGTGTGCATTGGAGTCCCCCAGGAGAACAATGGAGTCCTCTACAGTGATCCCGTGAAGGACCCCATTTAGGAATCCCAAGTAGGCCAAATACTCTGAGCTGCTATTTGGTGCATACGCAGAAACAACAGTCAGAGTTTTCCCTCCCACAGCCTCAAGGCGTAGGGAGGCGACCGTTTCATCCACCGGGGTAAACGCCAACACAGTGATGCTCAGCCGTGGACTTGTGAGGTGACATTCCACGTCCCCAAAGCCAGCTTCTGCTGGTTTGTTGTGACCTCCTGTCGTCACTGCCACCCATATGACAGTGCAACTGACGCCACTGATCTGCTCTGCGGGTGGTGGGTCCACAGGGGTGAGATAAATCTATGTTGCCTTTTTGGGCTGAGCCCGGCCGGGCTCCGTCGCAGACCCGGCCCCCAGGCCCTTCAAACGGGCCTTCCGTCCTGGCCTGGCTCCAGACATGGACCCCGGGCTTCCTCCAGGTAGGGTCACTTGTTTCGCTTTCATTCTTTCATGAGGTCTTCTGAACTATTTATTGTCTGGTCCTTCACCTGAGACCTGTTTGCCTTGGATGGTTCCTTGGAGAGGATGTCGACTCTAGACTAGACAAAATATTTTTATGATCATGATTTTCTTTCTTAAAAATAAGACTCAAACACCCAGACATTGGTCGGTCAAAACATGGAACAAATTTCAAAAATACAGGAAAAAATTTAAAATGTTTTCTGCACTATAAGGTGCACTGGATTATAAAGTGCACCTTTAATGAATTGTTTATTTTATAATTTATTTCATATATAAGGCGCACCGCAGTTTAACTGGCACGACAACTCGAAAAAAAGCCATCATCATCATCAATGATTCAACGGTTCACCATGACGACGGACGAGACGTGCACCGCAACACTTTAAGGCAGTCGGAGTACAGATTTTAATTTATGCAAATGAGGCCTTTGAGGACATTTTCAGACGAAAGAGAACAGAGTTGCAGCTGCAAAGAAGAGCGATATGATACAAAAACTAACTTTGTATTTGTCAGAAATAAAGATGACCACAGGAAATGTGTATTGTATGTTTTTATTGCCCGCTGTGATGGTGGTGATGGTGACTCTGAAATGATTCTGGCAGATGTTGTCTGTCACTGCTCTGCCGTCCTGGATAGCAGGAATCATCCTGAGGTGTCGTAGGCTCTCTCCTGTAATGTTTAGTGGATTCATTAGACTGGATTACACAATGAAGACAAGTGAATTATTGTGCAAATCTTTTGGTTACTGACCACATTAGTCTGCTGCTCAGGTAAGACCATATATCCAAGAGTCAGGAACAGACCCAGACCTCCACATCAGAAATGTGGTCTGCAGCATCACATGATCTGGACATATGTTTGTTTGTCTATAATGCATTCTTTAACATGTTGAAACAGTGGTCAGTCTACATGTAGCTTGATGGGAATGTGGGTACCATCTGTGCAGCCAATTACATTGGGAAACCCTAAAAGAAATTAAAGTTAATAATCCAATTCTGAGATTGTAGCACACTGTCATTAAGAGAATATCATTTGACATTCATTTATCGGATTTCTACATCATTCACCTGCAATCCTGTGGAACTCCTCCTTGATGATTCTGACGGGTTTATCGCCAGGGAAATAGAAAAACTGGGGTAAAAGTTTCAAAAGTCTCTCACATTGTATAGACAAACTACCGTTTGCAAATAAAAAATAAAAAGCTGACCGGAGCACTACACACAGCACTGCTGCAGATGTGAGGATGGATCAGGTTGTGGGTGTGTGTGATGGATCGGGACGTGAATCAGTACCGATCATAAAGAGAACTGTCTGGATATGACGTGACATCTGAATGTGATACAGAAAAATTGAAATCTCTATGAATTAATGCGGCAACTCCATCAAGGGGCTCCACGTCCAACGGACATTCCATGTTCGCCTCTAAAATACCTCTAAAATACGTAGTTATTTATAAAACCTTACTTCAGTAAAACTTTCCGTCTGACAGAACCAGGAAATGAAGCCGCACGAGCGGCGGTGAAAGGGGGCGGAGTCAAAAGAAACCCTGTTTTTGTGGAACAAAACCTGCTCCCGACCAGGTTATGTTCAGAGTCTGTTACCACGGTAACAAACCCAGAGGTTCAGTTCACTTCATGAAACAGGTCGGGGTTACTGCTCTAACTCTGGGTTAAGTTACCTCCCTTTGTGAAACCGAAAGCTCTTGTTTTCCCTGATTTCAGGGCTAATTTACCCTGGTTTTCCACTAAACCTGCTTTGTGAAATGGGCCTAGTGAGTACCTTTAGTCAGCTGTGAATGGTCCTATTGTTATCTCAATGAAGCCATTCTGAGCCTCATCAAGGAAATGAGTCACTCGATCACTTTGCCGTCTAAGAAAGAAGCCAACACGCATATTAAAAAACCTGACATTAAAAACTGGTTAAATTCATTACGAGTGGACCACTCAGTTCGAACAGGGTGGATTATTTCCTGATCTGAAGTTCGAAGCAGATATTTAAACTCCGACGTTCGTCTTCATTTAGCAATTAAATATTGTTTCAATCGATCAGTAGTCCAGTCGGAGGTGAGGTGCACCTATTTGCTGCTTAAACAATTTTTTAAACAGTTTTTAATGTCAGGCTGCTAATTTACTGGCAAATGCGATGCTGTTTTACTCCTAGAACTGACTTTAACGTTGGTGTCTCACCGCCGTGAATCTCACAGCACGTCGCTGCAGACAGAATACACAAGCCGGAATGCGCCCCACCCCCACCCCCACCCCACTCCGTAACGTGTTGTTTCAGGTATCAACTACATTTGCAAATCAACTGCAGCACACCAGACACATTTGTCTAGCAGTGACTGCTCTTGAAATTTCAGAAAAGGCTGGAAGTTCAGCTTTGAGGGTCTTTCATTCGCCTTTATGCCAGTTTCTCCGTGTGTTTCCGCAGACTAATAAAATGGACCATCACTAGATACCAGATTACAGGACAATGGCATTTTTTAGACAAATTAAGTTTGAAGTGGGTTATTTCCGGTGCCACAGTAGTTGGGAAATACTGAGGTCAGTCAGTCAGTCAAACTTTATTGATAGAGTTGTTGAAAATTCTGTTTTGCTACGTTATCGTAGCCGGTCACCGGTGTTCTCAGTAAGCAGGCTGCTCTTCTGTCAAACAGCAGGTCAGTGAAAGCGGCAATTCAGCGACGCCCCTTGACTATCGTTGTTAGGGGGCGTAGTATGGCCTGAATACTGTCTGAGGGTGCCCCTGGTGGCGTAGTGCAGCATGACTGCCGGCTTTTTTTCAGCTATCTTGTTTTTAACCAATATTAATATTAATCCATATACAAGGCACATCGGATTATAAAGTTCACTATGGGATTATGAGAAAATTATAGGCTTTAAGGTGCGCCTTATAGTGCGGAAAATACTGTATATGAACGCAGCACAACATAGGAATAAGAGTACAGTAAGTGTATGAGTATTTAAGTAAATAGACCAGTAATCACATTCCACCCACAGCCAGACTGGAGACAGTTCAACAGCCTGTAAAATCGATGATGTTAAAAAATGTCACAACTGAATAATAAAGCACTCTGGAAAACTAACAAGCCACTGAAATGTGGGAAAACACATACCTCCTCCCCAGCAGCAACTCTTCATTTCAAGTGTTGAAGTGTTTTTCACTGAGCTTAATAAGGTGGAATCAACGGGGAAAACCACACCGACATCCTCAACATGGAGAGCTTGGCTTGAGGTTGTGGAGGGTTTATGACTTCACTTTGCACATTAACAGTAAATGGATTTGCATAGGACTGTACATGAGTGGAGTTGTGGGAATCAATTTTGCTATAAAAGCTCTCTGCAGAGGTGACATGCATTTCCTGTCTAAAAGTAGTCTTGTGCACGTCCTTCATAAATGAACAGCAATGGTTAAAAATAATTAAAATCCTAGTCAACAAGAAAGCAATGCATGGTAAATAAAGTAGAAATATACGTACTGCACAGTGCACTGGGGTCGTGCTCAGAGTGTCTCCCACCTCTCTCCCGCAAGTCAGCTGGGTTAGGCTCCAGAAACCTGCCAAGGGCTAGAAAATGAATGAATGAATAAATAAATGAATGAATGTACTTATTTCAAATGAAAAACTATCAAAACTGTTGGTGAATGAATTGAAATACATTTGCAAAATTTTGATTTGTCAAGTCAAAAGAGTAAGCAGAAACTTTAATAAACCCCTTGAGGAAATCACTTTTTCCACTCTATATGTTTCACACACACACACAAGCATCCTGAAAGCAAAGGAGAGGATGATACCTCTCCAAATACCAGTTCACACTGCAAATGTTTGGCCCATGAGCGGGTCTTGAACCGTTCACCCTCCGGTCCACAGCCCAAGACCTAGTGGACTGAGCTACTGCTGTCCCAATACCATATTAAGTTCAAATTGTCACAATTAACATACAAAATAACACTTAATATTTCAATATATTTACACATGATTAAACATTTTCAATTATTTTCACTATTTGTCTTCCTGCTCTTGGTAGTAATTTACTTATATAGAAACAGCAGCCATTAATTATAAAAAATAACAAGTATAAAACTATAAATGAAAGTAAGACACAGTTCATTAGGTGAGGAAACAGACTACATATTTATTCATTACCTTAAATATTCATTCATTCATCTTCTTCCGCTTTGTCCGCCATAGCAGGTTGAGGGAGCTGGAGCCTCTCCCAGCTGGCTTAGGGCCTGAGGCGGGGTAAAGTCCGGGCACGATGCCAGTGCACCGAGGAACCACAGAGACACAGACAACCACGCACACACACACACTCACTCCTACGGGCAATTTGGAACGGCCAATTAACCTGAAGTGCATGTTTTTGGAAGTGGGAGGAAGCCGGAGAACCCGGACAAAACCCACGCAGACACGGGGGGAACATTTAAATTCCACACAGATTACCACTTTCAAACCTGGAACCGCCTTGCTGTGCGGCAATACCGCTATCCACTGCGCCAACGTGCTGTTACCTTAAATATAACTTTGTTAAATATTCATTCAAAAGTGGAAATGATCAAATATGTAATATAATGGTGGCAGACAATAAATAAAAGTACGGCAAGACAACTCATTATCTAATGACACCCTGCCTCTTATTGTGGCACTGAAGATGGGGTCGGTAGAATTCACAGTTCAAATCCTCAGCTCTCTTGACTGAATCTGAAGTTCATTCTCTGTGTTGAGTCGCTTGCAGGAAAACTGAAACTTTTGAAATTAATTAATTTCACTGAGTTCAAAGACTGCCAGGGCTGAAAAAGATTAATCCTTTGGGACTCATTGTTTTGCATAAGTCGTTAGATTCCAGGCTGTGACTCTGTTCTCTCATCACTATGTGTTTTTGTGATATGATTTTGAATTTTGAATTTTGTGAAAGAGTCATTAAAAGAATTTTATTTTGATTAACTAAGGAAGATTGGGGATGTTAGTAGGAACTACAGTTTAATGAACTATGCACGACATTTTGGAGGTGTGTGAGTGTTGCACATCTCATGACCACAACAACCATTAGTGAGACACATGAAGATGTACCAAAACCGCTGCTGAGACATGGTTTGCTCTCATGAACTGGCTCGAAAATATGCAGAGCTTTGTTCATCCACTTTCATTCAAAAATAATGTAGGAGGTTTCAGGGAAGCGGTGGTGATTCACATCCAATTTGTTTAGGGGTCACTTCAGTGACTAACTGATGTTAGTTACAGATGTGTTTGTGCGAGCGTGCATGTGTGTGTGTGTGTGTGTGTGTGTGTGTGTGTGTGTGTGTGTGTGTGTGTGTGTGTGTGTGTGGGAAACCATCATGATTGCCTGTTTTTGCTGCTGACACCTGAGTTTGTACCTACATTCTTCATCCTTGTCAGATCATGGTACCTACATAATAAACAATGCAACAGCAACTGCACTGAGTACTAGTAATTTGACTATGTTGAGCTAGTAACCACAAATTACTTCAGCAGAGAAAAAATTTACATCTTTACTGTGATGTTTGTTTTTATATTATCTGTGTCCTAATGTGATCCATATGCTTTATATCATGATGCGGAATGCATGCAAATGCAAATGAATGAAGCAACATTGATCTGAAAAACAAGGTGCTTGTGCATTTTATCACATAATGATAAAATAATCTATACATAAACTGATGTCATCAGATTATTTTAGTTTATTTTAAATAATTCCATTTCCTCTCTGTGAACAGCTTCTGAGGCCGCTGCAGTTGACATCTCTCTTATGTAGTCCCCAGTTTTTTGTTATTATTGCAGAATTACCTAAAGGTCACAGCTCATCCACTTGTTTACTTTTCTGTCCATAAGTCTAATAATAATCATCTTAAAATGTAATCAAGCTGAGTCAGTGACATCTTCCTTCTTCCTCTTTTATGTCAATATTCTTCAATGTATTGAGTTTGTATCAAGTGTTCAGCTTTAGTTTGTTGTGTATTTGTTTTTTGTTGTTTTTGTTGGCCAGAGTTTGGCTAGTTGGTGGGCTGCTCATACGCTGGCTTCTGGTGGCCTCATCTTACTGTCAAAAATGCATGGCATCAAGGTGGGTGTCGTCTCTCCTAGCAGTGTGGAGGAGGTGGCACTAGCGATGGGGATCATCGGGCACAGTGCTCGAGTCTGCTGCTCAAATGAACAGGATGATGGCTTTGTTTGTGGAAAAGGTGGAGTAGGTAAAATTACTGACAGAAAGGGGGGTATCTCTGAAATGTATCCCCTTTCATCAGTGATGAATTCCTGATAAAAGATTTGTATTTGCATGGAAAAGTTGTGTCATTGTTGTTGTTTTTTTGGTTTTTAACAAGAAACACACAGATTTGGACTAGATAACAAAGAGGGAGGGGCTGGTGGTCCTGAGTCATCACAACACAGAGTGGTGGAGTGGGCTTCCTGTTCTTCAGAACATTTATACCATCATCTATGGAGGTTGAGCAGGTTGTAAAGGGAAAGGGTTGTAAAGCAAAATATGAACACCACACCCTGGTTTTTATGAATATTTATAGTTCAACAAACGGCACAGAGAAAAGGAGTTTTCCAGTAAATGTCAAACCTAGAGTTAAGTGGATGATTTTATATTATTGGGCAGGGATTTTAACCCCATCTTGGGATGGGGTTTTAAACCGTAATCATGCAGCGTCTAACCCAGCTTCTCAACACACTCTGAAACAGCTGGTCTGCTCTCATGGCCTGGTGGATGTGTGGAGGATGATACGTCTGGACTGCAGGCAGTATACTTCGTCCCATTTGACAGAGGACAGTGGTGTATTTAGCCAGGCTGGATCTTTTTTGTTTTGTTTTAAGCACCATTTAAATGTTTCCAAGTGTTATTAAATCATGCCATCTGGTTTCACCTATCATGTTTTGATTTTATATTGGATTTATGCGACACAAAAAAATAACAAAAAGTGTATACTGACATTTCCAAATCTAAACATTTGTAAAAAGATTTTTCTAGAAGCTTTAAGATATTTCTAGAACATTTTTAAACTTTTAAGTTATTTTTAGAATATTTTAAATTTTGCATGTCTTAGGCAGTGGTGGGACCATTGCAAAAACATCGACCTTCAGATCTATGAAAGACCTGGTTGATATATTTTAGTTAAAGCAGATGCTTTCACACAAAAGCAGGGATTGATTGTAGTTAAAAAAAAGGCTTTAGACCACAACATACAGGGTGCACTCGTCCATTCCAAGGACAAAATCACAGAGATGTATGCTCCTTCTAGCTTCTTCCTCAGCCTGGACAAGAATCATTGACAGAACATTGTAATCCACTCTGCTCTCTGACACAGGGCTGGAACTCACTGAGTCTGGCCAGAGAAGTAGGTGAGTTGTGGACATCTACTCATCCCTCTACACCAGTATGAGTGGAGTGATCCACTGTTTTAGAGGTTCTGTGTGACCAACCTCAGGGCTCTGCAGAGACTAATTTATGGCTCGACTGACCGTTGCACGTAGATGGAGGAGCTCCACACTTCTCTGCAGAGCCTGCAGGGACAGCTTGCTCCTGGCATTGATAGCCTGACGATTGAGTTATATAAAAGCTTCTGGAATAGTTTAGAGATTTTTAATGAAGGTCTGGCATCAGGCTCTTTGCCACTGTCCTGCCACAGAACTGTTGCTGCCTTTCTGCCAAAAAAAGGGCAATCTACAGGACATTAAAAAAAACTGGTGGCCTGTGTAACTCTACTGATTACAAAAAGTTTTAGCTACTAGGCTGAGAAAAGTGAAGGAATAGGTCATCCACCAAGATCAGACCTACTGTGTGCCTGGCAAGTCAGTGCTAGATAGTGTTCACATAATTTGGAATGTTTTGGATTTGTTGAGTCTTGAATCTTCTGGTGAAGCTAAAGTAGCTTTTTTTATAAGATAATGAATGAACTGGAAGAGAGTACAGGTCAAGAGGCAGCCTCAGTTTTTTGTAGTAATATCAGATGTTGAATAGAATTTGAGTTTTCATAAACATGAAAAGAGTAGGATATGTAAAACTGTAAATTTGTGAATGTTATTAATGTGTTTGTAAAATAAAAAAAAAAAATCTTCTTCTTCTACTTCTTCTATTACTGTTATTATTTTTATTACCATCATTATTATTAATTACAGTGTTCTCATTTGCGTGCATCCCTGCATCTTTGACTCACATTTTTTGACAGGGACATGATCATCACACAACGTGCGTCCTTGGGACGCAAACTTTAAGTACTTACAAAAAAAAATCCACCTTTGTCCGCGATATATTCAACAAAAATATTCACAATTTATCCATTTCTCCACTTAAATTTCAAACCCTGATATCGCCATTGTGTTTTGATCTCATGCGAGTCTCTCGTCACGAGACTCATCTGCTTGATTCAGCATTATTAAAATTGACCAGGGGCGGTACAATGGCGCAGTTGGTAGCGCTGTCGCCGCATAGCAGTTGTAGTTTCAGCATTGTAGATCAATGCACCGAATGCTAGTTATATTTGACCAGGGAAATTACATTAAAATGATTTCTTTTTCTGGTAGTCTGGGGGAGGTGGATGATTGCAGGACAAATGCAGAAATTTAAAAAAAAAAGTCATGCAAGAGTAGCTCTCAGCCTTCATGAACCACAGAGGTTTTGGTGAATGCCTGAGGCTGGCAGGATGAGCAGAGTGTCTCATGCTAGAGGAAAGCTAAATGTGAGAGGAACTTTTAGGTGTGAACAGTAGCATGCACTAAAATTCTAATAGCATCATCATCACAAGGAAGCAGTTCATAACGTGATGTTGACAAGACGGGTGTTTGATCAGATGTTTTGGAGTGCAGATAGATTATAAAAATTGCCCGAGGACTGTGATCAAACATTGGATTCGCATCATCTCGAACAACCAGTATTTGAACTTTTTGCAAACAGCATTTTTTCTGAAATTGCTGCACTTTTTCTGGTATAGTGAAAAAAGGAAAATACTTAATTTTACCTTACCTTTCTTTCAAGTCACGGCCGATATTTAGGGTGGAGATCAGTCAGTGCTGTTTTATTCAAATACTGTTGATATTAGAAATAAGACCTTCTGGGGAGGAAGTAGTTCCTCAAATAGCTGTGAAGATGGGCAGTGATTCCCCAGAGCAAAGGTGTGTCCTACTTACGAGAATCAGAGGCAATTGAAAAGCTCTGATGTGCCATGCTTCTATAAATTTAAAATCAAACACAACAGTTATGTTGAAAATATTTTTGGCTTTTCCAAACAATATATTAAAAAGACTGTGTTCAAATACTGTTTTTATTTGGCATTTTAAATGATTGTCCTGGAATTTACCGATTTAAAGTTTAAATACATACATACATATACACATACATACATACACATGTACATACATACATACATACAGTACATACATACATACATACATACATACAAACATACATACATACATACATACATACATACATACATACATACATACATACATACATACATACATACATACATACATACATACATACATACATACATACATACGTACGTACATACGCATTTATAGTAAATAAATTCAGTTCACATTGATGTAGCTTCTCAGTGTACTTGATTCATATACTCTACTGCAGTGGGTCAAACTTATGACTGATGATGGTGTCCAGAATTGTAATGATTTTTTCTCTATTTAACTTAGATATACTAAGAAATTTATCATTTAGCAAAATTAATATTTCCATTTTCAATCTATGTGTTATGTGGTGCTGAAAAAAAATCTTAACATTCATTCATTTTCACTGACTGCTTCATCTGCTTACGAGGGTTGCGGGGAGTTGTAGCCTAACCCAGCTGTGTTGGGGTGTGAGGCGGGGGAAATTCTATGTGCGATGCCAGTGCACTGCGGAGCCACACAGAGACAGACAAACGCTCACACTCACTCCTACGGACAATTTGGAACAGCTAATTAACCTAAAGCGCATGTTTTTTGGAGGTGGGAGGAAGCTGGAGAACCCAGAAAGAAACCCCCATGTCAGTGTGTTTTGATTTATCAAAACACGCTGACATGGGGAGAACATGCAAACTCCGCACAGAGAGGGACTTGAACTCGGACCCGCCTTGTTTGCGGCAACAGCGCTACCCACTGCGTCACCATGCCGCCAAATCTTAACATATAAATCCCAAAAGTATAGCAGTGTCTGTTTAGTTTGCTGCCTTTCAACACATTTGCTATCACATTGAACAGAAATTTCTATTTTTGTATAAATATGGACATTCCTTTAAATGGTATTCCTTTGAATGGCAGTCAAATTACTTTGTATCTTATATCATTTGTGTGTGTATGTGTGCGTGCGTGTGTGAGTGCAGACACTTAAGAGTGGCTAAGATGGGGGAAAACACTAATAAGCAGCAAAGTAGTAGAACACATTCATTTCTGCAGAAGTGATTTGGTCAAGGTTACTGAACAAAGAGTTCTGTGTGCACACGAATGCTTTCCTGAATTATGTGCTTATATAAAATAGTAATTTAATTTCAACAAGTTTCTCTTCAACTTCAATTAAGTTTTAGCCTTCCAGGAAAATAGTGAGACTCTATCCTCCTGATAATTGAGGTGTTGCAGAATTTGCACAGTAGCATTTAATTCATTGTAATGGTTCATGAGTGTGCTTTAAAAAATAATTCTGGCAGCCAAAGTGGCATCGGTCTTATATGCTTTAAAGTCAGTATGTTTGTTGCAAAGACCTATTTCAACAGTGATTACAAATAAATTCTAATTTATTGAAAGTGGAACTGATTTTTGTGAAAGACAGAACAGAAAACACTAATGCTAACATTTCTCTTGTTTTTAGATAATAAATCATGTCTCTCATAAAATAATAATTTGTTTTTATCTTTAGTACAAACAAGTTGCATGTTGTACTTTCAATCTGTCATCTTTCTTGCTGTTATTCTGTTCACTTCAGCCAAGACTGAAATATCACGACTGGATTTTGTGACATTTTGAAAAGTTTTAAATTTTTTTTAATCATGATATATTTGCTTCTTGTTTGGCCTTTGCTACCTCTACCTTCACCTTACGCTGCATCTCCCTGTACTCCTGTCTACTCTCCTCAGTCCTCTCAGTGTCCCACTTCCTCTTGGCTAACCTCTTTCTCTGTATACACTCTGTTGCCACCATGAGGTTGATATATGTGATATGTGACTATGAATCATGGCTTGGTCGACAGATTACTTTTGCATTATATTTACTGTATATTTTTTGTAGTGCCACCATATATTCAAAATTTAGCTGGCTTTATTTTAAGACCAAATAAGTACCGGTAATTATTTATATATATATATATATATATACATATACATATATATATATATATATATATATATATATATATATATATATATATATATATATATATATATATATATATCTTTCATATCATGCTTTCATATCTTCTTCTTTCTTCTTTTCCTTTCGGCTTTTCCCTTCAGGGGTCGCCACAGCGAATCAATTTCCTCCATCTAGCCCTGTCCTTTGAATCCTCTTCTCTCACACCAACTACCTTCATGTCTTCCCTCATTACATCCATAAACCTCCTCTTTGGTCTTC
This sequence comes from Antennarius striatus, assembly GCF_040054535.1. NCBI lineage: Eukaryota > Metazoa > Chordata > Actinopteri > Lophiiformes > Antennariidae > Antennarius > Antennarius striatus. The sequence continues at coordinate 10,475,206 of NC_090781.1, read as the reverse complement.
CTCTAGGCCTCCTACCTGGCAGTTCAAAACTCAGCATCCTTCTACCAATATATTCACTATCTCTCCTCTGGACATGTCCAAACCATCTCAGTCTGGCCTCTCTGACTTTATCTCCAAGACCTCTAACATGTGCTGTCCCTCTGATGTACTCATTCCTGATCCTATCCTTCCTGGTCACTCCCAGAGAGAACCTCAGCATCTTCATCTCTGCTACCTCCAGCTCTGTCTCCTGTCTTTTCTTCAGTGACACTGTCTCTAGACCAAACACCATCGCTGGTCTCACCACAGTTTTGTACACCTTTCCCTTCATTTTAGCTGAAACTCTTCTATCACACATCACACCTGACACTTTCCTCCACCCGTTCCATCCTGCCTGGACACGCTTCTTCACCTCTTTTCCACACTCTCCATAGCTCTGGACTGTTGAGCCTAAGTACTTAAAATCCTCCACCTTCTTGATCTCTTCTCCCTCTAACCTCACTATTCCACTTGGGTCCCTCTCATTCACACACATGTACTCTGTCTTACTGCGGCTAACCTTCATTCCTGTCCTTTCCAGGACAAACCTCCACCTCTCTAGCTTCTCCTCCACCTGTTCCCTGCTCTCACTACAGATCACAATGTCATCTGCAAACATCATAGTCCATGGAGATTCCTGTCTAACCTCGTCTGTCAGCCTGTCCATCACCATGGCAAACAAGAAGGGGCTCAGAGCTGATCCCTGATGCAGTCCCACCTCCACCTTGAACTCCTCTGTCACACCTACAGCACACCTCACCACTGTCTTACAGTCCTCATACATGTCCTGCACTGCTCTAACATACTTCTCTGCCACTCCAGACTTCCTCATACAATACCACAGTTCTTCTCTGGGCACCCTGTCATAAGCTTTCTCCAGATCTACAAAAACACAATGCAGCTCCCTCTGGCCTTCTCTGTACTTCTCTATCAACATCCTCAAAGCAAATACTGCATCTGTAGTACTCTTTTTTGGCATGAAACCATACTGCTGCTCACAAACGTTCACTTCTGCCCTTAGTCTAGCTTCCACTACTCTCTCCCATAACTTCATTGTATGGCTCATCAGCTTTATTCCTCTGTAGTTGCCACAACTCTGCACATCTCCCTTGTTCTTAAAAATGGGCACCAGCACACTTCTCCTCCATTCCTCAGGCATCTTCTCACTATCTAAGATCCTGTTGAACAACCCAGTCAGAAACTCTACCGCCACCTCTCATAGACACTTCCATACCTCTACAGGTATATCATCAGGACCGACTGCCTTTCCACTCTTCATCCTCTTCAATGCCCTCCTTACTTCATCCTGACTAATCTTTGCTACATCCTGGTCCACAACAGTCACCTCTTCTAGTCTTTGTTCCCTCTCATTTTCCACGTTCTTTTTCCATCTTCCCATCACACTACTGGCACCTGTCAATAGACTTCCATCCCTATCCTTAATCACCCTAACCTGCTGCACGTCCTTCCCATCTCTATCTCTCTGTCTTGCCAACCGGTATAGATCAGTCTCTCCCTCCTTACTGTCCAACCTAGCATACAAGTCATCATAAGCTTCTTGTTTGGCCTTTGCTACCTCTACCTTCACCTTACGCTGCATCTCCCTGTACTCCTGTCTACTCTCCTCAGTCCTCTCAGTGTCCCACTTCCTCTTGGCTAACCTCTTTCTCTGTATACACTCCTGTACCTCCTCATTCCACCACCAAGTCTCCTTATCTACTTTCCTTCCAGATGACACACCAAGTACTCTCCTACCTGTCTCCCTGATCACATTAGCTGTAGTTGTCCAGTCATCTGGAAGCACCTCCTGACCACCCAGAGCCTGTCTTAACTCCTTCCTAAAAGTCATGCAACACTCTTCCTTTTTCAGCTTCCACCATTTCGTCTTCTGCTCTGCCTTTGCCCTCTTCATCTTCCTCACCACCAGAGTCATCCTACACACCACCATCCTATGCTGTTTGGCTACACTCTCACCTACCACTACTTTGCAGTCACTGATCTCTTTCAGGTTACACCGTCTACACAAGATGTAGTCTACCTGTGTGCTCCTACCGCCACTCTTATAAGTCACTCTATGTTCCTGCCTCTTCTGGAAGAAAGTATTCACTACAGCCATTTCCATCCTTTTTGCAAAGTCAACTACCATCTGTCCTTCTGCGTTCCTCTCCTGGATACCAAACCTGCCCATCACCTCCTCATCACCTCTGTTTCCTGCACCAACATGTCCATTGAAGTCTGCTCCAATGACAACTCTCTCACTTCTAGGCATGCTCTGCATCACTTCATCAAGGTCCGACCAGAGTTTCTCCTTCTCCTCCAGCTCACATCCTACCTGTGGAGCATACCTGCTAACAACATTGAACATCACACCTTCTTTTTCTAGCTTCAGACTCATCACTCTATCTGACACTCTTTTTACCTCCAGGACATTCCTAACAAACTCCTCCTTCAAGATAACTCCTACTCCATTTCTCTTCCCATTTACACCATGATAGAACAACTTGAACCCTGCTCCTAAACTTCTAGCCTTGCTACCTTTCCACCTGGTCTCCTGGACACACAGTATGTCTACCTTCCTCCTCTGCATCATGTCAACCAACTCTCTACCTTTTCCTGTCATAGTTCCAACATTCAACGTTCCTACTCTCAGTCCTATACTCTTGGTGTTCCTCTTCTCTTTCTTCGTGCGAACGCACTTTCCTCCTCTCCTTCTTCGACCAACAGTAGTCCAATTTCCACGGGTGCCCTGTAGGTCAACAGCGCCGATGGCGGTCGTTGTTAACCCGGGCCTCGACCGATCCGGTATGGAAGTCATAGGTTTGATTCGCATATTTGATTTGGCAAAAGTTTTACGCCGGATGCCCTTCCTGACGCAACCCTCTGTATTTATCCGGGCTTGGGACCGGCACAATAAGACACTGGCTTGTGTCCTCTTGCGGCTACATTATATATATATATATATATATATATATATATATATATATATATATATATATATATATATATATATATATATATATATATATATATATATATATATATATATATATATATATATATATATATATATATCGTGCCTTGCGAAAGTATTGGCCCCCCCACAAGAACATTTTGATATTTTGCCACATTTCATGCTTCAAGCTTAAAGATAACAAACTGAAAATAATTTTCAAGAATCAACAACATGTGAGACACTACCGTGAAGTGGAACCAAATTTATTCAACATTTTATATTGTGTAAATAAAAAACTGAAAAGTAGGATGTGCAAAAATATTGGCCGCCTGTTCTCTCAGCTCAGCTAAACGACTCCAGAAGTTTTCTGATAACTTCTGAATGATCCAGTGTTGACATAAATGACAGCAATGACAAACAGAGTGCACCTGTGTGTCATTTGGTCTCACATTTGCACATCCTACTTTTCAGTTTTTTATTTGTCAACACAATATAAAATGTTGAATAAATTTGGTTCCACTTCACGATTGTGTCTCACATGTTTTTGATTCTTAAAAAATATTTTCAGTTTGTTATCTTTAAGTTTGAAGCCTGAAATGTGGCAAAATGTCAATGAGGTTTTGGGGGGCCAATACTTTCGCAAGGCATTGTGTATATACTGTGTGTGTGTGTGTGTGTGTGTGTGTGTGTGTTTGTGTGTGTGTGTGTGTGTGTGTGTGTGTGTGTGTGTGTGTGTGTGTGTGTGTGTGTGTGTGTGTGTGTGTATATATATATATATATATATATATATATATATATATATATACACACATCCACACATATTGTATATTTCTTATTTTTACAATTCGCTCACAAATCATTATTGTAATCATTATATCAGTCTTTGAGTCAGTGATTACGTTAACTTTTAAAACAAGTAAATATTGAACACTATAGTTAGTGGTTCAAGCGCATGCATACATACGTATATTAGTGAGTACAGGCCCATGTAGCACACACACACATACACAGGGGGGCCTGTGGGCATGCAAGGGAGGTAGAGTGGCAGGCAGCTCCTTCTCGTTGTGCCTCTGCTACCTCCAGCTCGGCCTCCTGTCTTTTCCTCAGTGACACTGTCTCTAGACCAAACAACATCGCTGGTCTCACCAAGGTGTACAAAACTGTGGTGAGACCAGCGATGTTGTTTGGTCTAGAGACAGTGTCACTGAGGAAAAGACAGGAGGCAGAGCTGGAGGCAGCAGAGATGAAGATGCTGAGGTTCTCTTTGGGAGTGACCAAGAAGGATAGGATCAGGAATGAGTACATCAGAGGGACAGAACATGTTAGAGGTTTTGGAGATAAAGTCAGAGAGGCCAGACTGAGATGGTTTGGACATGCCAAACCATCAAACCAACTGCCAGGCAGGAGGCCTAGAGGAAAACCAAAGAGGAGGTTTATGGATGTAATGAGGGAGGACATGAAGGTAGTTGGTGTGAGAGAAGAGGATCCAAAGGACAGGGCTAGATGGAGGCAACTGATTCGCTGTGGCGACCCCTGAAGGGAAAAGCAGAAAGGAAAAGAAGAAGAAGATTGAAGTGAGAACTGGCCTGCTGTACTGAAGTGATGAAAGTTAAATTTAGCAGCAACCCATTCTTAAAAATAGATGCATAATGAAAGCAAGCATTTCAGTTAAAAGCAGAAGACTTGAACTTTACCTCATGTCATTTATTTATACTGCAATGAGAATGTGTTTGCCTGGATACAATTTCTAGTGAGTGCATTGCACTATTTTTTTTTTTTTAATATATACTGGTTTGATCCCCGAAGTGAAATTAAGAAAGCACACTATAGTTAGTGGTTCAGGCGCATGCATATATATATTAGTGAGTACAGGCCCATGTAGCACACACACACACATACACAGGGGGGCCTGTAGGCATGCAAGGAAGGTAGAGTGGCAGACAGCTCCTTCTCGGTGCGCCTCAAATGAGCAATTTGTAAAGGGGACAGCACCTTGCTCAAGGGCGCCTCGGCATTGCTCTGGAGGTGAGCTGACACCTCACACTGTCAGCTCACATCCGGGTATTTTTTTTTTGGGCGGGAGTGGGAATTGAACCGCCGATCTTGAATCATAGGACGACCCGCTCTACCGCCCGCTCTACTGCTGAGCCACTGCCGACTAATGAACTATCACATTGAATAAATAAATCTACAAGAACCATAATGTATTATAATAAGCAATACTAAAGGCCTCTCAGATGAATAATTACCTCTCAAAAGGCTTAGCCTATAGAATAAATTTGACTTTCCTGTTTCGTTCCTGACACGTAGAGACCATACAAAGTAGATTTTAATAATTGATCACCAGAAGGTCCTGGAAGAGAGCTTCACTGATAAGCAGAAGAATAGGTTTTTGTGCTTGAATCACAGTATCCTATCGATCCCTTATGAATAACACTTAGAGGAAGAGTCACCGACTTAGGGATTATTTATGGATTCTCTTTGACCTTAACAATTGTCTGGGAAATTGTTTTTAGGCCTATGGAATTGAATGCCAAATCTGCACATGTAGAATAGATAAATGTAAAGCAATAATAAGACTGGCAAGATTATCAGATTTCAGCTTTTATCTTTTCACCTTACAAGGAGAATAGAAGCAACCTCACCCTCAGGGGGATTTGCTTTTAGTTTGTGTTTTCAAAAACAATCACTTTTTTTTACTTTGAACAGCAAAGTTTTCTTTTTCATTCTATTCGTCATTAAAAATATTGCTGATTGTTCCACATCGATTGAATACTATCCTATGTTCACAGGTTGAAAAAAAAAACACCATTGTATTTGGGTGTCAACAGCTACTTTAGTTTGTTTGGAGCCTGAAAACCATATTACAGTCCTCCTCTTTAGTGTCCATACAAGGGATCCTGAATATTCATGTTCTTAAGATGCAGGTTGTACTTTTCAATTTTTACTTTTTCTTTGGTGACACATTTTGCTGTTGTTACAGTCGGCAGGTTGTCAAGTTGAGCAAAATGGTTCAAAGATTTGTTTCATCAAGTGGACTGTATCTGCCCACTATGCCAAGCTAATACGCAGCAGTTTGAAAAGGCAATCAAATGAAAATGGAAATCTGAGCAGCTTAAAAATGAAGCTCATTTTCTCCTTAAGATCCTATGATTGTGTTGCCAATATGTGTAATTTTTCTCTTTTCTCTGCTTCACCAGGGCTACTGGCTCATGTTCACAGCCTCCGTCTGTTATATATTGTTTCCACATCTACTGAGGCTGACGCCTGAGATTACTTTTAAGAACAATAGCACTCATGCGTCTTTGGTGTCTGTTTTTTTTTTCCAAATCACACAAACATTAATTAAGTGATTAAGTGAATTTTAACTTAGACAACTTTTTTGAACCACCCAATTTCTTCTTCTTCTTCTTCATTTGTTCCCTAATTAGCAGGATGGTACCTTCCTAATGCAGCTGTTTTCACAGGCGGTATTTTAGTTAACACTCCGCTACCTACCATAGTCTGACATATTGCCTCTGTTTCATTCTCTCTTTTGTATTTGTATTTCTTTTGTATTTGTATCATCCATATTTGTGTAAGCACTTGTTCGTTATGTTGATAGAAGCAATGATCGAATCACTTGTGTGTCCCAACAAGGCCCAGTCTAATTTAATCAAATGATTTCTCGATTTCTCCTGCTAATCACAGTTAATAGTTTATGTATACTTTATCTTGCTTTGAAGAAGTGAAATAAAAAAAATCTGTCTCTGCCCGAAAATCTTACTTTCTTCCTTGACACATGTTCATGACTTCTACACAGTTCCATGGTAATCTGTGGAGTTCATGAGTTATCAACTGGGTTGGCATGCCAAACCCTTCAACCACATTTAATCAAAAACTGTGGTAGTGATTAGCATAAAGATTGGACATAATGAAAATTATTAATCTTTGTAATTTGTAATATTTATGAACCCACAGCAAGCACTAAATGTACCTAAACCAATCAATACTTTGACTGGAGGTTACATACTTATTAAAGTTAAGCCAACCACAGATGAGAATTGAGAATGACAATGTAATTTCACACCTAGGCAAGGCAGATGTGTTGGTCCTGGTATTTGGTTGTTACAAGTGGTCAGCCCGGGTATATGTGGTATTCCATCGTTACCCTAGCTACATCTAGCATGCCAATGCAACATTCCCAGTCATGTTGCCCCAGCTGCGGCTTTCTCACATCTGTCATTTTACACCACAAATGGTGCATTTTTATGTGATTGGGATAGTTTAACAAGAACTGGACATTTTCTCCTTGGTGATTCTAAAATTTGTATTTTTATATGCTTTGACTGCTCACAAGTAACTGAGTCACATATTGAAAATGATTTTTGAACCTGTCTTAAATTTAGATAGACCAGCCGTTTTTATGACAGAAAAGCTCCAAAATATAATTGATGCATGTTAAAATCCCTTGACTGTGTAACCTAATGTTAAATTTCTATGACTGGTTGAATACACGTTTTCTTTTTCCATTTCTTCTAAATAAAAAGCTTGTATATGTGTTCAATATCCACCTGATGGTTAAACATATTTGGTTATTGAAAGTTACAGATCGATGAAACATGAGGAGATAACTTATTAACATGAATAAAAGGCAGTAGCTTACTTTATATACACTTGTAAGATGGTGGTGATGAAGACTAACATTTCTGTTTGTGGTGCATCAAAGATGAATTGCTGTTTTCCTCTGGAAAACTTTTGAAAAACTTATCTTGCCTCTGAAAAAAGACGCCTTTGAAGGTACAGTTCGTTCCTGGCTTTATTTAGAAGTAGAGGTGGTTTCTCTTTTTAAAGCTGAGTCTTTCAACGCAACTGAAGCAACAAATTCAAAGAATGTGGGGGCAGAGACTGAAGCGATGAAAGAAGAGGGAACGAAAAACAGCAGGAAAGAGAAGGTAGACAGACGCCAGATAACAAGATAGTTGTCACCATAAAACAGCTGCTGATTTGTAATGACACCGATAAATTCACAAGATAATCCTTGTATATGTTTCACTGCTTCTTCCTGACACACCGAATCAATACAGACTAAGCAGCTGCAACTATAAAATATCTACGTGAAATTTTTGCCGCTGTTCATCATGTCTGTGCTCAGTTGAATATAAACGAATCACCAAATGCCAGCGAGTCTGTGTGTTCAAACAAGACATGAGAATGGTGTGCCTGTTAATATGTATTTGTTGGGACCACGCATTAGCAGTGGATTACAGGTGACTACCAGGCGTTTGTATCTCTTCCCTGTGATATCCTTTGAATGTGTTGACACCCCTTGAAGTGATGTCAGTTTTAAAATATCCCCACCCTTTTATGTTTAACCATTGGTGTTTGCATTCATGGATTTTTTTAAATTATTTGAGAAGGAGGAGATGACAGTATCACATCAAACAGCATCCATTAAATTCTAAAAAAAAAAGTCTGGGAAAAGTCCTGCACATGGCAAAGCATGACTTGTTTAAAAAAAAAACAACAACAAAAAAAACCAACGATGTGAGGCTGTTGTTGTGTCTGGGTGATTAGGGTGCAGCAGTGGATTAAAGAGTTGAATGACAGGCGGATCCTGACAGAGCTGGCTCGCTGCTCTGCCACTGAATTTGATCGACTGATTATGTGTTTTGCAGCAGTAATGAGGTTTATAGAGTGTGTGTGTAATGTGCCAAGAGCTGATTCATATGCTGCATGAGATGGCTAATTGTTCACAGTGATATTCCCCCAGTCCCATGACTCCTCTGATTTGGGTTCATGTAGCCTTTACCTCATTATACAGGCCCATGTTATTGCCAGGTTTCATGTGAAGTATTTTGCTTTGTTGAAATCGACTGCTAATTCAATTCTTTTTTAAAAATCAACTGAAGTACCTAGGGCAGTATGGTGGAGTAGTGGGTAACAGTGTTCAAATTGTTCTGTGAGGATGATGTGAGCATGTTCTCTCCGGGTCTGAGTGGATTCCCTGTGGGCATGTTCCTCCACCAGTCCAAACACATGTAATAAAGGTAAACTGGAATTGGATGTGAATGAGAACAGTTATTTGTGTCTCAATTGTTGGCCCTGTGATGAACTCATGAGTGGTCCAGGGGGGTGCATCTTTCCCAATACCATCTGGGATAGGGTCTCTAGCTCCTACACAACTCTGTACAGGGTGAGCAGTTACAGGGCATAGATGGATGGAATTGAAGCATCCTCTGCCTAACCTAAGCCCTAAACATAATATCAAACAGAAAGGGAAGGTGCAAATTTAAAATCACCAGTTTTGATATCTGAGTGTTCTTAGTCCAAAATGTAGTAAGTTGTCTACAGAAAAAAATCCTTTTGCCATTTAATTGTAACACACGGCTAAAGATGCTCGGGTTAGATCATTGCCACAAAAAAAAAGCAAAAAACCCAATCCAAACTTGCCAATGAACTGTGCCTCCTTCAACCTTGTACATAAATAAAAATAAGGAGTAGTTGTGGGGTTATTTCTTAGAGGAAAGCTGGCTCACAGCTAAGAGCAGTAAGGCTAGGAAGAGGATGTAGAGCTGCAGTTCAGTAGGTCTGCAAGCCAAGGGATGAAAATATTCTCTGATGCTGATCCTGCGGTTGCTGAGGATACCAAACAGTAGCACAGAGAACTGACAAAACGCGGTATTTACTTTAGCTTTCCAGTGGCAGTCTCTAGTCTGCCCAAAACAAACAATGCTCTATGCAAAGCCCTGATCGTCCTGGAAAACACTCTCACCACTGTGTTTTCAGTTGGGCAAAAATTCCCTCAAAGGCCATTTTTTTGTGAACATCAAGTCCTGCTGAATTACCAGTCTGGTTGAAACTCAAGACAAAAAAGTCTGCATATATTTCAAACGAAGAAGGCAGCCTTATTATAATACTTTGGGACCACTGGATAGTTAAGACCAATGTGACAGTGCAAGCGCTATTTGCTTTCTGTGATATTTTTTCCTTAACCATTAGAGATAAAAGTAAAAATGCAAAGAATCAATAAATTTAGGTTAGTATATGGCATAAACATCCTCAATGTGACTGAAGTGTGTGTAGGCCTAAAAATATGCCTTTGTAAATGACAGTCATTGATCCAAGTCCTTAGATTATTGAAAATGTTAGTCTTTTGTGTTACACAATATAAATCAATTTTAAAAAAACTTTCAGGGTAAAATAATTTCAATAATTTCATAGGTTCCGTCAACATTTTGTAATGCTGTAAAAGTAAAAACCAATAACCCCCGTTAAATTCAAATAAGGATTTGTATCTGTAGCATGCTGTTACCTAACTGATGTTTAATGCTACTACAGTTTGGTATTCAAATATTTTCATACTTTATTTTGAAACCTCAATCCTGATTCCTGTGTCACACTGAAACATACTAGATTGCTGGATGCACTCAGCAGTGCACCAGCTGTGACACACTTAATTATTCTGCAGAGTTACTGGAGTGTATATGCTTCAAAAGTGGATACTGACAATGTGGATTTTTAAAAAATGCTTTATTTATTTGTAGTAATAATTTGAATTTCCATTGTATGCATTAAATAATGTACACAGTTGGCACAGTGGCAGTAATATATGTGTTTGAGGTGAGGTGATCACGCAGATACAAATGAAAATCGTGCGATGCGATTATGTAGTGTTTGCACATGCCATATGCTCTGGTGACAGTGAGCCTGTCAGTCTGTTGGATTGGTTGTTCTTGGCATGTTCTTGATCATGGAGGAGTCTTTGATGTTGTGCTACAAGATTTGACACTCTGCAGCTTGAACAGAGGTGATATTATGGGATGCAGCATCAGAAGATCTGGCACATACAGTGTAGTGGCTCTATTGGAATCCATGCAACACCATGTTTCCCTTTGTCCTCATATCCTCAACCTGCTGTAAGAAAAATCGACTCATTCTTTTCAAAGAAAGAAATTAGTAAATGTAACACAGTGCAGACATTAACCTTAAATTTACAGTGCAAAGTATTCTCATCATGTCGGAGACGTGACAGACCGGTGTATTCCCAAAGTAGTTACGAAGGTGTCATAGCTGTTTCTGAGAAATACCTGGAAAGGCCATTTCAACTAAAATTGTGTAAATTGCTGCAACCAAATGTGAAACCCTAATTCATGTGGGTGGTACACCAGCAACAAAGTCACACTCGCCTGAAATAGAAACACAGCCAAACACGACTCTGCATGCAAATTTGTGTGCACTTGCTGCTTCGTTAAATTCATTTGTTTACGTTTGGTGCCAGTGGGAGCACGTGGAGATAAAAAGGTATAGCTTTACTTATGGAAGCTAGAACCAGTGGTGGCAGAACATTTCAAAAGAGCAACAAGGACAATGCTTAAAAGACAGAGGCAGCAGGGGGAATGAGGATGCAGAAACTACCTGATTGATCATGAAGGTTCAGATATTCCTCTAACAAGCTTTGTAACACTCAGCCACAAAAGGATTCCTTTTGAAAATGGTGACCAAAGGCAAGACAGCAAACAGAGACGGTTTTCTGGTCTTAGTTAAAGCCAGCAGGTCTCTGCACAGGAGGGAGGATGAAGTCAGTTTGCTGCTGCAACCAGTTTTTGCAATAGTAGGATAACTTTCAGAGATTTCATTTACAAAACAAGCATATTTATTAAATGCATTCCCAGTGTGTGTAGTTTAAAGACTTTTAGGTGCAGTGTTATTTACTCATGTCTTTATTTACGTTTGCTTACAGCCATCAGCAGATGTTATATTTAACACTTAAACTAGTAGAAGCAAACCATTTAATAAAAACTGTACCTTATCTAATAGATGGTTTTTCTCGAAGTTACTTTTTTAAGCATCATCCTATGAATGTCATGACCTCCCTTTCACTGCCTCTGATTGGCCTGGTGTAATGAATTTCTTTCAGTTAGGGTCTATTTGAGAAACATACCTGATCACACAAGAAGTATGGTCTGTTTGTCAAAATTATAATCTTTTGCCTTTGCCACCAAACTCGCAGAATAATCAGGATTTTAACAAATGTTACAACTGAATGGGATTCCCAGCTTTGCCAATTCAGATTCAATTAAGTTGAAGTTTCTATCCATGAAATTCCCTTTTTTGTGGATATTTTAGAGAAAACACTAACTATACTTCAAAACTTGAACTTGAATGGATTGAACTGGCCAATTAATGCAATTTCAGCTTCTGTCTTTTTTTTTTTACCTTACACATTTAGCATTCATTCTGATTTGTGGATGTGACAAAATTTTCAGTCCAATATGGCAAGTAACCCTGAGCTGGCATGCCTAAATAAACGCCAACTTTTAGTCATCTCAAACTGTATCATTAGTAAGTTTTTAGGATACAGGGCAGATATGTTAACGTTCTTCTGATGGAGATCAGGTCTTCAAGTTTGTCAGATTCTCTGAGAAGGTCTACTCCATGCAGGAAGCCAAATGAACTTTGAAAAAGCTGGTTTGTTTCTGAATCATAGCCTCTGCATATGTTTTCTCCTTTTGATCATATGGGTTTCTGCCTGTTTTCTCAGCATACAATCACAGGGAGGGGAGACTAAATTGCCCATGGGTACAAACAGGGATGTGCAAGTCTCATAGTCACTGAGGCTAATTGGAATCCAAATATAGAAGAGTAAACCTGCTCTGAGCCCACACTGCTGGTCATCACGGCTTTACCTCCACAGGGACGTGTTTGAATGTGGGTGCCACTGAGACTCATAGCTGTGCTGGGTTTTTTTCCCAATTTCTTTGAGTTTGAATGTGTTTCTGGCCTGTCAGTACGGTACATCAGCAGTCGTAAGATGCAGTCCCTGTGGAGGGTAGGCTGACAGGTAGGTAATGATCAAAGATGCTGTTTCCTGTGTTTCATGTTGGGCTCAGAGAGAGATACATCTGGTTTCTGTTCTCCTTCACGAAAGCTACAGCTAGAGCACACTCATCTCTAACACACACAAACTTTCAGTAATTTTCACACTCCGCACATTACTGACTGCATATTGCTCCAATTCAGCCATGCTGCGTGATTGTGGTGCACTCCCTCCCTTCTAATAAATCGTTGTACTCTTGCTGTCTGCATGCAAATGTTCAATCATCTCAAACTGTCATCTGAGCTTTATGGGAGGTCCAGAAAATGTTCAGTTGAAGGGGACATAAAAGAGAAGCCACCTAGTCTGTCTCCAAATGTGACCTCTTTTCCCGTGTACGCAGGACTATCTCTCCGACTCAGGTGTCTGGCCCCACACAGATATCTTACCCTCCATCTTGTGTCCACAGTTGCCAGTAGCTGTGTGGACAAGTTTGCACTTCGCTGCTACCTCGTCCAGCCTGTCAGTTTCTGTTTAATCAATTGAAGCGAGTCACATTGTGTTTGAGAGAGGTCAAATCTCATCTCAGGTTGAATGTTGTTGGAAATTAAATGCATCCTTGAAGATGAGGGCAAAAGCAACTCCACTTTATCTGGAAGATTAGAGCTTCAGGGTCACAGAACTCTGTCTTAATGAAACTGTCAGGCGATCTGAGAATTTGTTAATTCTGTGGGCATTTGGACACTTTCTTCTATGTATACTTTAACAGATGGATTTTAACTGGCAGACTGGCAGACTTGAGGGTTGTTTGATTGAGAGACAAATTAACCAGCAATTAAACAGTGTTATGATAATTACATAGCCAAGCAAAAACTGGAGCAGGTAGAGGAAGCTGATTTAATTGTCTTAAGATTTGCACTATTTGATCTCTCAGCCTTCTTTAGGTTACATGAAGATTTAAAAAGAAAATCTTTTTTTTTTGTGCTGGTGACTCTATTTATTTGCAAAATTACACCTTTGTACCACTGTCCTTGGGAGTTGTTTGCCTAGACTCAATACGCTTTTTCTTGATATAGATTTCATTTGAACTAAAACATCAACCTCAACCCTTTTTACAAAAATTGAATAGAGATGTATTGATTCTGTAAAACATAGTGGCTGAAAGGCCTTGGAAAATAGGTCATATGGATGCAGAATAACATTTAATTGTCCGTGAAAAAGATGTACTAAGGTTGAATGAAAAGACTGCATCCAACAAGTGAGAATATTCCATCCATCAGGTGCATCTTTCAGTCTAACATATTTAATATCTTTTGAATCTCGTGTTTTTATTTTATACCACATTGTAAGAACGATCACAGTCTGTGAAACACTGAACCACGACTGTAGATTTAATTAGTCTCTAAGCCCACACACATAAAGACCAAGCACGTCCAGATAATGTTTGTGCACAGCGCAGTAACCACTGATGGAAAGTAATCCTTAAGGTGCATTTATGAAAGCACATACAGTTAGCACAACACTCCCTACTAACTGCATTTAGGCGTTGAAACATCAGGAAAATAGTGGGCCAATTCAAAGCCATCTGTAATCATCATTGTCTCACACTGCTGGCAGAAGTCGGCCTTTGTTTCCTACATTTTGGACTGACTGAGTGTGTTGAATGGCGATCCTGCTAGGGAGAGAAAACGCTCTAATCAAGAATCGGTGCATGAGAAGAGACAAAGCAGAGCAAAAACAACCAAAGTCAAGAGATCACACCCAAAGGGTCTCCTTTTTTACAGCATTACACAAACATGTTTCACGTTCATAACCTTGCAACTGGAGATCGCATGAAACTGAACACTTCCAAGTAACCGGCAACAGTGGAGTGAAAAGCGTTTTTTTTTTTATTTGCAGCTTTAAATCTTCTGGATTCCCCATCTGACAGCTGAACATAAGCTACTGCACCCTGCTGGTTTGGAGACTAATTCCTCTCAGGCAGGAGCAGAACATAGACATTAGTTACTGATAGTTACTACATAGTATTTGCAGTGTCATAGTCATAGTTAACGTTATTGTCAAATGTACCATATATGCACAACATACAGTACAGATGAAATTATAGTCCTCTCAGACCCACAGGAAGTAAAAACACAAAAGAACCACTCTGTGTTCAATTTGAAATTTTTTTGAGCCTTTTCAAGGCCAACATCAGTGTTTGCCCTCTACTTCTTCTTTTGTAAGCATTGTTTTGAGCTCACAGCACACTTTCTCATTTCTAAAGGCATTCATAATGGTTTATTTTCACAAGAATTACAGTTAATGTTTATACTGAAAATTTCAGTCCAGGTTATTTTTTAAAAATAATTTTACATGTCCTACAGGTGCAGTAACTGTGTTGTCTGCCATAACGCACTCCTGAACCCTCCAGTTTGTCCACAAACACGGGTGAACTTAAGGCTGACCCTGTTTTACACACCCAAGGCTGGCAAGCAATCTCACAGAAAACCAACAGAAACTCTGTAAAGGAGGGAGAAGACATGCATTGCTGTCAAGTGTGAAAAGCTTCTCATGTTTTATAGCCATTTGTTTGGCCTGCTTAATACAACATAAACTCTCCTGCAATTCATCACCAGAGTAAGGGTTTTCCACGTTGCCTTTGAAAAGCCCACTAAAAATTATTCATTTTCTGCGAGTTACTAGCCAGGCTCTCATGTTAAATATTCATGTGCGTCCAGTCTAAATGATGTGGTCATTGGCACACAGTTAGTTCACACTCTGTGGCAGGGAGGAAATGTCAAGCTGTGAATAAATGAAAGCAGTGAAGCCGTATATTACCCTGCCATTGTGAATTTACTATAGTTGCCATTTTTTACAACCAGTTCAGATAGATCTCTTTCATAATCAATGCACACACTAATAGGTGGAGTACATTGCCATATTGGCAATGATCTGGTCTCGTTGTGTTTGCTCATCCTCTGTACACTGCTTGTATTTGTTGCCTAATTTGTGCTTCGTGAATTTTAACTATTATAACTATTTCTGTTATGGAAGTCTGAGTGTTCAGAGAGTGTCACAGTGAGTTCAAAAGCTGGATTAATATGTGCCTATGCAGTTGTCAAGGTTTGATTATTTTTGATCAAATTGTGTTCATTCACACAACGTTTTTAGAGCTTGCTTGTCTGATATGGAAGAAATGTTGTCACAAATGTGCAGAAATTCATTTGAGACATTTCAGGTCATCTTCTGCCATGATATCAGTAAGCACCGTGGTGGAAAAGGGCAAAATATAATAAAACATACTGAGCTGAGTATCCATTTAGGGGAACTCAAATAGAGAGTGTAATGTCTGCTGTGTATCATTCGGGTGGAATGGGGAATTTTAAATAGCCCCATATTGACAGACACACTCTACTAGTATTCATTTACACACACACACACACACACACACACACACACACACACACACAAACACACACACACACACACACACACATCTCCTCGCGGTCTCAGACTAATGAGGCCTACGGCTGGAGATGGTTCCATCACAGAACTACCCCCTTTTTTTTCACTCTCTCTATTGCCAAAATACATACACACGCACGCACACACACACGCACACACGCACACACGCACACACACACACACACACACACACACACACACACACACAGAAACTCTCTTTCCACTCTCTAAAACATGAACCTGATTGATAGCAGTGATTTGAGTGAGAAAAAGGAAATGGGAAATTGAAAAAATGGCGGAAGAAGATTGGAAACAACGTGCTGATTATAAACTCTGTGAGGAAACAAAAGGCCTTCCCTCTGCCTTTTCTGTTAGCACAGAAGCAGCAGGTGTGTGTCTGACAGGTGCCTGAATGAGGCGCACAAAAGACATTACAACAGCAAACAAATGGGCGTGTTTAACATCCCCGGTTGCAGTTAACGTTTTGGGCTGATAGATGTGATTATGAGTGTATGAGCAGAGGCAGCCCAGAGAGGGCACAGGTGTTATGGAGAGTGGACTAGAAAAAGGAGTCATGTTATTGTAGTGATGATAATAATCCATCCATACAATTAATGGTATGTCATCGCCAAGGTCATCATCCTTGGGGGATGTGTTTAATATGTCTCATGCTGTAATAGAGCCTCTCTCTGCTGGGGCCACATGCACAGGAGGTGTCAGACGGCACAGATTTATCTTTATTAAAGAGGAAAGTGTGAACAGAAAAGAAGACAGCAACAATTTCTTTGTTTTAAATCCATGTATTTACAAAATAACCTCAATTACCTCAAAGGCACCTTATTTCTGCCTTTATTATGGTCATGTTGTCATATTCCAAGATTAAACAAAACCAATAGAAGTTTTATAAGAGGAGAACAGATTACTCTGTGCCTCTGACAGCGTTGTATTTCCTATAAATGACGGAGCATCTTGGCCGAGGCCCCAATGGTTTAATATTCTCTCGGAGCATCCAGACAGTGAGTGGTGGCGCACCAGCTGTCTGTTGACCCTGTTAGACCCCCTCTTACTCCTCTGACCACCTCCTTTCCACCGGGCAGGCTGTGGTGATGACAAGTTTGTCATAAGCTTCTCCTTAATGTCCTAATTACCCCTCACACATACATACATTCATAGTGAGTAAGCAGACATACTGGCTGACAGCACACAGTAATGCTTGTGTTGGTTTTCCTAGTGCAAGTGAGGCATTAAACGGCTCTAGAATAACAAAAATTCCTCCCTCAAGACTCCTTGCGAGACTTTGATGCGTATCTTTGTGCCTGTGTTTTGTTTCGGGCAGGCCTGCATGTTGAATCAGATCTTCACTTTCTCTCCTGTGGTAACGAATGCATGCATTCCTGTCACAGCTTTCGCTTAAAAAGAGAGAAAAAAATGAGAACAAGGCTCTGCAAAGAGGCTTCATTGTGCCTGACGCCTCTGAAAGGGGGGGGGTGCAAAAACATGCAGCGTCACCGGAAATAGACAATCCGAACGAGATGGGATGTGTCACTTTTCCAGACATTAAGCTTTGCACCGGCGTTAAGCAGGAATGTCTCCCTGCTGCATGGCTTCGGGGTTCAGAGCACATACACCGCTGATGCACTTAAGTCCGTGCTTAGTCAACTACTTTTGTTAACATAACAGTGAATCATTGTGCCTGTTAGGAAAGAGGAAATCACTGTACCTCACAGCAAAGGCAGTTGCTCTGTGATTTATAGACCTCTGAAGTTACTGCATTTGTCACAATCAGCATTGCTTTATAGTGTACTATTGTACTATGCTTATTATGTTGAGATTATGCCTGAGCCACCCTGCCGACTAGAATAGCTCTGCTTTATTATGTCAAATTACCGTTTGATAGATGCGTGACCGTGACAGGAAGCCAGTGCTGCCTCTTTTAATTCCACTTTTATTTTTGCATTTTGAAGCGGTGTAACAGGGAGAGCTTTTGTGTCTGTCATGCGAGCCTGTGTGGAGCAGCAGTCTGGTGTCTAAAGTAGTCAGAAATGAGCTGGCGCTCCTTTTTTCTTGACATGACTGTAAGGACTGAACACTACCTGAGCTGTCATTAAAGCGGCTGGTTGCTGTTTTCGCAGCAGCTTCTTTTTTTGGCAGCTGCTGAGACATTCTCATTTGCGATGTGAGTAATAAGACCCAGCCTTGTACGCTAATGAGACTACACACCTTTTTTGTTTTGAAAGACATTACTGATGGCTTAATTTAGACTTTTATTCATGAGAACATCTGCCTATTGTTATTTATTTGCAGTAGTAGGTGCCCATAGCAAAAGGAGGAAGCAGGGCAACAAATTCAATATATCTGCTTTTATCTGCCAGGATTATCCCGTAATCTGTCTGAGTAAGTCAGCTACATGTGTCCTCCTGGCATTTTGTGAGTACAGCAAAAACATTCAGGTCATAGATTAGACATTTACAAAGCAATCCCATTAACAGCCAGCAATTAACCTCCTCTGTGTGGATATTTACAAAATCTCCTATCCATTAAAATTTATCGAGCAGAAGCATGCTCTGCATCTCCTGTTAGCTTACCAGATTGATGTATTTTAGTCCGTTTATGGGAAAAGTAATCTGAGTATTCCCTGTATTGTTCACAGGTAAGCATTTTCTGAAATATCACTGACATGTTTGATTTTATTTTACTATTAGCCATGACTGAAAATTGATAATAAGAGAAGCAGGTCAAGGTTGTAAATAAAATGCAGCTCCATTATTAAATACTGCATAAAGGTAAAACCTTTTTTTGAAAACCATCATAGTGATGCCAAACTTCTTATTACTGCTATTTACTACTTTTTTCCAGGGCTTTCAGTCATATCATGCAGTTTTCACTGGTGCGGGGAATTGTGCATAAAAAGAATGTGTGAGGTCAGTTAGGATTTCATCCGTATCGCTTTCAGCACGTTTCTTTCTTCCTATTGTAACCTCACGCAATCTCAGCCGGAGTTTCACCTTCTGGCTTTTTCCAGAGCTTTGAATGATATCTTCAGTTTAACGGTTCCGCAAGCAAATTGGAACAATTAGTATGTTAAAGGTCAGAAAACAATGGAAATTGACAATTTTAATTATAGTAAGTCTATAAACAGACAATACAATCAACCCAAATATTCATTTTGCTAAAGCAGAATGCTAGATAGAACATAGTGGTTAAATTTGAGTCATTTGGGAAGCTGCTTTCAGTCTAACAATAGCAAGAAATTAATCAGTGATCAGTCTATTGATTATAATAAGACGAATACAATGATTTGCTTGCATATACTTTTTTTTATATTCTGCATTTTATGTTGATTTGAAAATCAATCCCCTTGACAACAAAGTCAGGTGTGGGGTGTTGGACTGGTTTTTTTGTTTTTTGTTTTTTTTATGGATTGACGGAACTTTTTTTTTTTTAATCATAGCCTTAATAATCTGCTGTATCTTCTGGGTCCACTCTGCAGGAGCTCGCTTGTCCACCGATTTCCTTGAAGAACAAAAGTTTGAAACCCACCTCTGATCCTTCTAATTAAATGAAAACACAGTGGGCCACATGTAGCGAGACAGAATCGCTCCACACACACAATTACATGGAGCTCTGTCATCCGACTCTGTTATGTCCTCTTATGTGGCATGATCACACACTAGGTTGACATGCAACAAGCTGCAGATCATGAGCATAAATAAGCAAGGGAATGTTTTACCTGAAAGGGAGGACATTAATTCAAAGGCATTGCGCTAGTATTGAGACGAAATGTTGCCTCATTAGTGTTACCCCACTGCTTTTACTGAGCAATGGAGAGACTCAGAGAGAGGGAGAGAGAAAGAAAGATGCTGTGTACCAAATTTGCCTCACAGACAGCCACTCTGTAAGGACATTAAATATCTACAAAATGCTGGTTATTATTATTATTATTATTATTATTATTATTATTATTATTATTATTATTATTATTATTATTATTATTATTATTATTATTATTATTATTATAACATCCCGCTTCAAAGCGGTGATGTATTTTAATTGTCAGCGTTCGTCTGTTCGTCCGTTCATTCGTATGTCCACCAAATATCTTCGCAACCGTTGCAGCTGGAAAGATAAAACAGATTACAGGTGGCAAAGGGGATGAAAATGGGGATGAAAATGAGATGATGACCTAGAGAAAACTAGGTTAGGGTCAAATTTCAACTGTTGTAGACTCAGGAACTGTTTAAGATAGAAATATGAGGGAGAAGGCCAGCGTACAGCGTAAGACCATAGATCAAAGCTAGTGCTTTGATCTATCTATGCACTAGCTTTGATCTATAGTCAAAGCTAGCGCATAGCTTTGACCTACCCTGAAAGGTCAAAGCACTTGTCAGGTACTACTTTCAGGGTCCCCTGACCTACCCTTCGCGGGATGTTAGTCTCTGACTGCCTTGGTACTTGTTATATTATTATTATTAGTGTTATTAGTATTAATATTATTATTATAGCAATCAGAGTTTGACTTCTTATGGAAATCATATTGTATGAGGAAATGCAGCATCTCTGTAAGAAGAAAAGAGAGCAATGTTCCTCCTTCCTCTTTCTGAACATGATGCTCCCCTTTGTGCAGAACACGGGGGTGAGGTTTGGATAAATAGTAGACAAGTTGAGGAGACAAGGACAGACATCCTTTGGAGGACAGTTGGACTGTTCAATGTCATATGACTTGACTGACAGGTTGGTGCAATGGCTGCTCTCGCGTGAATGCCATCACACGCATTCCCTCAGAAATCTGTCTGTCAGCACTGTCTAAGCAGAGCGACAGCCATGACATCTAATCACAGTCGAGCTGGCACCTCATAACTTCTCCCTAATGTGCTGCAGGTACAGGGGAGGGAACAGGAGCATGGAAGACACGCCACAAAGCTATTTATAGCCCCTTCAGAGGCCACCAGCAGAAAGTGGCTCATACTGCAGGGTTAGAGAAGGTGTCACCACACTATATCACAAGTCTCCCTATTTAGATATAGGTCTCGGCTGATTAAACACTGAGATGTCCCAGTGTTATAGCGCTGTATTTTTCTCGGTCACACTCCTGACAAAGCAACATAAAACCAGGATAAATATGTACAACATGTACAAGATCATAATTAGTCATTTACATAATGTTGCAATAACATCATAATTACCTGGCAATTACGCAGCTCAAAGGCCTCATAATAGGTGGTCCTGAGAGCTGGGTGGACTAGGACACATATGGTGAGCCCATTCAAGCACAAGTTTGGCTGTAAACCTCCATCTTCCAGGCAAATATTTTAAACCACTTGTATCTGAGGCTGAATCACCTCAGAAGCCTTATTATGCTGAATTATTGGGCCATAAAATTTTTGACTGACATTTGAAGGTTTGAAAGATGCAGGGCCTTGAGATTTTGGACGATGTTCAAAATTTGTTTCCCAACATGTGTAATTTGTCCCACACGTCGTTGTCCTGAGGGAACTGCTGACACATTGAAAATACACAAAGGAGTATAACAAGGACATGTGTCATACCTTACACCCTTATTAAGCCAGCAATGACAAGTTAGAAAAGCAGTCACTGCAACATACTTTACAATCAGCTCACATTGCTCACAACTGGAGTGAATAAGTTTCAAGACGTCAATATAATAAAAGACGGTGTGTGAAATATAAAAATATAGGTGTGGATATGCAGCAAGAGTCAAGGGAGGAGCAGTGAGTGAAGGAGGAGGGAGAGAGGAAGAAAACTGGCTTGTTTATGAATAGTAGACAATGAATGATGGAAGTTCTCCCAGGGGTGCAGGGCCCTGAGAACTGCTGCAGGGACTTGGGAGCATGCCAGTCTCCCATGCCCTGTGAGATGCCAGTCTGGTTCCAAATGGGTGCTCTCCTCTCCAAGATACATCACAGGTCCTGGGGGAGGCTGTGGCTGCTCCACAGTGGGGATTGACTGGAATCTCAATCAGGGACATAGTCCCTCTGTACTTCTGTATTAATTTTAGAAATGGTTGAAGAGAGGAAATGTTTCATTGTGTCAGCATTGCATACTCCAGTGTTTTGTTTTGTTTTTGTTTTGTTTTAAATGATGATAAATGATGATACCATTTTGTATTCTTATTCTTGGTTAAAATGAACACAAACAGCACATCATTACAGCTTGATTTAACAAATTCCATTACATTTTTTAGGAATTAAGAAATACTCAAAGGTTTTTGTTTTGTTTTGTTTTGTTTTGTTTTTTTGTTACAAGTGGAATATTGGCCTCTTCTTGCTGTCTGCTCATGATATGTCTGTTTTCTTCTCTTCTCTCCATGTCCATGCCTGCGCTGCAACAGGAGCTGCTGAAATTGTGACAGGTACTTCTTCTTTTTGTTTCCTGCTGTTCATTTGGAAGTGCTTGCTTCTGTCTGTGTCTGTTGATTGGCTGTCCATAGCAGTCTGTTTATCTGTGCACATTTACATCACTAGCTGGTTGTATATGTATGTGGATCCTATTTTCAGGATAGAAGAGAAAGCTGTGCAGTTGCAATATCTCACTTTTCTTTTTTATATTTTCAAATCAAATCTTGCCATATGTAGCAGCAAATAAATATCAATTTCTGTCTAGCCCTTTTGGCCATCTTGTTATGAATTAATTTTTATTCTGATGGTGCTAGGATGTGTACTTATTATACCAACAGCAAAATCAAACAAATTGTTTGAGAGTATTTATCAAAATTAAAACAACACATTCGCCTAACATGAACCCGAACCTTTTCTTTATTGTATCAACATTTAACCTTTTATTTTTTTAACTCAAAGAGCAGGTGAGTTTCAAGAGAATATATTTGAAAATATCTACCAACCAATACATTGGACAAATTGATCTTCAGGAATGATGACTAGTGCAAAATCTTTTAATTAACTTAGTTGTTGCTTTTACGCTCAACATGGCTAAAAAGAAAGGGTTTTTTAAGTCACATATTTATGTCTGTGCGTGCGTGTGTGTGCGTGTGTGTGTGTGTGTGTGTGTGTGTGTTTCTATAGTGCAGTTGTACTTTATTGAGAGGAATGTATCTTTTAGCTGGTTATCTTTCATCCTCTTTCCATCCAGAAGACATTCAGTCTTTATTTCAAAGCTAATAATCTATAGATTGAAAGGTTTATTTACAGGTTTTGATAATTCTCCTTCTGAGGCTAAATAAGGGGCGGCAGTAGCTCAGTCTTACACTGCGGACCAGAAGTCGCCGGTTCAAGACCTGTGTCTGGCAAAACATTTCAGAGTGTGAACTGATAGTGGGAAGTGTCAGTTCACCTGCCAAGGCGCCCCAGAGCAAGGCGCTGCCCCCTTTATAAGTTGTTCACTGGGGGCGCACCACGAAGGAGCTGCATGTCACTCTACCTCCCTATCACCTGCATGTGTGTGTGTGTGTGTGGGGGGGTGTGTGTAAGGGCCAGTGCCCACCATATATATACTGTATATATATATATATGCTTACAACTAATAACCAGTGTATTAGAGTGGACTAATAATGTCCCTATGGGGATTAATACAGTTAATCAAAAAATAATTGAAATTAAATAAAACAATAAAGACCACATTGGATCGTCAGTGAAACACGTTGTGCTGTTTCCTGTGAAAAAAAAAAGATTAGCCAAACCCTAATCCTAATCCTAAACCCAACTCTAACCCGACTGAAACAGAAATATGTAAATATTTTGTTACTGTAAGTACATTTTTCTGATGCTCTCATACTTTCACATTGTTTTAATCACCATTTTTAGTGAAGTACATATTCTGTGACATAAATTGGTGATAATGCTCTAAAATTTGATGGTAAACTAATTTCACTGGTTTCTATCCATCTGATTGGTAGTAATGTAGTTGTGAATGTTGATAATTGTCTGTTAAATGTCTCTTTTGATCTTTGGTAAGTGATTCAAACAGCTACTTTTTTTTTTATTTTAGTCATTCAGGGTTTGTTTGTTTTTAATTTAGTAATATGTGATTTATATTATTTGTTTTTACTCCACATTTAGCATTATTTGTATATTTTTATGTTATTATCAAGTTACGTTGTGGCATTTTTATAAAAAACAGTCAGACTGAGTTTCAAAGAGTGCCTGACTTTGGTTTAAATAAGAAAAAAGAAAAAAATGATCAAATTAGTGGTAAGAAACGTTTGAACCCTTTCATGGGATGGGGGAAAAAGGGTCTGCATTCATTCTACCCTGACAGAAACCTTCTTACTTGGGAACATCCTTACAACTCTATTTCATCTTGAGTATCAGGGTTTAATGACCGGGCTGGATAAAGAGACATAGCAGTAAATGACGGCATCAGAGGAAGAGAGGGAGAAACTTATTGTTAATGACTGTCTGTAGTCCTGCTTGTGTCTTGAAAGGACATGATGGCTGCAGACAGCGGCGACTCAAGGGAGAGGGATTGAGGGGCTGGCTGTCCTGCTTTTTGCTTCCCCTTTCATGTCTTTTGATGTAAAAACAAGAGGAAAGTTCAAAGTGAGAGACAACTTGATTCAAAGGTTTCTGAACTTGTGCTGCAGGAGCCGGTTTGCTAAAATTTCTTGATTTCGTCAAGTTTTGTCCAAATTGGTCAGGGTAGGTGCTGTTTACCATTTTGAGTACGGCTGATGAACCGAGCCAGACACTTGATACCAGATTGTACATCCCCTTGGAGAGCGCACAGACTTCTGAAGGTCTGTGTTTCTCTCCGACTGTTTCATTCAGTATGTTGTGATGCAGGAACAGGAGGGCAGCCATGTGTAGAGATACAGGCACTTTACTCTTCCAGACAGCTGCTGGAATGAGTATGAATTTATCAGCCAGTCATCTGTGCCATGCCTCTGCCCACTCCCCCACTGTCCCCACCCACCGTCCAGAATTAATGACTGGCTCTCCTCATTTGCACCCAATCATGACCAGGATGCTGAGGCAATTGAAAATGTTTACTCCAATTGCAAAAACCCTCCATGTTCCACAAAGTGGCCTGTTTTCACTTTGATGGGATTGCTAATCACAGCAACGTTATTTATGTGTGTTTTGAATTGGAGATGAGCCTAGGCTGTGATATTGGAGGGGAACCAACCTTGCTTGGGGCTGCAAAACCTTATGGAGAATTTATCCATTGCTTTCCCTTTCTCTCAGTCCAACAGATTGGGAGTGGAATAACCTTGCTTTGAGGCGTCTCGGCTGTTTTGACTGCCAAATATATTACTTTTAGAGCGGTAAAATTAAATAAACATCAAAACCCTTCACACTGCTTTCTCTTTGTGTTCTTCAACACTTAGTGCACGCATGGAAGCACTCCAGAATACTAGATGCTATTGCAGATTTTCATATTTTGGGTCTACACGTAAAGATTATGTGGATTTTAACCAGTCCATACCGACTTAACAGTAGCATTAATTTCTACTGGGCTGATCAGAAATAATACGAATATAAATTTGTTTTGGTAAGAGTTTGCTTTTTGCAAGTTTAGCATACAAGAATCTTTTTAGCTGTATGGTCACGACTCAGGGTGAAAACTATGTCCGACTTCAGTCATCTCAACCCCAGGTCATCATATAAAATCAAAAACACTCTGTAGCTAGGTGCTACAGCTTTTTGTTGCTGTTAGTATACCAGCTTCTATTATTTACTCAATGTCATAAATGTGCTATTTACCATATGAGTGAATGAGCAGTTCATATAGCTCAATTCAACAAATGTAACACAAATTTTAATCCATAGACATTGAACCTCGTCCACACTTCACTGTAGATAAGGCTTTCTTCTCAGCAGACAGTGTAATTCATTCTGTCTCCTCCAGATGTGCCACTGATGCATGAGCCCCATAGATCACAATTTGATTCCATGTTTCTGCAGAACAATGCAGTAAACCCTAACCTTAACCCCAAATTTTCTGGGTCTGATCTAGATGGTTCTGAGCCATGGAGCCATTTGAGTCAGCTGTGGTGAGAGAATCATAGAGTTAGGGCATGACGCCTGAGCAGAAAAGACTTTCAGACTCCACTGCTCAAGTTAGTCAAAGGACGTTGGCTCAGCGTTCATAACCTTTTATTTACAGACATTAAGTGAAATTTTATGTCAGTTGTGTTGTTGAGATGTTTAGTTACTGACTCTTTCAATATATATTCAGATAAATACTGTGGAGAAGTGGGTGCCACCTTAAAGCAGTGGGTAGTGGTGTCACCTCACAGCAAGATGGTTCCAGGTTTGAATCCTGCTGTGTGCGGAGTTTGTACGTGCTCCCTGTGTCTGCAGAGGTTCTTTACTCCATGGTGCACCATCGTCGCACCTAGAGTGTACCCCACATCCTGCCCACAAGTCCACTGGGATAGACTCCGGCACCCTGTGACCCACAAAAGTGGAAACAATGGTTAAGAAGGTGAATGAATGGATGTGAAGAGGTCCCCTTTCACAAACAGTTCTCACTAACTCAAATGATTTACATCTAATCTGCGAATCACAAAAGAGCAACAACTTGTCACCATCAACACTGCACAGAAGACTAGCTGAGTGCTGAATACATGTGGGAGAAGGAAAAGACGAGCAACAACAAAAAGCAGGATAGCTAAAGATTGACTTCACTAAAAAGGAGATGAATGTATATAATAATAACTAAATTACCTTTTGTCTTATTTCTGAGTTGGTAATTATAATCCACTATTAATAACCTGCTAAACCCTCATCAATACACCACAGAGGGTCAAGAAGAAACACGTCACTTTCTGGTTTGAAATTTTTACTCATATTATAAAAAGAGAATAGTGAAAGGAGAGTTAATGAGTTAGTTTTGAGCCTATTTTACTTGACAAGTGGTTGGAATGAGGGTCTGACACTAATTTGAAGAGATCTGACACTTCTGAAGCCTCTATGAGAAACTTACTGTAGATTTGGTAGATAAATTGCCTCATTTTAGTGTAAAACTTTTCAAAAATATATTATTCCATTTATGAAGCACTGTCCACTGCACCATCATGTCGCCACTTGTAACTGTAATGTATCTTTAATGCTGAAAAGCAAGGAAGCTAACTTAACGCACAAGCATTACAAAGGAACAGTTTTGTGGTTGAATGCTTGTTTAGTCCTTTAGACCCAGATTAGGAACGTGTTCTCAAATCTTCAAACGGACTAGATACCTGAAATGTGCAACCACGTCTTTGGCCTGACTTTTCTGGCGTTGCCAAGTCTTCATGCTTGGATCCTGCTCCTTCTTCATCAGGATCTCTTTCAGAAGTTCTTTGTCCTAACGAAGTGACTTATTCTCTTGCCACTGCAGCTGATGGCTCTCCAGCTGTTGCTCATCCTTCTTCTTCAAAGCAGCTGTAAGGAGGTTTAGCTTTTCTGTTCCCCAAACTGTGCCACATGGTTGCCTCTGGGTTTCTCCATCTCATCCAGTTGAGAGATCAATCTTACCATCTTTTTCTCCTGCTTCTTCCTTCGCTTTTTTATGGTAGTGCTCAGATTGATGTTCTAATAAGGAGAAACCACCCATTCTGTTCAAATTCTGCTTGTCGCTGTTTCTTAGCAATGGGCTCCAGCTTCACTTCTTTTTGTATCCTTCCTGCTTTTCATCATCTTTTTTCCTGTATGAGATGTGCCTATTCTTTAGGTGTGTCACTGGGGGTCTTCTTGATTATCTTGGTTGGCACAGTGTAGCTGTAATTTGAGAGAGATCTCCATTTCTGTCTGGTCTGTCTCTTTTTGGTGTTCCTGTCTCCCAGGCTGTTGATCTGTCTCCTTCAGAGCAGCTTGTAAGGGTGTTCATCTCCCTTTTCTGCTCCTCAAGATGATCTACAATTTTTCATCTCGTCCAGTCGGGAGGTAGCATCTTAGCATCTTTTCCAACTCCTCCTTCCTCAGCTGGCTCATGGTCATTTCCTCTGTAGATAAACAACATTGTGTCTCTAATTATTTCTGCTTGACAATACCGATCTGAAGCTTCAATGCATTCACTTACTTTTGAAAGTTGTCCGTCCTGCTTCCCATCAATTTTTTCATGTATGATGAGTACCTGTTCTCCAGGTGTGGCACAATGCAGCTATGATTTGAGAGAGCAAATCTTGATTTACATCAATTCTTTCTCTTTTTGGAGTTCCTGTTGTGCATTCAAGAGATCTTTGAGTGTGTCCTACCCCGAGCCTCAACAATGACTCTCCCCAGATAGTGTCGTTGAGAGTCAGTGTTTCATCCGCAAATATCCTTCTCAGTTTTTGTCTCTACAATAAGTTACTGAGCCACAGGAAGGTGGCTCAATTCTTTTTGGTCATAAGCATACCCGTTAGCTCCTTCTGCGTGGTTCCTCAGTCGTGGAAGGTTCTTCTTGGATGCACCTAACTAATCTATGGTTGTCACGGTTCGGTGTTAGTGCTCTGCTGTGTTCGCAGGATAGGCCGAACTTGTGGGCTTCTGTGCAGGTTCTGTCTTATCCAGGTCACGGTATATCAAGAATGGTAAAAAAGAATCAACTAGGACTTCTTCAGTTCAGAACTGAAGAAGCCTCTTAGATGAGGGTTGAAAGGTCTTCAACCAGCCTGGAGTCTGTTTTTTTTTTGCTTGCGTTTTAATCAATGTAGATTTAAAAAAACAAAAAAAAACAAACTCATCACAGTCCTGCATTTCGTTTCTGTGCCGATAAACTTTAACAAGCAATTTGGAATTCAGGGGCTGTGATTGGGTGTCTAGTGAGTCTGACCTGAATGCATGTGGCTAGACCTAAAATTAATGTTTGTGTTTTTATTAACCGACCGCAATCTTTCTGTCCTGAACCCTGTCCTCTGGAAATTACACTGTTATACAGGTGATTTATAACAGCAAATACATTTATAAGAGAAAGGTAATTGCTACCTGGATAACGTTCAGGGACAACATTTATTTGACTGAATGAATCACTACATTTATGAGCCACGCTCAGCTCTCAGGGCGATGGTGGTGGGAGTGACCGTGGGTACAGTACTGACATCATCAGCTTCTGCTTTTATTGATTCTTTATTTGCTGATATGTTCTGTTTCAGCATTTTGATTATGCTATAAAGTAGTCTGTCGGCATTTCATTCCCATGTTTCATTTTAATTTACCATTTCCACTCTTTATTTTGCATTCTCACATTTGATGGAAAAACCATCCAATTATGATTTCATTTCCTTTTTTTAGGGTGACTTTGTAACAGCTGCCCAGGACCAAAGAGGAAAAATAGTTTCATGGCTAAGTTTGGCACATTTTTAGCAATATGTTTTATTATGTATTCATTCATCTTTTTGAAGACAAAACAATCAGTAATCTTATCTTCAACCGCTTATCTGAATCTGAGTCACCTGTTTACGCTGGAGCCTCTCCCAGCTTTCATTAGGCTGGAAGCAGGTTACACCCTGGACAAGTTGCCGTTTTATTGTAGGGCCACACAAAAACAGTCAAACATCTATTTACTCAAAGTGAAAAAAACTGGTACAACTAACCATTCCCCTTAACTTTTTACAAACATCATAGAATCCAGAGACCATTGGGTATGATGTGTACTGAGGTTCTGCAGATTCATCCATAGCATTTTTTTTTTTTAATCTTGAAAATGCTTCCTCAGGACAATATTCACCACAGCCCAGCCCTCTGTCTGCTGGCCTGTAACAATGCTGTCAGTATGAAAAATGTGCAGAAAAACATTTAGAAGGCCTGCACGTAGTTACATACTTTGTCAACCACAGAACCCTCCCCTGCTGGAACTCTTCCCCTGGTGGCCATTGGAAAGGTTTGACCTGGTAAACCCTGAACCTGAATGTGCAGCTACATTTATTTTTTGAATTAAATTATATCAAAGCGCTTTAACACATAGTTAATACAAACTCCAAATAATTCATGGACTCCTGTACATAATTCATATGTTTTTACCTTCTTGTCTTGAACTTTTCCTGGCACCATAGCAGAATGAAATAGCTAGCTCATTACATCAGACAGGTCTGAGGAGCTTTTTCTCTACAGGAGGTGAATTTCTTATTACTTGACGGATTCCCAGAGTTAATTTAGAATCATGTTAGTTTGTCTGTCTGTTCCTATTATCACTATCTCAAAATGCAGGTGTTTTGTTCTTCTCTTCCTCCACCTTATAAAAATGCCAGAAAGCAATAGAGGTGTCTGACAACTGTAAATGTTAGTGTGCTTCTGATGTTTTCCTGTGGCTACACTTAAGAGCTTGATCTTTACTGGTGTGAATCAGAGGCATTCTCCATTCTCTATACGTACTCCATTTGTTTGTTCATATGTTTGGCTCTGAACAAATAAATGTTCTTAAAGTAAGGGGTAACTTTTGATTCTCGTCCTCTTTTTTTCTTGAAAGATGGAAGGGAACCAAAGCAAGGCATTACTGTATATCCAAAGGCTTTGATATGAAGTGTAAGTTACGATGACAAGGTCCAGGGTTTGTCTGTGGTAACAACATCAGTGTGAGGAGAGCAACTCAGATGCTTACAGCACTTTTATTCCAAGAGATACAGAACAGAACAGCTGAGCACACGGAGCACACAGTGGTCACATGGAACGTCAGATGGAGAGCTCTGATAAAGCTCAGCCATAAACAGCATCCAGCCAGGCTCATCTCTGTCTTCCTCTCTATTTAACTCCCCCTCTTTCTCTTCTCCTCATCCTCCACCCTGCCCATATCTACGACTTCGCACTTTCCTGCACTCTTTCTTTGTCTATTTTTCTCTCTATCCTCTCCTCTCTCCCTACCTTCGTGGGCAGCAGAGCTTACAGCCCATCTGGCACTGACTCACAGATCCCACTCTGAGCTGGGGGAGATCAATAGTGACAAACAGTGCACATGGCTCTTATATTAAAAGGATTAGACATGGCTGCAAACATCTTTACACTGTGCATGTGTTTACATGCAGTCCCTGTTGCAAGAAAAACAAATATTTGATAGGCTGTAAATATCCAGTCTGCAGTTGAAAAAGAAGTCATTTACATCTGCATTTGTTTTCTGTTTTGTGAAGTTGAAGGACAGAACTTGGCAACTGACAACATATCGGTGATCGAGGGGGAGATGGCCACCATCAGCTGCAGAGTGAAGAACAACGACGACTCAGTCATCCAGCTGCTCAACCCCAACAGGCAGACCATCTACTTTAAAGATGTTAGACGTGAGTCCTGGTGCCTGAGACTCAATTTAAAATATGTCTCCTGCAAACCCGTTGGCTATTGTGCAAACATTGGTTTTACAGCCACTAAACTAAAATTGTTTGAAAGCAAAGAATAGTATTTTTTTTTAATTTAGTAGTCAACATTCTTACACTTGAAAACACATTTCTAATTAACAGAATCATTTCTGACTCATTTGAAAAGAGTTCAAACATATACCTATAAATATACTTATATCGCCAAAAGTCTTCTTCTTTTCCTTTCGGCTTTTCCCTTCAGGGGTCGCCACAGCGAATCAATTTCCTCCATCTAGCCCTGTCCTTTGAATCCTCTTCACTCACACCAACTATCTTCATGTCTTCCCTCATTACATCCATAAACCTCCTCTTTGGTCTTGCTCTAGGTCTCCTGCCTGGCGGTTCAAAACTCAGCATCCTTCTACCAATATATTCACTATCTCTCCTCTGGACATGTCCAAACCATTTCAGTCTGGCCTCTCTGACTTTATCTCCAAAACCTCTAACATGTGCTGTCCCTCTGATGTACTCATTCCTGATCCTATCCTTCCTGGTCACTCCCAGAGAGAACCTCAGCATCTTCATCTCTGCTACCTCCAGCTCTGTCTCCTGTCTTTTCTTCAGTGACACTGTCTCTAGACCAAACAACATCGCTGGTCTCACCACAGTTTTGTACACCTTTCCTTTCATTTTAGCTGATACTCTTCTATCACACATCACACCTGACACTTTCCTCCACCCGTACCATCCTGCCTGTACACGCTTCTTCACCTCTTTTCCGCACTCTCCATTGCTCTGGACTGTTGACCCTAAGTACTTAAAATCCTCCACCTTCTTGATCTCTTCTCCCTGTAACCTCACTCTTCCACTTGGGTCCCTCTCATTCACACACATGTACTCTGTCTTACTGCGGCTAACCTTCATTCCTCTCCTTTCCAGGACAAACCTCCACCTCTCTAGCTTCTCCTCCACCTGTTCCCTGCTCTCACCGCAGATCACAATGTCATCTGCAAACATCATAGTCCATGGTGATTCCTGTCTAACCTCGTCTGTCAGCCTGTCCATCACCATAGCGAACAAGAAGGGGCTCAGAGCTGATCCCTGATGCAGTCCCACCTCCACCTTGAACTCCTCTGTCACACCTACAGCACACCTCACCACTGTCCTACAGTCCTCATACATGTCCTGCACTGCTCTAACATACTTCTCTGCCACTCCAGACTTCCTCATACAATACCACAGTTCCTCTCTGGGCACCCTGTCATAAGCTTTCTCTAGATCTACAAAAACACAATGCAGCTCCCTCTGGCCTTCTCTGTACTTCTCTATCAACATCCTCAGAGCAAATACTGCATCTGTGGTACTCTTTTTTGGCATGAAACCATACTGCTGCTCACAAATGCTCACTTCTGCCCTTAGTCTAGCTTCCACTACTCTCTCCCATAACTTCATTGTATGGCTCATCAGCTTTATTCCTCTGTAGTTGCCACAACTCTGCACATCTCCCTTGTTCTTAAAAATGGGCACCAGCACACTACTCCTCCATTCCTCAGGCATCTTCTCACTATCTAAGATCCTGTTGAACAACCCAGTCAGAAACTCTACTGCCACCTCTCCTAGACACTTCCATACCTCTACAGGTATATCATCAGGACCAACTGCCTTTCCACTCTTCATCCTCTTCAATGCCCTCCTCACTTCATCCTGACTAATCTTTGCTACATCCTGGTCCACAACAGTCACCTCTTCTAGTCTTTGTTCTCTCTCATTTTCCACGTTCATCAACTCTTCAAAGTACTCTTTCCATCTTCCCATCACACTACTGGCACCTGTCAATAGACTTCCATCCCTATCCTTAATCACCCTAACCTGCTGCACGTCCTTCCCATCTCTGTCTCTCTGTCTTGCCAACCGGTATAGATCAGTCTCTCCCTCCTTACTGTCCAACCTAGCATACAAGTCATCATAAGCTTCTTGTTTGGCCTTTGCTACCTCTACCTTCACCTTACGCTGCATCTCCCTGTACTCCTGTCTACTCTCCTCGGTCCTCTCAGTGTCCCACTTCTTCTTAGCTAACCTCTTTCTCTGTATGCACTCCTGTACCTCCTCATTCCACCACCAAGTCTCCTTATCTACTTTCCTTCCAGATGACACACCAAGTACTCTCCTACCTGTCTCCCTGATCACATTAGCTGTAGTTGTCCAGTCATCTGGAAGCACCTCCTGACCACCCAGAGCCTGTCTTAACTCCCTCCTAAAAGTCATGCAACACTCTTCCTTTTTCAGCTTCCACCATTTCGTCTTCTGCTCTGCCTTTGCCCTCTTGATCTTCCTCACCACCAGAGTCATCCTACACACCACCATCCTATGCTGTTTGGCTACACTCTCACCTACCACTACTTTACAGTCACTGATCTCCTTCAGGTTAGACCGTCTACACAAGATGTAGTCTACCTGTGTGCTCCTACCGCCACTCTTATAGGTCACTCTATGTTCCTGCCTCTTCTGGAAGAAAGTATTCACAACAGCCATTTCCATCCTTTTTGCAAAGTCAACTACCATCTGTCCTTCTGCGTTCCTCTCCTGGATACCAAACCTGCCCATCACATCCTCATCCCCTCTGTTTCCTGCACCAACATGTCCATTGAAGTCTGCTCCAATGACAACTCTCTCACTTCTAGGCAAGCTCTGCATCACTTCATCAAAGTCCGACCAGAATTTCTCCTTCTCCTCCAGCTCACATCCTACCTGTGGAGCATACCCACTAACAACATTGAACATCACACCTTCTATTTCTAGCTTCAGACTCATCACTCTATCCGACACTCTTTTTACCTCCAGGACATTCCTAACAAACTCCTCCTTCAAGATAACTCCTACTCCATTTCTCTTCCCATCTATACCATGATAGAACAACTTGAACCCTGCTCCTAAACTTCTAGCCTTGCTACCTTTCCACCTGGTCTCCTGGACACACAGTATGTCTACCTTCCTCCTCTGCATCATGTCAACCAACTCTCTACCTTTTCCTGTCATAGTTCCAACATTCAACGTCCCTACTCTCAGTCCTATACTCTTGGTGTTCCTCTTCTCTTTCTTCGAGCGAACGCACTTTCCTCCTCTCCTTCTTCGACCAACAGTAATCCAATTTCCACCGGCGCCCTGTAGGTCAACAGCGCCGATGGCGGTCGTTGTTAACCCGGGCCTCGACCGATCCGGTATGGAAGTCATAGGTTTGATTCGCATCTTTGATTTGGCAAAAGTTTTACGCCGGATGCCCTTCCTGACGCAACCCTCTGTATTTATAAATCTGTATTTATTTGTTATATCGCCAAAAGTAATTTTTCAAATATACACAAATCTGATATTGATTCCCATAACAAATTTTTGATAAAAAGCCATGTAAATTTATTTTTATTTTTTCTAGTGCTGTCAGGCGATTAAAAAAAAAGTAATTAATTACAGGATTTGTAATTAATTAATCTAATAAATCACATTTTAATCTCATACCTGCTAAAGGCCCCTAAATAAAGAATTTTAATTCTAGGACATTACAAAATTGTAGTGTATGACTAATCAATAGAATACACCAAGAAGAGAAGATTTGAAATCCACATTTTTATTGGTTAAGTGTGCTTTATAAATGAAATTCAAAAGAAAAAAGGCCAAGCACATCAGCAAACCAATTAGACCAGGTGCATTTCTCAAAAATGCGATACAAATACAGTTAATTTAAAAAATAAAATTCAGAAATAAAATAAGGCTGAGTCTCAAATAGGCACATAAGCAGACTCTCAATCAAAATGAATACTAAACCTGACTCAATACAGCAATTCAAATTTAAGACATAAGTACTGGTGTATTTAATGAATTGTGCATTAATGTCACCTTTTTTAAAGAACAAAACCGAGACAGTGCATGAACTGACATGAAATGACATACCTGCAAATCAGTGTGACTTCTGCTGTGGCTTCACCTCGGCAAGTGCTACTCTGATGTCATTTTCACAGCAAAGTCTGTTTCTTTTGTTTTCCATGCAGCTTAAGGAAGTATTTCTTTATTTTTGCCAGTGCGAGACTAGAGTTGCTCAACTTGACATGCAGAACGCTGACTCCCATCACGTTCCATTATACAGTACATGTAAATTCACTTTGCACATATTCGTCCGACCACGTTCTTTTGTTGCTCAACTTAGTTACTATGAATTAAAATATTAATAAAGAAATCAGATGACGTACCATCATGACAGGCGTAAATCGACTACTGAGTGCGCAAAATCCCCTGTAGCACAGGTAGGCTAATCGATGTAGCGTCACATGATCACCTGTAGCCAGTGATGGCTAAGGGGGGCGTGTCACCACGAATTGACACGATGTGTCAAACGTACACTGATTCCTGTATGTTCGGCAAAAATACCTGACATGATGTGTCGGGTGTTTTGTCTTGATCCCCATCTCTGCCGAACCCCTGAGACCGACTCACCGAACCCTAGGGTTCGATCGAACCCAGGTTAAGAACCACTGCAACAGGCATTTCCTTTAAAAGGGTACGCTAACGTTACAGGAACTGATAAGACAACTCTGTGTCCATGACATGTTTTGCATTTAAATGATACGTTAGGCTGGAGCTGCTTCGGTGATATGAAAAGTCTCTTTTACAAAAGGTACAAACCATTGCATTTTTATTGATAGTCACGTCTTTGTTCTTTTTATAAATAAACTTTCCGCCCAAGGGTCCGAATGGGCTTGCTTCGCTCGCTTGTGTCTTGTCCGTCTCTTGTCAGTCACCCTGCTTTTGACTAGTGGTGCAGGTACGAAGTGATGTCACTGCAGCCTACGGGTCCCTCAATGGGCCAAATTTAAAATGATTGCGCATTAACTTACTCACGATTAATTGTGTTAATTTTTATAGCGCGTTAATGTGCAGTGTAATTAATTAATCTAATTAACGCGTTAAACTGAAGGCCCAAATTTTTTCATAGTTATTTTTGTTAGTTACATCAAGGAACATGTCAAAAAAAGCAGTTCTATAGAGTGTCTTCATTCTACAGCAATGCCAAAATAATTCATGAGTAAGAGCATGGAGACAAGAAGAAATGTTCAGACCATCCAAGACTCAATGTCAGTGGTCCTCTGACCGATCAACCATGGAAGGACAGAAAGACAGACAGACAGACAGAGAGGTAGGTGGTTGGGTGGAGGGAGGGAGGGGGCAAGAGAGAGAGAGACAGAGACACAGATATGTGCATCCACAATAACAATAACAGTTAATAACTACAGTATTTGTTATTGGAACTATTTATTATTATTGATATTATTATTATTATTATTATTATTATTGTTGTTGTTGTTGTTGTTGTTGTTGTTGTTGTTGTTGTTATTATATGAGAAAGGCATGAAATGTTCAACCACATCTGATTGGACCATTTCACTGACAAAACAGTTGGACTGATAGTAGAAATAGTCAGCATTGGGACTAGAATAATGAAAACGTCATCAGGCTCGGTCATTCAGGAGAAAGGCTGAGACTCACTACTTTGTTAAACACATGGTGGCATGAATAATATTAAGTAGATGGTATTGGGAACACTGCTGGTGAACACACTTTGTTTGCAATGACTACATTCTGTGTCTGGCAGCTTCCCAACTTTTTTTGTTACCGGAGTTGCACCATATAATTCACTTGGTTTATTCTGAATCAATGCATTGGAAGCATATTAAGAAATCAGAAGACAAATCTTGTTGTGGATCACCTGCACCCATTACACACACTTTTTTTTTCATGTCCCACCTGCTTTTTGCCTCATTGTGTGAATAAATTTTACAAAGATGATTGAAACTTGACTGGCTTATTTGCCTTATCAATGCAAGTTAATTACTCATTTAATGTTGGAAGAAATTTTTACAAAGTCAGTGAACACTGCATCATTTAGAATTTGAGGATACTTATACTTTATATTTTAAATATTAATTTCATTACCAACATTAATTTTTATTTAAGTGCATACTTCAGGACTGCTTGATTTTGCTTTATGTTTTGAAGTGTTTTTGTGATGGTCTCATATTTTCAGGCATCCTGTGCTTAAGAAAACACATTTTTTGATATACAGTGATCCCTCGTTACTCGCGGTTAATGTGTTCCAGAAACGGCCCACGAAAACAAAATTCGATATAGCAACAAACTATTTATTATATTATTTTACAGTAATTTAAATAATTTACAGTAATGTTTATGAGCCCTCCGATACTGATGTTGAACCAGCTTATATCTGTATCACCTTTTCCCACGCTCTTATAGACTGTCTAAAGCGCTTTTGTGTCTCACGGACGTGCGCTGCGTTCCGAGACTTACGAAACGCAGCGCACTTACAGATGTCGTCAACCAATAGAACCTACTAAAAATCTGCGATGAGGTTAAACAGCGCATGTTGATGAGCAAATGCACGAGGGATTACTGTAGCAGCAAGCAAGGCAATCAAGGTCTTTAGGTGAATGTCTCATTCTATCCTTGACTTTTTGACTCTTACAGAAGTCATTAAATTCAGAATACAGCAAGATTAAAATGAGATAATACAGAGTGCTACCATAATGTAAACGCTTCTGTGTCCTTGCCACTACTTGATTTTACGATAATCTTGTAGATTAGGATATTGAATTTTATGATTATGCATGAGCATATGGAAGACTTCTACTTGGAGGTGAGGTTTTGTCTCTGCTTTTCTACTTGTTTGGATCTGGGATCAAAGCCAAGATTCAAGGTGAATGAGGAACAACCTTCATTTCAGTCTATATTACATCCCAGCTGTTTTTTCACTAGTCTAGCTGGTGAGACGTGTGTTCCATTTCCTCACTTTCCAAGAGCGTCAAGGGAGTTTGAACACACATCTTTGTCATATTGCTATAAAAACACCTAAAACTGTCAGAGGGAATGGCTGAGAGGAATGGATTCATACACAGCTTAGGTCATGATGTGCTCAACAATTTGAACAAATTTATTATGACACCATGAAGTAGAAAATACTATTTAGATAGTTGTAGATACTGGGATTTTTCCCTCTTAAATCTCAACGGGATCTAGGAGTGGAGCCTGTAGAATTCATTCACTTATAATGCTTATCCCGTTTTGTAATATTTTCGTAAAGAGAGGAGCCTGAAGAGCCCAGTAAGAACCCACGCACAGAACACCTGTGCTCCACATAACAAAATCCCAGTCAGATTTGAACCGGGAGCTTCTGACTGTGAGATGACAGTATGAACCACTGCATCACTGTGCTTATTCTCTCTTTTAGTCAATGTAGTTCCAATGTAAAATACAAGACACAAAAAGTTTTTGAAATTACTGAGTTTTGAGCTGCCAGGCAGGAGGCCTAGAGGAAGACCAAACAGGAGGTTTATGGATGTAGTGAAAGAGGACATGAAGGTAGTTGGTGTGAGAGAAGAGGATGCAGAAGACAGGGTTGGATGGAGGCAACTGATTCACTGTGGCGACCCCTGAAGGGGAAAAGCCTAAAGGAGAAGAAGGCTGCTCAAAATCATTAAGGGAAATTCCACATCGGATCTTGATGAATGACTTTTTTCATGATTGGTGCTGCATAATTTGTTGAGAAGAAGGATACGCAACAAGGTTCAATGGAAAACAAAGTCATCAACCCATGTAGGGTTGGATTCAAAATCACACTGAATGTTAAAGTAAAAATCTGACATCATAGGCTCATCAAACTTGAAATAATTATGTGATTACATTCTGTCTATGGCCTTTGCATGCCTGTATGCACTCCAGACATCAGTGTAGGTTTCCAATGATTTGACAAATGGTTTTCCCGGGGATCTCCTGCCAGACTTGTATCAGGGTATCACTGAGCTTCTGTAGTGGTACTTGGCTGCATGACATGCCTGGATACATAACGTCTCATAGGTGCTTAATTGGATTTAGGTCAAAGGAACATAAGGACCATTCAGTGACATCAATGATTTTTTCATTCAGAAACTGCCTACACATGCCAAATGAGGCAAGGCATTGTTCTGCACCAGAAGGAACCTGATGCCCTTTGCACTAAAGTAAGGTCGCAACAAGGTTCAATGGAAAACAAAGTCATCAACCCATGTAGGGTTGGATTCAAAATCACACTGAATGTTAAAGTAAAAATCTGACATCATAGGCTCATCAAACTTGAAATAATTATGTGATTACATTCTGTCTATGGCCTTTGCATGCCTGTATGCACTCCAGACATCAGTGTAGGTTTCCAATGATTTGACAAATGGTTTTCCCGGGGATCTCCTGCCAGACTTGTATCAGGGTATCACTGAGCTTCTGTAGTGGTACTTGGCTGCATGACATGCCTGGATACATAACGTCTCATAGGTGCTTAATTGGATTTAGGTCAAAGGAACATAAGGACCATTCAGTGACATCAATGATTTTTTCATTCAGAAACTGCCTACACATGCCAAATGAGGCAAGGCATTGTTCTGCACCAGAAGGAACCTGATGCCCTTTGCACTAAAGTAAGGTTTAACAATCTGAAGAGTTCCTCCTGGTAGACCCCTGACTAACAGAATTTAGAGGTCCCAAATGGATGTCTTCCCGGAGATACTGAACTACCTGTGGACCTGGAGTTGTACCACTTTACATTTACAACTTCATACCACAAGGAGAGTATAAAAACACACACCTGAAAAAGAACCAGTCATAAATGATGAGGAGAAAGCTACTGCCTATGATCACCATTTACTTTTTGGGGGTTGTCTTCTTCATTGCACCGGTCCTCATTTTCATTCACCCAGGTGAAATTGATTCATGATCACATGTGCTTCCTACATGCCAGATTGATAGCTCCAAAGGTTCATTGACTTGGTGTTAAACTACGATGATGAACTGTTCCCTAATTTTTTTGAATGTAATTCCAAATTTGAATCTGATTTCTGACGGGTGTCATTTGGATATGTTCCCTGTGAGGGGGTCTCGTGAGCCCTATGGCGCTATTTATTCTAGGCTCTGCTCCTCAGGAATTACTGTTTCTGTCAGGACCCCTTCAACCAGAGACATTGTTACCTGTCAACAGGGCTGCTCAATACTGTGACAGATTTTTGTACATAAACGAGCAAACAGCAGCGACACAGAGACACAACAGGAGTTACAACAACAGCTACTGCAAGCGAAGTGGAAGCCATATAAAACAAACCACTCCAGCAGTGAGAGAATAACAGACCAGTGAAGGTCAACTGAATATTTCTATTGTAGCATTATCCATCATTAGTCCTCTGGATACATACAGTATACAGTATAATACAGTCCATATACTGTATACAATTGTAATCTGGCATGCATTTATACATACAGTACATAATGTTTTCTTTTGCACCTTTAGAAAAAGAAAATTGATGCAATTGACTTCATCTTCACCTTTGTTTATTGTGCTTTTCCCAATGACGGTGAAGGTGCAGCATGCACGTGATCATAAGATAGATAAAGATATAGATATGTACTTTAATAATCCCGAGGAGCTTTCTATATTAATTGTACAAAGACAAGAGAAGAGCATTTCCAATCTATAAAAATTGAAAAGGCAACCAGTTCATGAGATGAATACAAGATCCCATAAATTGTAAAATAAATAGTTTGTCGCAATATCCCTGAATTTTGTTATTTGTGGCTGGTCCGGGAACGCATTAACTTTGAGTAATGAGGGATCAGTGTATTTATATTTATTACAATATAAATAATATATATATATAAACAATAATGAAATAATAATAAAACAATAATGCCACCAATTTTATGACATACAATTCACAAGTACAGTAATCCCTTGTTACTTATGGTTAATACGTTCCAGAACCACCCGCAGACAACAGAATTTCGCCATATAGGGACAAAATATTTATTTTTTTATTTACGGTAATTTAAACATTTTTGAACCCTCTCAATCCCAATATTAAACCACCTTATATCTATATTGCCTTTTCTTTTATAGACTTTTTAAAGAACTTTTTTATTAAAGAAAAATTTCAGGAGGAACTATGAGTCTCGTAATGCTGTTTACACACGGATTCTGTCAGCCAATAGCAATAGCATGAGTGTACAGTATCACGTGACTACCCACTTAAAATCACAATGTAGTGAAGCCGCACATCTTGAATCGCGAATAAGCAAAGGAATGACTGTAATTGTGGTGCTTAGAGGCACATAAACTGTTTGATTTGGCTTGGTTTGATTTGGTTTGGTAGTTTCAAACCATTGAAAAAAAACCATGTAGACAATTTAATATAAGATTTAAAAATAACCTAAATTTATCAAAGCAGTTTTCCAAAAATTTTGTTCCAAAATTGCGTTCTTACAGTATAATTATATCTCTCTGTAACCTTTGGATTGATAGATCTCATCTGCTTCCTAAAATGTTGTACTGTGGGCCTAAAACACAGCACTAACGTAATAAGAGGAGCTATATAAAGCACCATATTAAGTTATATAGAAAATACTGAAGGCACCCGTACAAAATGTTAAAATATGTCATGACATATTTTTTTCATGTGATCTTCAGATCTTTGAGGAGAGCATTAGAACAAAACAAGTTGAAATAATTAGTTGATTAAGGAACTATTTGGCTTAGAGAAAAAAAAACAAGAACATGTTTTGGTAATCATTTAATTTTATTTTTTTTGGGGGGGGGGGTCCTCAAAAAACTTTTGGGATTCACTGGCTTCAGCTTCAATATGAACGATTTTCTGTTTTGTTGGTCTGAACTAAATAACTGTGGGTTTTGGACTGTTGGTCTGACAAACAAGCTGTCAACTTCGGAATTAAGCAACTGTGA
This sequence comes from Antennarius striatus, assembly GCF_040054535.1. NCBI lineage: Eukaryota > Metazoa > Chordata > Actinopteri > Lophiiformes > Antennariidae > Antennarius > Antennarius striatus. Next base: position 10,433,016 of record NC_090781.1, on the reverse strand, counting down.
GATGTTATTTTCAGATATTTTACAGATTAAATGATTAACTGAGAAAATAATCAGCAGATTAATCTTAATGAAAGTAATCAGTGATTGGTTTCCTCATTGGTTTTCTTTTTGGTGAAATTGCATGAAAACAGAGGAATAAAAACTAGACATTAATAAAGAAAGTAATACATTTTAATAGATAACCCTATGTGCTGTTGTGTAAACAGCCAGCCAGTTATGAAACAGCCTCTTGAAAAAAATAATGCAGCCTTCCGTAGGTGAAGGGTTTCCCTTCTTTTTAGATGCTTCAGCTCTCAAAGTACATCAGTGTCATTGTTTCCCTTTCAAAGGGCTCTCAGGTACATCAGGGGATGAGGTTTCATGTTGATACTGCCCAGAGACCTTGGGTAATGATCGTGATGCTAAGTGTAAATCCTGAAGGGAATAAAAAACTCCCTTTACCTTAAACAGAGAATGAATGTAGTTCATTAGCTTGACAGATGCAGAGAGACGACCAGATAAACGAGACCGGTCAAAACATCAAAAGGGCTTCCAATCAAATCAAGCCAACCTGTTTATGTAAAAGAGTGCTCCAGGATGAGGGCTGACCCAAATGAAAGGCAAAGCAAAAACTTGCTAACCTAGTTTGACAACATTAAAAGGAAATTCAGCCAAGATACCTGCATTTGTATACAGATTCCAGACCCCTTCTGATTTTCAAGGTTCAAGCATCCAATCTCCTGCACTTCTGTGCTGTGATTTAATTCATTATGTATGTTTGAATGCCTCTCCTTTTTCTGGAATACGAGGGTTCAATGCATCCACCCATGACCAGCCAGTCCATTTCAAGAGTTCCCAGCTTGTTAGGAGTCCTCATGAACACCCTTCACACTTTCTGTCTGTGTGAGTGCTCTGTGAACTGGAAAGCTACTTTATTAATCAACTTATAGGAATCATTTTGAAACTCACTTTTCTTTCACTCAATTAAGAAGAAAGCTCACACAAGGGCACAACTCTGTGCCCTCTGCTCCCTATCTCCGTCTCATTTTCTCCTTTCGTCTCCTTTGTCTTCTCCTATCCCATCTCTCATTCTCACCCCTCTCTACATGCCTTTGTCCCCCCTCCGCCTCGTGTCTCCTGTTCGTGTCCCTGCACTCGGTATCCTCACCGTCTCTGTCTCACATGTATTCCCACAGCTCTGAAGGACAGTCGGTTCCAGCTGGTGAATTTCTCTGACAACGAACTGCGGGTGTCTCTGTCCAATGTGTCACTCTCCGATGAGGGACGCTATGTGTGCCAGCTCTACACAGATCCTCCTCAGGAAGCCTATGCAGACATCACTGTCCTGGGTAGGTGTGAGGGTACATTTGTGAACCTCCCACACACATCACACCCTTCCTTGAACACATTTTTGTTGTATCCTGCTCTATTTGAGATGGGGAATATGAACAATAGTCATCTTTGAACCTGCTTTTTGTAACAACTGAAACAAAATGTCAGCCAATTAGGATCTTGCCGTGCTCGCAGCACAACGAAAAGGAGCAGATGCTGAAACTGATGGCTCAGACTACGTTGATTTTGGCAGCTGTGTTGACACTGCAAATCCCGGTGAATGTTGACTTGGCTTCTCCAAACGATTCCCCATTGAGAGTCAGCTGTGCCACACTTTGATGCTTTGGAGTGAAATTACTCTAGTTAAGCTTTATAATACATGCAGACATCCTGGGGGATTGAAAGGAATTAAAAGCACTTTAAAGTAATTACTCTAGTTGTACAATTGAAAACTAGATGCAGTATTTCTGAATCAAGGACTGTATTGAAGAGTCTTTAAAATAAGCACCCCAGTGACTTTTTGCTTTCAAGTAACTGGAGTTCAGTAAGTTTTCTGCTCTGACTGGTGCAAGTTACTGAAGACAACAGTACCTCATTTAATTGAATCTGTTTATAGTAATGTGACCATCATATCTAATTATAAACAGTTATAAAACTGTGACAAACAATTTCAAAGACACATAAGACGTTGGTTATTTCATTTATGAAGCCACTATATCTGCCTGCACTTAAAGTGTGATGAAAATGTAAGATAAATGTCTTTCTGATCACCATTATTGCTGTGGGTCAGTCCCGCCAGGCAGCCCAATCATCGAGAGCCGTGAGGACGTGGTCAGCGAAGGGAACGAGACGGAGCTCACCTGCACAGCCATGGGCAGCAAGCCAGCTGCCTCCATCAGATGGATGAAAGGGGAGGAAGAACTGACAGGTCTGTAGAATAACAGCCTCTCCCAGTTTGCTTCATGTGCTGCAGGCCTCATCTCTGGAAACCGCTGTGTTGCAAAATGGGGTCCTGTAAAACATTAATAAGCAGTAAAGTATGTAGTGTTTGTATGTAGTGCTGACATGTAAAACAACGACATTGACATATAATTGTATATGACACATACAGCTGGAGGAAAAAAGGATCGTTCCATCATTTACTCCTTGTCTGCAAGAGATGCACATTGTTTCACATATGTGCAAAAAAACATTTGATTTAGATGCACTCTTCATTGGTGACGCTAACTTCATAGATTAAAAAGTGGTGTAAATAGTACATGTGATATTTACTAAATGATGAGGAATTTCAAATTTTGAAGACAAGACAAGACAAGCATCAATTCAAAACAGCCATGCATAGTTAATAAGGTTAACTATGTATAGTTAACCATATTAACCTCAGATTTGCACACTTGCTTTCAGCGCCTTTGGCTAGCTATAGGCATTTGCAAAGAAGGGTATATAATAAGGGGTGGTGAAAAATCCTTATTACCTCTCAGTTGTGATTAGGGCTCATCAATTATTCATTACATATGTATTGTACAGCAAGGGTGGGATATTCATTTTAGTCACATCATATTTACACAAAGAGGATATTGCTGGGCTTTTGTCATATTACTTATATATATGAATGGAGAGGATTCATTTGGCTTGTTGAGAGATGAAATATTTCAGCAAGTGCAAATGTGAAACTAAATGCCATCTGTGCCTCCAATATTCCCTACAGGAGTCAAAGTCAATTTGTGTTTATGAGTTGTGGAGTGTTGTGGAGGTGAGGGAAAGACAACGGGATGGTCGGATCAGCAAAATGCCACTCACACGCTGAGCGGGGCTAATCCATAGTGGCAGTGGATACATAAAAAGAGCTAGAGAGTCACGTCCTGCTGTAGCCCAGGAAACATAAATCACTGCCTGTTATGGATGTGCTAAACAATTCATTAGCTCTTGCACTTATTGAAATTAAACAACACATTATAGTGAGTTTTAGCAAATGTTGTCTTAATGTCTGTCCAAGACAGCTCTAATTATGAGAAATAATACCACTGGCTAATATTAATAAAGTCAAACTGGCCAAATTGGTTTTGCAAATGTTCAGCGTGGCGGCTTGGGAGAGATTCTACATACAAGAGTGGTTGTTTACATGAGTGACAGCTACGGAGCATTATTAAGTTTGGATCCTGGTGAATGTTTTCCACTTCTACGTTTTAATAAAAATCATATAGATGGATCAATGCAAAATGCATGAAGACTTAATCAGAAAGGACATTTAAAATGTTTGAAAATATTAAATTAGGTATTTTTTATATTATTATTAGTTGTAGTATTATTAGTATTAGTAGTAGTACTAGTAGTACTAGTAGTAGCAGCAGTAGTAGTAGTAGTAATGGAATAGTAATGTCCCTGTTGTTTTTATTGTTGTATTAAATACAATGTAAATGTTGTTCTTATGAATGATTTATACATGATAGGTGTTTAAATATTAAAAATTGATAAGGGATTACCGGTGGTGTGGAAACCCTCCAGAAAGGGTGGCTGTTAAACATAATCCAACAGCAGTACAGTTGTCATTTTGTTCTGATGTAACATGTGGAAGGAGTTCAGGAGAGTTTTCACTATCATCCCAATTGGAGTTTTTTTCCTGATGGTAATACTAGTGGTTCTTTTATGTCACAGCCAATCAAACAGTTTGTTGAGCATGTTGGCAGGCAGAGGTCTCGGGTTAGAAACTGTCTGAAAGGAGATGTCGCCATGAGAAGATGTTATGCTTGATTGCTCTGGCCTTGATCAGTGGTGGTTGATGCTCACAAGTGTTTGATTTGACATCTCTGCTGCAATACTCGTCTTCTTTCCATTCAAATTTAATCCTTCCATGGCCTGATCCACAGCAGTTTGTCGTCATATTTTGCAAGATTCTATTAATGAAGAAGTTCATTTTTATACATATAATATATTTATATATTTAGATTATTTTAGTAATCATGATCTAAATTAATGAAAAAAGTGAAGTTGAATATTTTTTTATAATTCATGACACTGCATGAAGCAGTACTTTTATCTTAACCTTGAACTCTGCCTGTCTGTTTCGTATTTTGCATCAATCAGAGGTCAAATGTTTGAACTTTCAGGGACATCCATCCTGAAAAGGTAGTGTAAGAAATTATTTTTTGCAGTTTTTGAAAAACAAGTCTCTAGGCAAATCATCAATGATGGCAAAATATATGTAGTTATGTATTAAAATCTGACGATATTAGCATTGCGTTTTTAACATTCTATCCGACTGTCATGTTTTTGCTATACCATGTTTTGCCAGGAGACTTGTACTGCTGTGATTAGTCTTAGACAATTATTATGATTGGCTGAGAGGATGATTGCTTTCCATCAGAACCCTCCACTTCACTCAACCTTTGGGAACACCCTCAGTGACTTCACAAGGTGACCTGGCGTGGTGCTTTAGGTTTGAGTGATTTGGTGGAGGCAGCAGAGGTACTAAAGTGGAAAAACTTGCTATTATTTGCATTAAAACAAGGTGATTATGTTCCATTATGCTAAGAAGACAGTGTTTTTTTCTGACTGGTGTTCTACAAGTGCAACAGAACGAGTTTTACTGAAGATGATTGTAGAGTTGGGCAGTATCTCAGTCCTCCTGGAGTGAGGCCTCAGATGGTGCTTCTGGAATCCATTGGGGCTACTCTTCCATTTTGGGGGTTACTGCCTCCTGTGCACCTACTATCTTTGACTTTGAATGTCCACATCTGCTCCAGCTCTTTTAAACCATGGTACTACTTTACTTTTTTTTGTGTTCCTTATTCTTGATGTTGCTGTCAGCTGATTTTGCGACCAATATCTCCAATTGGTTTTCTGGAAACTGTTGGTAAGTCTGGAAGCTGAAGTCAGACAACATCTTGGCCCTGGTTTATCGACCACCTTTGGTGGCATATCCCATTGAGATATTGGTACTTCTAGTCCATATCAGGCACATGTCTCTGAACACTATCTCAGGCCCACTAGTCATTCCGCATCAGTCTAGTGCTTCTCTTTGCCATATCCCCTTCCAGTATTTCTCCATCTAAGCTCTTGATGGATCTGATCAGCTGTTGACGTGTTCCTGCCACTGAGGGACCTTGGATGGTTCAGTAGAGAACATCTTGTTTATTTTCTTTGTGTATATCTTCAAACTGGTGGCCAGGGCTCTCACTCTCTGTTTGGCAGTTTCAAGTGACTCTGGTATGAAGAGTTTGTATTTCATTGGCACCCTCTAATTCACCATGTTTCCTTTCCTAGCACATCTTTGATTACAGTTCCTGTACTGTGGATCAACTAATTGGTCTCTAAGATGGACACTGTAGAGGCTTACCTTAGTGTAAAATTCACATTCTCTTGCAGATCTTTTGAGGGTATTCGGCTTTGGTATTTGTTGGAGGCTCCCGGCTCCCAGTTGATGCAGAGCTTTCCTGCTCAGATTAGCCGTTCTTGTGCTGAGGCTGTTCCTGTCTATAGGAGCTTGATACCAAATTTCAACTTGACCTTGGGCTGTTAATGACTGATCCTGTTCGCCTATTGTCCCGGCCTCCTTTGGCTGTCGCCTTGTTGTGGGATTCCATTAATCTGAATCTGACATTGTGAAAGTAGTTTTTGGTTCAAGATGTTGGAAAAGTGATCTAATAGCTGTTTATTTGTTTGCCTTGATTTTGGGTTTTTAAAGCATCCACATGCCCCACATTATTTGCATATATCTTCTCTTTGTAGGGCTACTTGTTTTGTAGCATTTCAACTGTTCATTTTTCCCAGGCTTGTCATTTTATGTTGTGGTCCAGTAGACAAATTAAAAAGGATTAACATTTATTTACATATGTATGCATCACACTGTAATACTTTATAATACTGCTATCATTGTAAAAATGATAACTCACTATACTACTGTCTGGTTTAATATACTTTTGAAACCATTTTTGTGGTGTCCTGTTCTGTCACCTCTGCAGAGAAGTCAGATGTGATGCCCTAAAGTGCAATGACCACTTACCAAACCATGTACTTACAATTTTATGTTGGTGTGCGGTGCGGGTTTATGTTACATGGGGTTAATATCCATCAAGAGGCCACATATGTGTGTATTGGTGATCATCAGCAATGGAACAACAGTGATTTGCTCTCCTTGAGTCCAGCCAGGCTCCCCTGTGACAAGGCTGAAATGGAAGTGTGCTGCAGGTCAGGGTCGGTTGTAATTATTTCTTCACTTCATTAAGTGCGAGTAAACCATCACACTCAGCACTGCAGCTAATGCGGTGCCCCTGTGGCATTGTAATGCTCTCTAAATGAATGCCCCTCTGACAGCCTAGGGCCTTGTGGGTAGCAGATTACTGCAGGGTTAGCACCAATAATGCTTAACCCTCAAGTTGCAGAAGCTTCATTAACAGGTTTATATGACACATTCGCTCGTTGCTGCTCTTGTCAGAACTGAAGGCCCGGGGCCCATATGAATCCACCAAGTTTTTTTATTAGACATAACCAAGCATTTAATCAAACACTAATGTTGTTTAAAAGTACTTCACTTCTTTATTTTCTATGTGCTTAATAGATAATTATTGCTTATTATTGTCACTATAGGTTGGAGCAGCTGCAGATTATATTTTTAATCACTTTAACCATTATCTTTTGTCTCCTCTTGTACTCCTATTTTCGTAGGTGAGGCAACAGTGGATGAGACATATGACAGGATGTTTACTGTCACTAGCCGGGTGAGATTTTCTGTCACCAAAGACGATGATGGAATGCCGGTGGACTGCATCATTGACCACCCAGCTGCAAAAGACCTCCTGGCTCAAAGACACTTGGAAGTACTATGTGAGTGACCCAAAGCGTAGTTACTCATGCTATAAAATGGAAATTTTTGTTTGGACTAGCGGGGTTTTCATTAATTCACATCATTCTTAATTATTTTTGATGTATTCATACCTTAAGAGCAAATGATTGGATTACATTGGGTTACACCACCTCCTGTAACCTCTGCGTTACATCACATCCTGTTTCAAAAAGCAGTAGAACTTTTTTCTTAAACTATTGGATGATTTGCCAGTACTGAGTTTCCCAAAGTTTTGAACTCTTTTCACATATTTTCTTGTGGGTGAATGAGTCTTTTGAGAGGATAATCAAACATGATACTTTCACTTGTTACCAATGACCCTCTCTACCTGTGGAGTAATTCAATTAAGGTACATATTTTAGCATTTCACAAATGTCATTGTCTTTTGTTGCCCTGTCCTGACTGCACAGGGCCAAGCTTTGTGGCAGGCAATCACACTCACATATTTTCTATTGCGCTTCCATTTCTTAAATGTTACTCATAGGTAAAGTTAAAAGTGCCCTTGCTTCCCATTTTGAAAAAGATTAGATGAAAAGCAACTGTGATTTATGAGAACCCTTGTTAACGCTCCTCTGAGTTCAACCGAAACTGAAAAATAAAGTGTATATTAATTTGCTCAACTAGCTAGAGAGTGCAACAATTGAATAGTCTTGGTGTTCACATTTATGGAAAATGCATCAAGACAAAGTGAACTAGAATCATCTTTTGAAAAGTAATTCTGAAAGATTTTGAAAGGTAGATAGCATCACTGTTGACTGAGCTGAAAAGTGTCTCTTGAACGCAGGAGAATAGCGTCCAGCCATGCACAGGGCTAGTCTGTCATTTTTGTGATTCCAACCTTCTGAAATGTAAAGTAGACTACTGGTGTTTTGGCCAAGGAGGTAGAGTCATGACAGATGATGTTTATGTTCTTTAAACTAAGCGATCGATTGAAGAAATGCAGGCTGCCTTACTCTGTTAAACTTCTACAAAAGGTTAAGGTACCCTTTTGTAGTCTGTGTCGAATATTTAATTTCTATCATGTAGACAACTGTTTTGTGTGACCTTTGAATGAAAAGAGAAAGCTTGACTGGAACTGCTTGACATTTTGGTAATCTTTGGCTAGCATTGATAAGACAAAAAAACATTTTAATATAGCCTGTCTGTCTGTCAGAGCTCATAGCGTAGTCATTCCATCCTCCTTAATAGTTCATTTTGGCTGCTTTTTATTAAGGAGCTTGTTTTATTCAGTGTCTCACTTTAGAGGACAGTAATCAATTGCTTTTTGCTCGAAAAAAGGTGCTGGTCATTGATAGTTCTTTCATTCTCAGATAAACCAGAAGTGAAGATTGTGGTGACGTATCCTGAAGGCTTAACTAGAGAGGGTGACAATCTAGATTTGACATGTATTGCAGAAGGAAAACCACAGTGAGTACTCACACAGATGGACACACATATCTCAATACCACAAAACACACTGAAATATCAGTTTAGTTTCATACTCTCCACTATATAACCATTTTTGTAGCCAGAGCACCCGCTTAACCTTTACAATTCATTGTACTATTTAAATGTTACTGGTTGTTAGCATGCTGAATAAAAACATCATTAGACAGGGTCTAATGATGGCTCTCTTCAGATTTGACCTTTACTTACGATTTCTAGCTTGAATAGACAGCAGGTGAGTGATGTGTGTGGTATTTATTCTCTCCAGTCCCCATCAGATCAACTGGCTGAGAGTAGAAGAGGAAGTGCCACCCCATGCTGTCGTCACTGGGTCTGACCTCTACATTGAGAATCTAAACAAGTCCTATAACGGCACCTACCGTTGCGTGGCATCCAATGCCGTGGGAGAGGCCTATGACGACTACATACTCTATGTATATGGTAGGTACGGTGCTTCTTTGGAGGTGATGTTTAAATGGAGTGAGGAGTCAGGAGATTTGGCTAGTTAGATCTACTAATACAGGATTTACTGCAGCATTCATGCAAAAATATAATCACAATTCATACATACCTCATACAATTTCAAACCATTATTAATATCTGCATATCTGCATCAACCATTCAGATATGCATTTTAATTTCCTAGCCAGGTCTGGCGTCCTTTTTCATTGCTCTCTGAGGCAGTTTACCCTTCATTAACAAGCTGAGAGCATTCATTCCCCCTTTTAATTCCACTTACCCAAAGGTGTACACAAAAAGTATTATCTGAATAAACATATTTGATACAAAGAGCTAGTATTTGTAATTCCACATACTTTCCTTTGTTATCAAAACCAGGTGCTTAAATTATTATCCATGCTACTTAAATGAATTAAGGATCCAGATTGTAGACTCAGCTGATATTTATTCAGGTAACAAACAAAAATATTTATGTAATTTTAGCTCTCCAAGTTCTGTAAAGAGTTAATATTTCTGTTGTAATGACCTTTTTTCTTTTTTGGAGTCCACTAATTGATGTTGATTTTGTTGTGTTGAGGTTAAACTTGGATCAGAATATTTATACTACATATGAAACTACAGTTTGTTTAGACTAGAAAGTGAGGGAAATAACTTTCTAGTCTAACTGTCAAACGGAAAAAAAAGCCCAGTACCTCCCTAATTAACACGTTACTTCATTTATTTGATTGGTGCAAAAATACATTAAACAAACAAGGTTTAACATTGCAATTAAAGGTGCTTGAAGGCTGGGTTATTTCTAGGCAACCACTTTCCAGGTTGTATGCTGAACTAAGCTGCTTGCAGGTTTTCCGCTAAGCTTTGAAGGGACTAACTTTAAATGAAGACAAGTTTTGTCCCCTTGTGCATAAGAAATTAAACAAAAAAGATAAATAATAACAGAAAGGAATGAATTGCCAGTGGATTCACTTCACTTGAATCACACATAATCTGTAAACCTTTTTTGCACACTACTCGACTGTTTAAAGGAACACCAGGCATCTTTGTGTCTAAACCCTCAAGATGGAGCAGTGGGTGGTGACTGTTGAAGGTCTGAATAATGAAGGACTTCATCATTTAGAAGTCATGTAACATGACTTCATTGTACATATATGCACTCCTCAGACCTTAATTTCCTATTTTTGGTGGCTGGCAGGAGTGAGCAGAATGGGGTGGAAAATAAATTTGCAGCAGGTGCAGCCATTGCTGGTGAGTTTAGTTTTCTCTCCTTGGAGTACTTGCTCCCTGCTGTTTAGAGGAGGATTTTGTATTTCTCTCCCAAGTTTCAGTTTGTTTCGGCCTGTGTGCCAAAAAACATTGACTGCCAGTGTCCATATCCCAAATCAGGAATAAAGCCGGATCTAGTGTACAGACTTTCAAGCAATATGTAACTTTACAAATACAATATCATATAATTTGTTGGAATTTGAATGTGTTATTGAATGTGTTGAAAATTATTGGTTTTCTGATATAAATAGTTTTGCAAGTTAAGTCGTTGTTACTTATTATTCTTTATACTGATAACAGGAATAGTACTTTTCCTTTTTTCAGGTAAGATTAGTGGTTTCTTGTCCTTGATGCATTAGCTGGAACTCAAAAGATCCCACTCCACCCAAAATGTGCTATGTTTGTTGTTCCCTTCACACTTAAAATGATTTATGTGTCAAGCATCACACTAGAAGGCTGTTTTCACATTCACCTGCTGGAAAGGGGACATTTCTCTGTGTCCACCTTCGCTCCAAGTTCAGTTGTGCAAACTTGTGAAAGTATTTTGTTCATTACATTCCGCGTCAAAGCGGTGATGCATTGTAATTGCCAGCGTTTGTGTAATTGTCCATTAGTCCGTTAGTCCATTCCTCCGTCCGTCTGTTAGTCCACCAAATATCTTCGCAACTATTGCAGATGAAACAAAAAGCACATTACTCGGGCAGCAAAGGGGATGAAAATGAGATGATGACCTTGACCTTGAGAAAACTAGGTCATGGTCAAATTTTAACTTTTGTACACTCAAGAACTGGATAAGATAGAATGACGAGGGAGAAGGGCAGTGTAAGATGGGTGACACTTTGGGTGACACGTAGCTTTAATCTTTGACCTATGCAAGTAGGTCAGGGTAAAATTTTGAATTCAGGGGTGCCGCGGGATGTTGCAGTCTCTGAATGCATTGGTTCTTGTTTTATTCTTGTTTGGAAGTTAATCATGATTCAGTATAAATTTGAAAAGGTGGATTATTTTCAAACTTACAGTAGAAGTATTTTTGATGTATTTTAAATCGTGTGACTGTTGTGGAAAAAAAAAGTCTGTCTTTAGGATGTGATATGTTGTTACTATTACCTATTCTTAAAGGGCAGTAGGAATGTACAATGAAATAATTTGCAACAACACACTTAACACTTTAACATTATAACTTCCATTGCAATTACTACAGTCCTAATATTTGTAATTATTTTAGGGTCATATTTGTGTTTTGCATGTTATCCAATATGTTGAGATTAAGTCAGCTAAAAAAATGGTTTTATTTTTATAGTTCCAAATTAAAACAAAAGTTAACTCGAGGCACTTAACAAACAAGAGAGCAGAAGGATTTTAAATTCTGGAATTTACAGGGAGCCAGTGCAGAGAAGCTAATAAGAGAGATATGATCTCTTATACTAGTTCTGGTTAGTACATGTGCAGCAGCATTTTGAATCAGCTGAACAGACTTTAGAGACTTACTGGGACAGCCTGATAGTAGAGAATAGCACTAATCCATCTTGGATGCAACAGATGCATGGCCTAATATTTCTGCAACTTCTTCAAAAAGACTGTGCCTGAGTTTTTAAATACTAAGCCTGTGAAAGAAGGCAAGCCTAAATCATGCTGCACAGTGGAATTAAAGGACGCTTCTTCATCTAACAAAACGAGAGACAAGCTCAACTTAAGGTGTCTTTCAGAGCACTGTGGATTATTAAAATACTTTGTTCATTTTCAGTTTCAGCTGTGAAGATTGTTTTCAGAGATCAGTGGCAGCGACTGGATGTTATTTACATGAAATGGTCAGATTTGTCACGAGACCTTTGAAACAGTGCTACTAAGTGTGATTTACCATGCCATTGTATAAAGCACATCATTCCACCCAGTTCAGCACAAAGTGATGCACATCATTGGATGTGGCCATTGAAAAGAACTGTCTTGTTATTATTAGGCTAACAAGCGCACCAAGCAGAAATAATTGAAAGGAAGAGCATCCAAGATGCAGGGTGCTGTTCTCTTTCTTCTTGTTTAAGATGTGATGACAGAAATAATCTGCGGAAAAAGAAAAAAAAAACAGCGTGGCTACGAAATCTTAAAGAAATTTACCTAAATGCATGTTTTTGTGCTAACAAATCAATGCCATTTCAGCAATGGTAGGAAAAGGATTGTAATGGACAAAACAAGGTCTTGGGTAGAGGCATCAGGAGAAAATCCACTTTGGTTGTTTTCACTGCAGGAATAATGATATTTTTTGACTAGATTTCTACAGCAGGGAACTTTTAAAACTTGTGAAATCCCTGCTAGCTTATTGGTTTGCTGGATGTTGATGTTTTGAGGGTGTGGGTGGAATAACCGTGTGGGGTTTTAGGAATGTCTCATGAACTGATTTTTAGACACAGTGGGATCTCACTAATCCAAACCTGTCAGGTGCTCAGAGAAGCACAACCATCCTAGTTTTTAGTTGCTGAAATATTTTCAAGAATTTGGAGAAAAAATGAGTCCCAGCATGCAATTTATACAGATTTTAACATATAGTGTGTCTGAATATCAGCCACTGATTGATGTTCACAGATGTCTTGTTTGCATCAGGTGACTTGTGTGACTTTGTCCCTGTGACATAGGTTCCCTGTGACTCTCATAACTCTGCTACCCCATGGTTATTCATCATTGTGCTCTGCCAGGCAGATGATGACATCTGCTTGTTCCCAATAGATCCATAATGATCACTCCCAAACAAAAAGACAGCATATGCCAGCAAATAGCTCACTCAGTGCAGAACAAGCTATTGAGACTAACTTCCCTAATTGTTGTGCAAAGATTCTGATGAACAGAGAAGTGCTGTGTATCCTTTTAGAATGGGTGTTAATGAACAAGTTGGTTGTTGCTCTCAAACACAGATCTTTATCTATGTTATCATGTTTTAATGGTCTATTAATGGATGATAATAGTGTCTGCTACTGTTAAATTCATGCAGCATCTGCTTTACACCTATACGGATGTATGGACATGTGAGAAGCAACATTACAGATCCACGTCTTTGCTACTGACACTAAATTCAGTCATTGTTGTGCCTTTGACCATGATTTCAATTAGTAACATCCGTTCGAAATGCTTTAACATTTTCATTAATCACTCTATCTCTGGTGTACCAGTGTTGGACATTCTTTGACTTCAGCTGGCTTTAATGGCACACAGGAGATTGGTTAAAGGTGCTAATAACCATGTATAATTATGTCCACAGCTCCCACTCCTCTTTTCTAGAGGATTTAGTGCCAGTGAAAATCATCTTTGTGATCCATGTGAGACTTTGCTGTCCCAGACTAATCATGCCTGCTGCCATGGATTAATTTGTGTGTGCTTTTCCAATGTAGATCAGTCTTAGCATGATCATCATGTGCTATTTTTATGTTGCTTTCTAACAGCAACTTGCTCGAAGAAATGTGCCACTCGCATTCCACCCAGTTATGTCCGGCTTCCATTTTCCCATTGATCTGTTTTTTTCACTGTTTTTTATATCATTAAGGAGCTCTGGCTACTGTTCAAGTCTCCCACATCTGTTAAAAAAAATTAAAAAATGAGCAAAATGCATGTTACAAATAGCTCTATTGTCATTTCGTTTTATTCCTTAAATGTATTTGCTGCACATTATCAATAGAACCTAGCTTGACTGTCCATTACTTCTTTTCTTCTGCTGCCACCCTTGATTGTACTTGTCCTTGAGGTTTTTCCTATTTCAAAAAGACTAATGACCTTTTATTGTGTGACAGCTCAGACGGGTGTGGGACCGATGTAAATCCATGTCAAATCAAGTTCTTTTGTGTTGAGTGTGTTGTATGTGGTCATTCAAATAGACTGAAAAAGGGGCTTGTAATGCTGTTCTTCATGCAGGTGTATCTGTAGAGGGCTTGAATTGTACCCCCTGGGTGGTGTGTGGCGTTGGAGGGAGCTGGCCGAAGGTTTTTTCTCCCTCAGAGTTTGCCTGGTGCTATGACTCACACATAATGCCTGTTGGCAGGAGGACAATGCTGCCTATTACTGACAGATTAGCCCACACTTGACTTTTTGACCTATAAATCTTCCATGGATGAGAGGTCAAAGATTCACAAACCCCTGAAATTTGGGGTTTATGAGGGTTTAGAAATAACATAACCAGACGGGAGACACTGACCTTTTGAAGGCTGTTGTAATGTGGTCCCTGTGAATCACACTGTATTTTTAAAAATACAGGTAGTCCTCAACATACGAATCAACTTACGAGATGCAAACATACGCACGCCGCCGTGTCCGACTTTACTATATCCTGTTGCTGTTTCTCTGAGCATCTCAGAGTGTCAGGCTTCGTACCTCGGATCCTTCACTGTTTATCATGGATGATAAAGCAAAGGCTAGTGAAGATAGTTGTAGTGGTGACCATCTCTCTGATGACAACTCTGCTTCTCACCAACAATATCTCCCCTCTTCCTCCTTTTCATTTAAAGGTAAGTCACATTCTACATGCTACATACTACAAGCTACAATACTGCGCAGTGGATCGTCAACATTAACAGCTGACTCTGACCAGCCAGAGGCTGCGCCTCCCAACATGCAGGACAAACAGACTTAAGAACTCCTTCATCCCCCGAGCCATTAAACTACTCAACTCCTCTCTGGGGGAGTTGCATAAGAAGAAAGTCCACACGAGAGTTGAGGGATGACACAGACAACACAGCAAAAACAATACAAACACTATAGACATTTCACTATACCCATACTTAACCAGGCCTGTTTATTTTTTATTTCTATGCCTATTTATGATTTTCTATTTATATATTCTTGATGGGTTATTTATTACTCTTTCTATTTGGTGTTGTACTACTTTCTATGTTCTGGTGCTTTCTGTGTGCTTTTTCTTTGTTTTGTGTACTTACTGTGCTGTGTGCGACTGAGAGATTAATTTCCCTGACTGAACCTCCTTAAGGGATAAATAAAGTTATACTCTACACTATACTCTATTGACTTTTGTTGGATGCATTTAAAACACTGGCCGAGAGTTCCTTGAAGTGTTTTCTTCTTCTTCTCCTCAGGGGTTAAATTGTAAGGAGCAAACTTTACCGTAAAGTATCAGATTTCAGAACAAATCACAAGTGATGCTTAATTATAGGTATTAGAACATATGGATTTAATATATTATTTGTTCTCATTGTTATTGTACAGTAACACGATATTATGTGCTTTTAATGTGTAGGGAATTTCCATTAAACAATGGAAATGACCACAAAACGCATCTGCTTACACAAACATTTATAGCACAACACTTAGTTCTTGTCTATCACATGATTTTCAAAAGAACAGCACATAGATAATTTTAACTGATACATGTGAGGCTGAGTCAGGCAGCTGCTGAGCTCATTCTTCAAGGACAGTCTAACCCAAACACTATTAAGATCACGGTAAATGAATATTCGTAGCTCTTCTCCAGAGGTTTGTTGATGCGTCTGCTGAAGACCCCAGTGCTGTATCCTCACCAAGTTATAAACTGCTGAACTTCTTCACTAAACCTTTTTTGGAATTCAATTTTCCTCATCATTGAAGATACACCTCTCAACCAAGCTAAAGAGCTGAAGAGGGTTTCGTCAGAGCAAACCCTAACAAATGGTTCTGCAGTGATTTTAAGAGTCCAAATTTAGTGGTGAACAGACGTAAAGTCTTGTGCATCGCCATCTCATCTTCAGCCCTACTTGGCTTTGTGTGTAATAGGAGTTGCTATAGATTGATGATATGATTATATATTTTTATTCTGATTTCTTGTAGAGTCACATGATATTATGCGCTTTTAACGGTTTTCTGGTGAATTTCAATATTTGAGTGAAATGACTTAAACCAGATTTTTATCTTTCCATGTCCTTTCTTAACACCGAGGTATTATTGAGAACAACTTCACTTCCAAATGACCTGTACCGGTATTTTATTTTATTATGTGATGATTTTGCATCCTGTAATTTTTTTCTGGTAAGTCTTAGGATATAGGTCTTCCATATTCAGAGCAGTAATGGAATTTAAATGACCTCAATTGGCGATTATAGACTGAAATTTAATAAATAACAACTTATGAACAATTCAGCTTGCAAACAGCCTCTCAGAACCAACTCTGTTTGCATGTTGAGGACTACTTGTATATTACAAAAAGGGAATAGCAACGAACACACATCATTTCGTATACTATTTTTTTCACCAAATAAAAGACAAATGCACCAAGCCTTTAAAATTTGTGTCCATGGAGGCAGATGCTCCTGTGACTGCAAAAACTCAATTTGTGCTGATGTGGATGGACCGTAACCTCTATCATAGCAGAATAATAGCAGAATGATATAAAAACCAACTGTGCTCAAATGTGCCTAAAAATGTAAAAGTAAGCAAAATGAAGAAACCAATTATGGGATATACACCTTTGGGGCTCCTGCAAAACATGTGTGAAATTTCAATGAAGTCTGTCCATCATTTGTTGAGGTGCTGTGGATAGACCATATCCCTTATTTATCCTGTTATTGTTGTACAGATGTAGATAGACAGACAAACAAGGGTTACCTGATATGCCCCTTCTGGTGGGGGCCAAGAGATTGTTGTTGTGTTGACAAGCAGATTTAAACAATTTCTCCTACATGGTGTTACTTTATGGTTACATTTTCTCATATCAAATTCCTCATGGATACAAATAGTGCCTGAAAAAATGGCCTCTACAAAATGCACTTGTATTGCTGTGCCCAGATTCATCCAGGCTGGAAATTGCTCGTGGAGAATTCTTGTTTGCCTGGATATTATATGTGCCCACATGCTATCTCGGCCTTTGTAAAGACCCTTTTCCCTGAATGGCCAATTCCCTCCCTACAGACTCTGACATTTCAGCTATGATACTGCCTTCGGTCACAAGGAGAAAAAAAGTCCAGCCCACCCCTTTTCTTCAAATACTGTCAGAGGAGAATCTTTTCCTGATACCCTGATACCCTCCTACCAGCATCAACACCTCTACCTCCAACAAATGTACACTTCATCCCCGGCAGCAACATTATGCTGTCCTTGATGTTTTATCATTAGTTTGGGAGTGTGTGGTCCCCCACTGCTGTCTTTTGATGGAGTGCAGACAGTAAAGAAATGGAGACAGCCAGTCAATTTCCCCTACTGTGACTCTCCCACAGCAAGGGGTCATGCTATCTTTCCCATGCACCAGAGCCAAGCATATTTTCCCCTGATGAGGATGCTTTCAGTGCTCCTTAGCACCATGGCATACCTCCATTTTGTTTTTCTGATTATTTTGTTTGGAAGTAGTGACACGTCTAATCAGTACAGTGCGGGGTGGAGGATACTGCTCTGGGCACTGCTGTGCTGCAGCAGGAGACCACCAAAGTGGTTTAATTTGCAGTTTGACTTAATTATTGAGAGAGACAGAGGAAAATAACAAACCTTTCCATGATTGCCAAACATTAATATTCACAGTTAATTAGGTCATTTATCAAAAAAGTGAAATGCAATACACTCATCCATGCATCCATCCATTTTCTTATACAGGAGATGATTGCAATACACTCCTGTAATATAAATCAATCTCTGCAGTGAAATTCTTTTACTGTCACTTTCTTTCTTTTCTAAACTCATTGAGGGATGTGGCTTTAGGTCACCCCTCTCAATCCATTTGCAGGTCAAAGTTTTTATCTTCACATTTACATAATGCATCAGCACTCATGCTCTGTACAAACATTCAATGTTCGCAGAGTATGCATCTTAATACTCCAACTTCAGTGAACCTTTGATTTCCTGTCAAGCCACCAGGTTATTGAGTTTGAGATCTCGTCAACTCCTTGGTGAAATTTGTTACACATTTGTAATTTGTTACTTTTTTTTCTTTTATTATTTTTTGCTTGCACTCATTGTGATCAAATAAATATTGATTGCGTCGTGTGAAAGCCATATAAGATTTACACCATCTCCATTTATACCAATAGGTTTCCTTTAGGCTTTTCGTGGACCGTTCCATCCTGTCAGGGTTTTTCCATGAAAAACTAAAGCTTGATTTGCTGCACAAAAGAAGCACATCTGCCATTGCACAACTGAAAAAAGGAACAAGATTTGTTTTCCCCAGAAGCTGCTCCCAGATGACAGTGAAAGTACCAGACTATTAACTCTACCCTGCAACAGACAAAGAATGCCATTCACAAGAGGAGGCAAAGAGGGAAAGTTATAGAGAGTTATAGGACAGATAATCACTCTACGGAGAGACCACATTCCACTGTTAACGTATGTTTCCCCTCACCACTGGGCCTGGAGAGGGCGTAAAATGTCATGACGACAAAATTATTTCACTTGGAATAGTAAGTAACAGAAACTGAGTTTTTAACAGTTCTCTTTGCTTTGGACAGTAAACAGGCAACTAATGATGAGTGTGTTAACAATGCTGGTATGATCTATCTGGCTACCTTTTCATCAACACCAGAAATATACTGTGCAAGCTGCAAGAAGATGTTTTCTGTAATCATAATAAAAAATAAGAAATACAGAGATTATAAAGATCATCCAATGCTTCAGTTTCCAAACAAATATTTGCTAAATCAACAACTTTACATAAGATAATTACTTTTAATTAGAAAATGTTATCATAGGACAGTTGCATTATCATTTCATCTTGCGTTCTGCATAAATCACAGGAGACTAGCAGCATAGGAGCGGAGCAGATTAAATGTAAAAACAAATTGTGAGGCACGACAATGTGCTACACATGCTGGTTTGTTACACGTCTCTTCTGTTCCTGGAACACCGAACATCTATGTGAAGTCCCACGCTGAGGCATTGTTTGATTCAGTGTAAAAAGAACTATTTAAAAATCCAGCTTATTGATGGATAGTCTCTGCTGCAGTTTTGTGGTATCTCTGTTTTAAAAAAACACCAGTGTGAACATGGTGGAAATGGTTGATCATATGATGAATTTCATTGTTCAGCATTTTTAGTATGCTGGTATTAACACAGCTTAACACAATATCTTGAAAAGTTAATTCAAGAGAGACGCTGATACGATCAGAAATCGGTTCAATACTGGGCTCGCAGGATTGTTCTCACGTTCTTGAAATTACTCTTGTAGAAGTGCAGCATGTGACAATTAATAACAGTCTAACATTAAGTTCTGTCAGCAGTGTGAAAATGTTTATATTCAGGCGATGATGATGATAAAAGTAAAAGAGAGTTTAACGCTCTGTTAAGCTGTGAAGAGGAGGTGGAAAAAAGCTCCATTATTACAAGCAGTTTATCCAAACATCTGAAGGGCCAGCACACTGGGTATTTCAAGGAGTTTGCTAAAATTAATTTCATTGCAGCACATTAGAGCCAAAAATATTAGATTCCCAGCTGCCACTGCGTCACCAACTCTGTATTACCAATGATGCATGAGTGCGAGAAAAAAAAAAACACACCAACTTCTGGATGCATTCTATTTCATTTTTCTGTTTCACCACTGGTAGTTACTATCAGGACTAGCAGTTTCTAATGAGTAACTTAACTGAGAAGTGGACTGATGATGATTTTACCCAACAGAGTCGTTCTTCATGCATGTTTACTAGGAGCACACCAGAAGCCAACAGAAAGTCCATGAGCGATGTTAGACTCATAATTGGCATGCCATGCGTGGCTCATGGCTTCCAGCTAGCTGTTAATGAGAGGCTTTGGGCGCTGACGTTAAATGCGACGGCTTCTGCATTTGTTCAGAAAAGCACAGCTGCATTGTAAAACGTGACATGATGTAACAGCATCGTGTGAACGTGATTTTGTCACAGGCGCCAAATCATTAGCGTCAGATGAATTGAAACATGTTTTGAAGGTAAACTGCTATGAAGTTGTCATGTTGGTACTTGGTATGGGAACATACTGCGGATTCTTATAGCACAGCTTCTCATCTTCAGTGACTTGTCTATATCTTTACTCTTGTCTCTCTTTTTTTCTTATACATGTTCTTTATTTTTTTTACTCTTTTCATCTAGATGCTCCCACTACTAGCCCCACACCCACCATCAACCCAGTCAACACGCAAGGTACTGTATGCCCCCCACTACTGTCCCTCTCAACAATCATGTGTGTGTGTGTGTGTTGGTGTGTGAGCCTGCATGCTCGTGCGATCAGGAGATAAGACAGAGAGAGAACGAGGGCTTGTACCTAAGGCTAGTTTGAGAGCGTGGCTGGCCAGTTTTAATCAGATAGTGCTGCTGATAGGTGACATTGAGGACAGGCAGTGCTCGGCTGTCAGAGACACCTGTCATAGCACTTTCCAGTGACATGTTTGATCTGAGAAAACGTAGAGACTCTGCTGTTCTGCTATCTTATCACCATCTGCAACGATATCTCAAGCGGCCCATCCATCATATTATAATGCCCTTTACATCTTCCCTACAAATGCCAGTCACATTTCATCTTTGCGAGGCTGAAAACATCAATAACTACTTTCTCAGAGATAATCTTTGCTCGAAAATGAAATGAATGAAAGGTAGTTCATTTTATAAGTGTTTATAGTGGAGAAACCTTTTGGCATCCAAGCACACTGTTTATGTTTTGATTTATTTATGTTGCGAAAATTTATTATAATACAGTATAATAACAGTGGTCTTTTCTTAAAAACACTATTATTTTAAAAGCACCGTTGTAGATTGACTGATCGGGAGGCGACCTCGGGAGCTGACATTTGGATATGCCAGAATGTGGCATTTAAGTACAAAAAACCCCTTAAAGAATGGATCGGTTTATCAATAGCTGTTTTAGAGATAAAGTCATTTTGTCCCTTTTATCATGATTTCTTTTGCTATTTATAGCCATGAAATGTGAAGTGGCATTATTCACAGAATACGTTTGAAATGCAGTGCAGGCTTTCAGACACTGCTTGAACTGTGCTTAACTCTAACTTTAGGTGATGCTTGGATATTTGTTAGTTATCATTCATATGGGAAATTTTCCAAATAGTAATAAAATGCGTAGATACATTTTTTAACCATTTTATTCTCATCACATTCAGTCTTTGTGCATCACAAAACATGATTTAAAAAGTTAGAACTGTAATGTAATGAAATATAAAACGTCGATGCAATCAGAATGCAGTGAACTGCATATCCGTCTTCATCTAAACACAGTTGAAACGGAATAAAAAGAAGATATGTAATGATCAAATATATTATTTAATGTTTGCTTTAATACATAGACCTGCATTCTGAATTTGATGCTTACATCATGTTACAAAATATTGGGTCAGTTTCACGTTTATCATTGTGTTATATCACCTTTTACTAGGAAGACAGGATTTATAATTAAGACTTATTCATCGCTAATATAGGACTTCAGCTGTCCAATCCAAGATTTTCTTGCCATGTGTGGTTAAGAATGTACGACACGGATCTGTACGACAGATCTGAACTTTAGCTTGTCCAGTCCGACAGCCAGGCTCTTCTACTTTAACACAGCTTGTTGCTGTCTTGCTGGAAACAGAGAGGAATGGATGGAAGGATACGCAGCTGTAAATTGCGTTCACTAAAAACTGTTTCCGTAACTGTATTCTGTGCTTGTGTGGTAATATCGTTCATAAAAATTTGTCAGTTTTTTTAGGCGCTGACACCTGAGGGATCCACGGTCACAGGCATTCATTATTATTTCATCTTTCCCCTCACATGCAGATATTTCACCAGCTTCTCTCAATCCTTTGATGATATTAGGGACTGCAGATGGTGAAATCCTTGAGGGTTTTTTTTTCATCCTGTGGCTTTTTAACAATTACTTGCCTGCAGAATTACATATTTACATATGGCACAAAAATTCTGACAAGCATATAACCCATTGACAAACATCAATGAAATTAACAATGGATAGCTTTTGTACTGTTTTCGGTTGAATTCATTTTTTTATCCGTCTTCAGTTGCTTATCCTCTTTGCGTGTCACGGGTTTCGCTGGAGCCTATCCCAACTGGTGACAGGCGAGAGGCGTTGCCAGTGCATCACAGGGCTGAAATGAACTTTTCAGTGTTTAGATAGATAGAAAGATGAAACAAAAAAAAAAGATTACTCAGGCGGGAAAAGGGATGAAAATGAGATGATGACCTCAAACTTGAGAAAACTAGGTCGAGGTCAAATTTCAACTTTTTTACACTCAGGACCCAAATAAGATAGAAAGACAAAGGAGAAGGCCAGTGTAAGTAAGACCATAAATCAAAGCTAGCGCTTTTATCTACCTATGCACTAGCCTTGATCTATGGTCAAAGCTATTGCATAGGTTTGACCTACCCTGAAAGGTCAAAGCTACACACTTGTCAGGTACTACTGTCAGGGTACCGTGACCCTGACGCGAGATGTTGCAGTCTCTGACTGCTTTGGTCCTTGTTTAAACGTTTGTTTGATCAAAATTATTTGTCCATTATATTTTGATTTAATTATTTATTAAAATAGGGCCAACAGTTACATGAATAGGATTACGTATTGGGTGAGGTCTGCTGAGTTTTTTAAAATCTCTTTGCCTTGCCACAACCCTCTTCTCAATTGCATGTTTTTGAATATACTCTCTCTGGCCGTGACTCGGTCCAAACAGGAAGCTGCTTTTGCATCTCTTTGAATTACTCTGCATTTTTCCTTTTAAGCTCTCCTCCTCTGAGTTACACTGATGCAGCCGTCTCCATGTTTTCTGCTGAAACATTCCAGTAATTTCCGAAAGACAGGCTTGAAAGAGGATTTACCGTGATTTATACAGCACATGCTGGAAGGATGTAATTGAGCTTTCTCGCAGTTCACTACTCTTCTAAATACCCTGTCACAGGGGCAATGGTAAGCTGTCTTGTGGTAGATTGTTTTGCACTGCTATAATCAGCATAACAGCCTACTATAGCATTTTCCACTGCAATGAGGACGTGTACAGTCTTTCTCATTCATTCATTCAGTGTGAGTGTGAGCTGGAATGACTGGTGGATAGAATCAGGGTCACTGAACTACATTCTGTCTGTCTGTCTGCCTGTCTATCTGTGTATCCATCTGTCTGTCTGTCTAAAGCAATTTAGACAGCGGTTTCACAGCGGTTTTCCTTCTGCCTCTTTCATTTTCTGAAAGTTAGCTTCATCGAAGAGTCAAGTTACACATCTATAAACATGTTTTCAGATCATCTCAGATGTTTCCGTGTTTGTGCTTTTATTTCATATGTCCACAAATACAAAAAACATTTATTTGATGTCTCAGCTGAAGGAAAAGTTGACAGACATGTGTCACGATCCGACATATCTATCCCCATCCTTCATTTAGACACAATACCAAAAACAGTTTAAACAATTCTATATGAGCGGTTGTATTGGATTTTTGGTCGTGGGCAGAATTTACCCAGAGTCCCCTGCTCTGAAGAAAAAGAGGGAGTCTGTGGCAATAATAATCCAGCTCATCAAACGCGCAGAGATGATCCAAGGCAGGGACATCAGATCCTGGCTAAGCCTTCAGTAACTCCCCCTCTCCCTCAGCTTTTCGAGAGGAGCCAAAGGAACGACAAGGAACAAGGAATTATGTTGTAGACTTGATTAAAAAGGTCTTACGTTTGGTAGATTTGAAAAAAGAAACCCTCAGGAACTAAACGTTAAAGAGACTTGGGGGTGTGATGAGTTAAATGTAGGTTTCTGAGGCCAACAGCCATCTTCTTTATGAATAGTAAAAACGGTATTAACATCCAACAATAGCCTTACAGGAAAATACTGTATTATACTATAGGTGAGCCTGAGTCTGGCCTCTGTATTCTTCCCTTTGACTTGATAATACCATTAACCATAAAATTGTTTTTACCACTTGCATGGTCAAGACGTCGGGGATTTTTCATTGTTCCACTTTAACATTCACACAAAACAGACATGATTTTAGTGTTATTCCCTTGTGTTTGTTCTGACAAACAGGTTTGTTTGTTTTTTATCCAAGTGACTCATGTTATTCACTGCCTGATGGTATTTTAAGAATTCATGTCTAGAAAGGTTTTTTTTATAGGTGTTTTGTTTTGCTATTTCTTCCCTCAGTGCTGCTACATGTTGGCAGTTTTCCACTGCTGCAGTCTTGGGATTAAATCCTTTACTCCATGCACACTATGGACTTACATAGAACGTAACGAGTAGAGTTAGTATTCAACATAATTAGCCATTAAACATTTACCATTTGTTGTTTTACCTCTCACGTGTATCATTCCTCTTTGAAGTATTTCTTTGGAAAAAAATTAAAAAATCATTTAGAAATACTAATTAGACTTTTCCCACAGTTGTTTACTCTAATTCTCACTTGACATTGTATTTTTTTCTGACCAGCAGTTTTTGTGTGTGTGTTTTTTTATGAAACAGTTATTAAAGAAAGAAAATATTATAATGGCCCATTTTAATTGGTCTCCAGGGAACAGGTTAGTAATGCCAGCCCACCCTAAAGTTAAAAGAGTGTTTTTTTGTTTTGTAATGGAGCAGTTGCAAATAATTATGATATTTCTACTTTGCACATTAGGGTTTGACAGTAATGTGTGATGTGCCAATGATTTCATGGTGTGTGTCCTCATTTTTGGCTCATAAAATACTTTTATGTCATGTTACACTTGACCCATTTAGTGGGTTAGCGGTCCTTTTTTTTTTTTTTTTTAAATTATTAGTCCTTTTTTTATCTTACCCTGATCACCACTTACAACAAAAGCTGTACGGGAAGCCGGTTACGGTTGGCTACTGTGCAGAGAATTTTGGCAAATTTGAAAAACAGAATACAGCGTCAATATGTAGATCAAGTTCACCATTGTGATTTCCATTGCATTAGCGTTAGCCAGGCCTTCGGTTATATTTCAGCATGTCTGTTAAGTGTCACAGCTGTATTTGTACATTTTAAATTGTTTGGGTTATTGCAAATGACTCAGTGAATCTATTTAGCAGTTGGGCACTGACAATAGAATTCAAATGAGGCCTATATTGTGCTCCACTGGACTGCTGCAAGCAAACAGCAATCCAAAAAAAAATGATGCAGTAGAGATTGCCCTTGTGTGCTCATCTCATTTCCTTTCCAAACAGTAACAAACACAAAAGCCACGGATGTTGGCGTTTTAGTGCTCTAAAATGGCAAGCAGTTGATGCTCCTTAAGTTGATTTTGCTGCAATGCTTCTTTGTCCCGCTGCTGCCTCGGAAAGGGTTACTGTGAGAGAATGTTTAGAATGAAGAGTCATTGTTTCAATTATATTCATGTAATTACATCTCTAAATTGGAATCTGTGTGTGTGTGTGTGTGTGTGTGTGTGTGTGTGTGCGTGCGTGCGTGCGTGCGTATGTGCGCGTGTGCGTGTGCTTGAATGTGTGTATGTGTGTGTGTCTGGGAGTTGGTGGTTGGTTAGTGTCAGAGGAAACTTGAACTGGAATCACACTATTCTTTTTTTAGTATTTTCACACTGACATTATGGGTATGTCCAACGTGTTTTAGCTAAAGGTCATTCCCTTCTTTATTATCATGACATGCTCATATCAGACCAAAGTGAGATCACCTGCCACAACGATTGGTGCAAGGCAGTTCAAACACAACAAATGAAAGCATCACCAGATTTATCTTCTGCAAAAGAAGTCTATTTTACAGATATGGTGAGGTCTGACGATGTACTGCACGGATGGGTCTTTTTGTAAAATGGTTAATGATAGCAACTGTGAATGCTTCGTAAATATGTTTAAACATCAGTTATCTATCTTTGGCTTACTACTAACATTTTAGTTACAGATAAGATTGACGTTGTTAACCAGTACTGATTCATAAGTGGCGAGTGATGAGAATACAGACATTCTTTGAATTCCTCAGAAATAAATGTGTATTGTCTTACGCAGACTAGCTGTCTTGCAGCTGATTACAACCATGATAACTTGAGACTGTATCTTTATTTAGTGTGAAGTGTAATATGCCTACAATTAAAAGAAAAAGAATACAAATAATGCAACCATATATTTGACAAGTTTGCAACTCCGTCCTCCACGCAGATAAATGCCCTGCTTCTGACCGGAGTAACGAGCATTCTTTCCAGCACAGACACGGAGAGGTACAACTATAAAGCATGTGGTACTGTGGAGTTCAGCGGAGCCGATTTTGCTGTGCAGACACAGGCATTGGCTGCAAATCCTCTTTATTTCCCAATAAATCCCCACGGCTGTGCACACCTTGTCAGGACGCCGGTTTAGGCATGTCAGCACTCCCTTATGGAGCCGCGAGCAGAGCTGTGCTGGCAGTATGGACAGTAGCCTCATTACAGACATAATCAGATTGTACTTATTTGAAGTGTCAGGCCCCAGAGGTTGGCTTTCATTGAGTATTTTTTTTTCTAAGCACCTTGGACTACAATTGCATATGTACGAAGTGTGGATGGCCTTTGGGGATCACATTTCTGATCCTAGGTATACTGGATCACTGAATGACAACCTAATCTAAGAGAGGAATGATAGTAATGACAATATGACACTTTATCAAGAAAATGTGTTCTTGTTGAGGTCAGAGATAAGGGCAAGATACAGATCAGCACTTCAGCAGCTTATACCTACTTTCTCACTCTGTTATCACAATGTAGTAAGTGGACAAAATACCATGAACACCTGTTACCAGAATGCAACAGTCCATGTTATGCTGTTTCTGTTAGAGCAACATAATGTTGCTGGAAAACAGGAATGCATCCTGAAAATTTATGGTCCATAAAATTGGGAGACTCGTAGGTGACAGCTTCAGGGTAGCACTATCCATGAGACTGGACATCAACTGGTCCCAGTTGTTTCTGTGTTTGAATGGGTGACTGGGTGAGAAATCCTACAAATTCATCCAATCTTCAAAAAACACAAAATCCATTGAGTGAGCTGAAACTGGACACAATTTACAAAAATATTCTAATTGAAGCATCAGGGATTAGGGCATTCTAATATACAGTATAGTCCCCACAGGTCACAAATTTAAAAAAGGATTATCCCATAACAAAGTATTTATCACCCTTTTAGACCCTTCAAGTATAAATCTTGCAGATGGCACAGCAATGCAGATAGTAACAAAGGTCGATGACGTTAATGACATCATCAGAGGCTGTTTTAAATCTGGCTTTTTCCTGAACAGTCCACATTATATTGTGGTTAGATTATTTTACTGTAGCCTTAAAACCTCTGTATTGCATCACATTACATTGAATAATATTTCTCATTGTTTCTGCCATTGGCTAAAGCAGCACAACAAAATAAATGAAGATGAACACAACAGCAAAGTTTACTGAACGCAAAACCATGTTACTGCTAGCTTGCATTAAATGGTGAGCTCTAACAGAAAAAAAACTTGTTTGGTCATGAAATTAATGTAAACAACATTTTATTCAACCAACCATAACTGTGGGTCCTGCAGGTGATTTTGTGGACATTTTTGTGATATTCTCAATGCTCGCTCTGCACAAATTTTCCACCTGTTAATAATAAAATAAAAGTGTCCCTTGCTGTGAAGAGGCGGTCGAGACCCTGCATGTTTCCTTGTGGATGTGTCAAACAGAAGACAGCGGGGTGCAAGGTGAAGGCAGGAAGGTGTGGGAGGTGCGGGAGAGGGGAGGTGACAGGGCCATGCACAGGCCATTTACTGGGGGAGTCTTCATCAGCATGTAGCATGAGCTTCTCCACATCCAAGGGGAATTAGCTGTGCAATGTGACATCCCTGATACAGTAAACAAACTACACCTTGCTGCACACACAGACGCACAAGACCAGCTGGCATTTTTATTAGCTGATTTAATTGCATTTCTTTCTTCAAGATGTCCTCAGCAAACCAGCTTAAGTCCAGCAAGAATGTTTTTAGTTGGAGGCCCCTCATCTTGACTTATTAAACCCTCACTGTGTTGATAAATGCTGCACCCTCCACTTGTCTTTCATCAAAATCCTTCAAGTTCAGAGCATGACTAGTGAGATTGATGGAAAATTGAGCTGCTCTCTCATGCAGCAAAGAACAGTGTGGCCATTCCTCCGCCTGCCACTCCTCTATCAGTCCAAATGTTCCCAGATATAGCCTATTTATAAACGCATCTGAACTATTCTGAGACTGGAAATTTAAAGGCTTCAAATCTTGCCTTGTTCTTCTGTGCTGCTTGGATAAATCTGGCTAAATGCTAGACAGTGATCACTGACACCTGAGGCAGTCACATATTTCTCTGCATGGGGACACAGCTGCCAATTTATCTCCAGACTTGTGTCTATTTCTGATGATTGAGCTCTGTAACATCCAGAAATGGCCTCTTAAATCACAATGTCTTTTACAGTGTGTGAAGTCTCAATGAAATTTTGGATTGTTCCATGGTGAAATAACTATTCTAAAAAATGTTTCAGCATCACTCGGTCAAGAGACTCGGGCAGCCTTTCAGTCATATGAAACACTGAAAATGTTCATATAATGAGTCGGGTTCAACAGGGTAACGCCACAAAAGAATGGCTCGTAACATAGAGAGATATCACATTTTATTTTGAAAATGTTCAGGGGTTTTTTTGTTGTTTATTTTTTTACTATTACCCAACGTGTGTTTCAATATTTTTGGCAGATTCTCTGTCTGTAACAAGACTTGGATGGAAGGGTCGATAAGACTACCATCAAGACTAAAGACGAGGGAGTCAGTTTCTCAATACTAATCATAGACATAATCCCTATAAAAATCATAATATGTCATTTCTGCAAATTGCGTCTGTATAGCTTACTCAAACAAAATAAAATGTGATAATCTGGGCTCTTGGGAGGATTCTTGCTACTTTATGACAGCCAGATTAGTTGTTTTATTCTGTTTCCAGATTATGAAAAGATAGTAATGTAGATGGACATGGTATCTTTTCATTCATTTGTTGGGAAGGAAGTCAGTAAGTACACATCCCCAAATGTTTAAGTGAAATATCTTCAAATGGATATTGAATTACTATTTGTTGCTTGGTATTTGTTATGGAGAAGGCGTAAGACAGTTTACCCAGAGAGGAACTTTGGTCTGAAGTGGCAGAGAGGCACATTTGATTATTACAGGAACTGTACGGGGGCAGCAAAACAGTAGTGAGGTGCTGCAGGTGAGATAGAGGAGTTCAAGGTGGGACTGATCAGGGATCAGCTCTGAACCCCTTCCTGTTTGCAGTGGTGATGGATTGGCTTACAGATTAAGTTGGACTGGAATCTCCATGGACCATGATGTTCGCCATTGGGTTTTGCAGTAATAGCAGGGTGCAGGTGGAGGAACATTTAAAAAGGTAGCAGCTTTAGAGAGGAGAGGAATTATGATTAGCTGAGGAAAAACAATATTTGTGCATAAATGACAGTAGTGGAAAAGGAGGAGTGAGGCTACAGGGAGAAGAAATAGTGATGTTGAAGGGCTTTAAATACTTGGGGTCAACAGTCCAAAGCAATGTGAGTGTGGTAAAGAGGTGAATAAACTGATCCAACGAGCTGGAATGGGTGGAGGACAGTCAGGTTTCTGATGTGACAAGAGAGTCTCTACTATAAAGAATGACAAAGTTTATAAGACAGCGATGAGACCATGATGGATGGATTAGAGGAAGTACCGCTGAAAAGAAAACAGGAAGCCAATGTGTTAGGTGGTGTAAATGAAGATGTTGAGGTTCTCTCTAGGAGTGACCAGGTTGGATAGGATCAGAAATTACTTCATCAGAGGAACAGCCAAGATGAGATTTTATGGAGACAGCGTTACAGAGAGCAGACCTCATTGGTTTGGACATGTCCAGAGAAGAGATTGTGAGTATGTTGGTGAAAGGGTGTTGAGGATAGACCTACCAGGCAAGAGGAAGACCAGAGAGAAGATGGACGGACGTGGGGAGGGAAGACATGGGACAGCTGGTGTTAGAAAGGAGGATGCAGAACATAGGCTGGAAAAGAATAATATACTGTGGTGACCCCCAACTGGACAAGCTGAAAGGAGATGGAGGCTTGGTATTTTGGCATCATTTGGAATGGAGACACCTTCCATGAAGCTGGACAGGAAATAACTGCAGAATAACTGAATAAATAATAGATTTTAGCTGCTGAATTAACAAACACATTGACATTGTAAGAAATAACTACATGTGATGTGATGTCAGATTCCAAACTGAGAACCATTCACATCTTCCATGCACGTTTGCATCACCACATATTGAGAGCAAACAAAGCAGTTTGGTTTACATTTTCCACTTTTTTTATGGCCATAGTTTACAGTGTGTCTTAAATTTGTCTGAAGACATACACATTTTGACTTAGTGAGTTTGCAGATCATGAATTATTTAAGAACATTTTCCTGTTTTCAGACTCCAGAGCTGGTGAAGGAACGCCACAGAAAATTGATCATGCCGTCATCGGAGGAGTTGTCGCCGTGGTCATGTTCGCCATCCTCTGCGCACTCATCGTTCTTGGTCGATACTTTGCCAGACACAAAGGTAAAACCCAGTTTGGTGCAATCTGACTAAAATGCACAAGAGGATGAGATATTTGGTTAATGTTTTAAAAAAAAACTTTTTTTAGGAACTTACTTTACACATGAAGCCAAAGGAGCAGATGATGCGGCGGATGCGGACACGGCCATCATCAATGCAGAAGGGGGACACAACAACACAGACGAGAAGAAGGAGTACTACATCTGAAGCGGATGGGCCAGGAGTGATGGGTGGGGATGCTGATGGTGGTTGTGCTGTGGGAGCATTATGTCCAACTCCAATGGTTACGAGAAGGTGTGGGGCTAGGAGGGCAACATTTAAAAAGAAATGGAAGAAATTGAGATTAGGACTGGCATGGTCAAGTCATAAGAGGAGGTGTTGCCGAATCTCCTGTCCGACCCTTCCTGCACTGCTGGGGCCTATTCTGTACAGTTTATTTTACAGACTATTTTGTGCCTTGTCCTTTATTTTTGTTTGTTTTTTGTTGTTTTTTTCCCCCTTTTACATTTATTGGATTGAAGTTTTTAAACGTACCCCACCAAATACTCTGTTGCTTTTGGCTTTCTGAGGAGATTAAATGAGTCTGGTGTTTGTCTGTGTTCACAGCAAGCTTTTTAGCTCACAATCTATGGAGCCCGGTCAGCCAATTTTTTTTTAGTAATCTATAGTGTTTAGTAACTGGAAAATGGTGTCAACACATTTCTGCCCGCTGGGTCCAGCAGTCCCCAGAAAATTCATCACAAATCCGACAAGCGCAGAGGTTTGATTGGTTTTGACATTTTTAAGTGCAGATCGAGGTCAGGTTCACTGTGTTGATTACTAATGTAACAGTTGTGAGTAATCATGCTTATCATAGAGTGTTCTTGTTCTTGAAGTGAAGTGGCAGGTAACAATAATTTCAAAACAAACTGTAAAGTAGAACTGGTCCTTTGTTAGTGTCAAGAAAACAAATGATGATTAGTAAATGTGATCTTCTTCTCCTTTTGGCTTTTCCCTTCAGGGGTCGCCACAGCGAATCAGTTGCCTCCATCAAACCCTGTCTTCTGCATCCTCTTCTCTCACACCAACTACCTTCATGTCCTCTTTCACTATCGGTTTGGGATTTGATTAGGGTGCTGTCTCGTTCAAGACATCCTGAAAGCTGTATTATGCCATTAAATAGAATCAAACGTTACTCAGATAAAATCAGAACCTGTTATTCTCTTTTTAAAAAGTGTCACTTCCAGCCCGCTGCTGGCTAAAGCCTGATGCTCATTCTGCTGAAGTCTCACTCAGACAGTAAGTAAGTGTTTCCTAAAAATATCAAACAATAATTTTAGTAACTATTTTTGTAACAACCTTTTATTTAGCATCCATGAGATGGATGGAAAAAAGTATGGCAGAAACAGTCTGATAATTATGAAGAAAAAAAGGCTTTCTATATGACGGTATTTGGGTCAGACTTGACTTTGACTGCCCTGTATCTCCTAGATGTCTGCTCCTGCTCTGGACCAGACAAACAAATATTTTCCTCTTGGATACACAAGTACAAGCTCTTCTATTTAAAATATAATTACTGTTACACATGTCTGTTTGATCAGACTTTTTTGATTTCCTGTTTTGTTTCCAGATAATGAAGCATCAGACGTAGAAAATTTCAGCGCTCTCCGTTTCACACAGGATTCCAGCTCTCCGTTTGTTTTTTGTGTTCTGTCATAATTTGACATGTACAGGTATATCTCACCCTACGTTGTTAATTGGGTCCAGGAGACACGACTGAAAATGAAAAACGGTGTAAGTCGAATTAACTTAACAGAAATCATTTTAACCGAAAATAACCATTCCCAGATTTGTACTGTACTTTATTAATGGATGCATTTTCAATAATATTTGGGTTAATTCAAATCTATTTTAAGCATACAAACAAATTTACTTTTTTAACATAGTACATAAAAAATCTAAATTTACTTGCAATTTACCATACAACTTGGCTTGTGACCGAATAATAAAATGAAAGCCTTTTTTTATAAAAGACATACAGGAATCATTGTTATTTTTAAGTTGAGTAAAATTACGTAAACATGATTTTTGTTTTTCGACGGATTTTTTTTTCAACCAACGATAATGTAGAACAACCTAACTCAAAACAGCATAAGCTGAGTTATACCTGTACTAGTTTTTTGTTGGTATTGTTTTTTTTGGAGCTGCATTCATCTAAAAAAAAAATCATACAAAAACAAAAACCAAAATGTATTTTAGAAAACAGATTCCAGCGCAGGTCATCTGGGTGAGAGTCGACAGCCGTGACCTTTACCACAGAGTACATGATAGTGTTCATTGACTGAAGGAAGGATTTATATTGTCTTCAACATTTCATGGACGCTGCAGTCATGCCAGGCCCTTTAATGATAGAGGTTAATAACAGGCCCATTTTTCCACATTAAGCTTTTGCTTTATTGACCTCTGCAGTAGCTCTCATTTCTACTGGTTTATATCTACTCATATATCTGGAACAGTAACACATAGCTTGCTGTGTTCCTGCCCCAAACCTTCACATTTCTTGTAAATCAATGGTAAAGAAGGGTTAAAAAAAAATCCAAACAAATTTATCAGAGTTAATGGTTTCCATGGGATCTATTTGGAATAGTGAACACCATGGCAGTAAGTGTTTAAATATATTTAGAGAAAAAAAAAGTTATGCTTATGCATTATTTGAGGACAGGAATTAGAGATGCAATAAAGGTTTCTGATATGATATAAACATTCAACCCGTCTGTAAAGTACCTAAAGATAGAATTTTTCATGCTCTCCTACCTCCCATGTGGTTAACAATAGACCAAATATAATCATATTTTATTATTATACTGTAGTGATATAATAAAATGACTTTCCATAAATGCAGTAAATACTCCTCACATATAGCAAAGTAAAAATGCTCTTCTCCAAATGACAGACTTGTTTTTGATCTCATATTAAAAAAAAAAAATATCTACCATTTAATTAAAATGTTATGAAGATTTCTCTTATTTAATTTCCTAAGTTTTTTAAGTTTCTTAATTATTTGTTGTATTTTTACATTAAAGGAGCAAATGTCATGGTTTCAAAGGCAGAGTTTGAATCAGATACTTTTTAAAAATACAAAACACCAGTAGCAAACATTAATATGAAAATCCCTACTATTTCATTTAGGAGTAAAGGGACATTCACTCACTGCAAAACATGAATCAGTTATATTTCCACACGTTTTTTAAGACATTTTACCTTTGTGCTGTCTTTGATAAACTTGCAAAGGCTCTTGGCCCTAGAAGTTATTAAAGATCTGCTTTAGACTTGGTTTGGTAATTATCATTTTCTTCCCATCATACTGCAGCCTCAAACCTTCTGAAGGAGTTGTGTCTACTTTTATATAATTTTTTTTTTCACCAACATTAATCAGAAAATGCTACACTCAGACGGAAGCTGCAGATAGCGGCTTGTGCATGCTTCATGCCTGTCACTCTGTCATGGCAAAAGAGTGAAACCTGTTTGCTAATTAGTGAGGGATTTCATTGTATTGCCTGAATGAGAAAAAAAAATCTCTAAATGTATTATGATAGAGTTAACCACTGCCTTAAACCCACGTCTTGACACTTATCATTATGAAGGAAAAGACTGAAGGACATAATTTAGTGCCTTCTTTGATTTTGAGGCATATGGTTAGTATCATACAATATCCTCATGTACACTCTGATCGTATATCTTGTATATATCTGTCCTTTCTGACTTGCAGGGCCAATACTGATACACATTGTCTGTATTCACAAACCATAGACTTGCATCACAGTTACAACCTGGATCATAAAAAAAAAAACAGCCTGGAGTGAGGTTGATGTTAAAAAAGAATGTTCTTCTTTGTTATTCAGGGGGCTGTGGTAGCGTCCACTGACTACAATGTCATTTGCCAGGATGTAGTATTTATTGTCCTGTTTACTGATCTCAAAACAAATTCAATTTGCTTTGCTTCTTTTGTTATTTATTCGGATATCTTCACGGACAAGGCTTGAAATAAAGAAGAATGACTAATGAAGCTATAATTAGAACACTAATGAGTGTTTGTTTCTGGATTTGATAGTTTTACAGTCATGAAAATCATCACATGCATGACAGTTTCTAGATTAAGGATCAACATTTGTCTTAAATGGTTATGAGTTAGCCGCTGCTTTTAAATCAAGGAAAACAAAATAATTATTTGATCCAATTTCAGATTTGTTTTAAATATATGATTTTTAGTATGTGTTCACTCTCTCAGGTTCACGAGTGTCAGTAGTTATGTTTTTTTTTTTGCATCTCAGGTAGAATGCAAATTTAAGGCCCCTATTATATACTGCAGTACAACAGTCATTCCAGAAGTGAAGAAATCACAAGATGTACATGTTTCTTCTTATTTGTACATGTTTATGTGTTCTTAATATGATGCGCTGTTACAGTAAATGTTCACTATTATTTTGCATAGACTTAGTTGACAAAGAACAAAAAACTAGATTTGTTAAGCAGACAAAAATGTTGTATAGTCAGTATCAACAAGACCACAACTACGTATATTCATGAAACTTCTCCTTCTTCCACTGCAACACTTTGCTTAAACAGTATTGGTTATTTAGTAATTATAGGATGTGAACACACCCCATCAGTCAGGCAAATGATCATCCAGACCATTCATGTATACATTTTCATAAATTAAATGATGGTGTATTTACTGTGACATTTTATGAATGGTGTGTAACATGTCTTTGATATTTGGATGAAGCCCATGTTTAAAGCCTGGGGAGGGAAGAGGGAGGGAGGGAGGTGGGTTTGTTTGTTTTATTTGCCTGAAGTGGTTGTTTTTTTGTTGTTGTTGAGTTTTAAATTTCTCTCTGTACCCAGGTGACATTCTTTCTTTTGTGTAGTGAAGAGGATGTTTCTCATATGACCATGCATATTTTGTATTGGTTCATCAACATTTTTACAAAAGAAAAAAAAATCAGAAGAGTACTTGTCTTAATAAAAAGAAATGAATGTTTGAAGTGTTGTGATTTGATGGTAAACATATTTTTCTCTTGCTCGAAGATGCAGACAGCAGGATTTTTAACTGATATTTGTTGTCGTGTTCACTCCGACTGTTCAACATGCTGAATACATTAGCCGGATTGAACGCGCTCGCTTCATCCTGAGCTGTTGATACTTGTCAAATACCTAAAGAAGAAGCATCCACCAAATATCTTGGTGGGGAGGAAAAAAAAAATACTGTACCAGCATCTACTTAATGTGGAGGAACCGCAGCAGCAGCAGCAGCATCAATCTGAGCTCCCATCAGTGACTGACACGTGTGCTGAGGTACGGATAGAGGGGGAAGCACTTTAAATGACAACATGACTGACATCCACAGGCGCCATGGCTCCTGGTGAAGCATTTGGAGAGCAAGACCTAGTTCATAACCATAAAGGAACGCTGTCATCAATTAATTAAATAAATTTGTCAGTGCCACCATTTCCCATTCTTTATCCCAGGTAAAGGTCAATGACATTATTCAAACTTTAATAGGAATAATGTAACCTTAGAAACCAGCCACATTTCTCCCTTACTTATACCATAATTAAACTATAATGTCTCCATCCAGAAACATAAACCTGCCTGTAGACTTTTTGTTGCTGTTTTTTTTTTCAACTTAAAATTATGTGCAAGCATTTCCATACCAGCTGTCAGGGCGTTGTGTGAGCATGAAAGTAAGGAGGTGATGTTTCAGTTAGTGCTACTAATCCTATTTAAATGTTCAATTTTAATTTGGAATGACATGGTTAAGTGTAATTAACACAATGGGAAAGCTGAGAGTGAATGAATGTCTGAGCATGGCTTGTTTAGTTGGCTAATTTATTGATTGAGATTGATGGCATGCAGCACTTGGCTTGGCTGAGGTATAATTAAATGATGTGGGAATAAATAGTGGGTGAACAAAGGCAAACGCAACAGGGTTCATCTGCACACTTGTCTGCACTATGTGACTCTTGTAAAGCACAAAAACATAAAAGGACTGGTTTTATTTTATTTTCACTGCTAACACAAATAAATCACTCTAATAGGGTGCTTTGTGCAATTTATATCTGCAATTTTACTCCTTGTAGCTGAGCAGTGTTTTGTTATACAGCATGATTCACCTCATGATTTCGATAATTTAACATAAAAGCTTAATTTGCCTCTACCTGAAGTTGAAAATGTACAATAACATCTGATGAAGGAGTTTATATAACAGCTCTAAGGCTAAATCTCTAAGTTTCTCTCTTTCAACAAATGGAAAATGGTGATGAAAACATGAAAACGTGCTCTGCAAAATTAATTGGTCACTATATATATATATACCATGGTATACTGTACTGACTTTACTCTTATCATCATATTCAGAGTGCTATGAAACATGTTAAAGTGTAGCCATAGCAGAGTGACGGATTATATGGATCCAGGTCGATGGAACATCATGGAAATAATTCTTACTTTTCCTGCTTCTTTGAATGAAAAGACGACCTTGTCTTTTAGGAGTAATGCTTGTATTCTCTACCAAAATATTAGATTTCACATTATATGAACATTTTATTACTCTGTATCGAAGCTTTTCACTGGTTTGTGTAAAAGGCTTTCAAAATGCTGCAATTCAACATGCAATACAACCGTGTGGAAGCTTTTCAATCATTTTCAGGGGAACTTTTCAGTGAAGCACAAAAACCTTTTTTCCTGCTGAGGATGTGACGCTCTCAATACGTGTCCTGCATGTTCTGCAAGAAGAAAGTATGTGAAAATAAAAAAAAACATATTGGATTTATCAGCACATGTTTTTATTATTTGTTTATTCCTTTGTTACGTATTGTCATTGTATACATTTCATTTCATGTAACTTAACTTGAACTCACCACAATCTGTATAAAGCATTTGAAAAGCTTAATATTTCAACTATTAGTCTGCTGTTTAATGCTATTTCCCATTTGTGTGTTACATTTAGCAAATAATCAAAATCACTGATACTGTTTGGATTACATTTGCCCCCTGGCAACTGCAGAAATAAATACTCCACTAAATACCCCACAAGGTAGATAAAAGCTTCCACTTCATATGTGTTAGAAGTCTTGTCTTCACATTAAACATGTTCTATCTATCACTGCTGTACGAAGTCAAAGTCAGCTTTATTGTCAAGTGTACCATATATGCACGACATACAGCACAGATGAAATTGCAGTTCTCTCTGACCCACGGTAAACAGGCAGTACAACAGGTAGTACAACCGGTTGTACAACAGGCAGTACAATAGGCAGTACAACACAGGCAGTACAGCAGGCAGTACAACATGCAGTACAACACAGGCGGTACAACAGGCAGTACAACATGCAGTACAACACAGGCGGTACAACAGGCAGTACAACACGAAGTATTAGACGAAACACAAGGGATGGTTAACATCTCTGTACACTCCTTAATCCTGCAGGGGAAGTGACGTGTGCGTAGTCCCTGAGTTGATGGGGGGAGAGAGAGAGATAAGTAGTCAGGTGCTGGGGGGAGGGCAGGCAGTGTGAGGGTAGAGTTCAAGGCTATGGCAGGGGGCAGAGGAGGGAGGGAGTTGAGCCTCCTGACCACCTGGTGAAAGAAACTGTCCTTGAGCCTGCTGGTTCTGGCCCGCAGACTCTGCAGTCTCCTACCTGATGGCAGCAGGCTGAAAAGGCTGTGAGAGGGGCGGGTGGGATCACCTGCAATGCTGATGGCTTTGCGGGTGAGGCGGGTGTTATAAATGTCTGTAAGGGAAGGGAGAGAGACACCAGTGATCTTTTCAGCTGCTCTCACAATGCGCTGCAGGGTCTTACGGCAGGAAACGGTGCAGGCGCCGTACCACCCTGTGATGCAGCTGGTTAAGATACTATGATTATGTTGCAATGATGATCGATCTGGTAACATACTGTATGTTAAAAAAACACAGATTCTATGTCCATTTGGCAATAACATTAAAATGTGCTAAAATGAGGGGAATGATGCACAGGAGTTTGTGTGTGTGTACGTGCATGCGTAAGTGCGGGAGTGCGTGCGTGCATGCGTTCGTGTGTGTGTGTGTGTGTGTGTGTGTGTGTGTGTGTGTGTGTGTGTGTGTGTGTGTGTGTGTGTGTGCGTGGAGACAGCAGATTGTGTTTAAAGGTGAGTAAAGCATGTGAAAACACGCATCAAAACTTATTCAGACAAGGGAGGAACAAAAAAGCTCAAAACACATTTCCATTTCAATAAATTCAAGCCGCGCATAGTTAGAGAAAACATCACATGACTTCTATCGCATGTTCATACTCTCTTCCATATAACTATTCACGTTGCAAGGAAAATGCCAAGTGATAATCCATGAAAAATAAGAGCTAATTGTCTCAAACAATGATGAAGGACAACAACAAGAAGCCTCTGATAACCACAACACAGTTGTCTCAGACTGCTACAGTATGACCTAGAGAAATCTACATTAATTAAATCACACACAACCAGTGTGTTAATCCTGTGTGAAAGTGTCAGGGAGAGGAGATATGTGTTTCTGGGATGAGTGACTCCAATATGCACTATAGGCTGATCAGAGTTTGATATTTACCAGATGGAGGAAATGTTCATGTTAGACCCTTTAAGTGTGATGAATTCATAAATTCAGTGAAAATATGTGTTTGTCTTACATTTTCCCACCCAACAACAAAAAAAGTCTTGCACACAAGAAATCCACAACTATCTTAAGCAGCATCCTCTGAAGTTCCCTCAACCACATCTCAAGGTGACTCCATTCTGCAGGAGTGAACAACAGGTTCTGCAAAATTCGCATGAATGTTCCACTTCATAGCCACCACCCAGATACAAAACTGCAATCTTTTCCTATTACCTTCTGTTCCCCTCTTATCTTTTATTCTGCCATATTGGTATCTAATCTCCCTATCATATTTAGCATTGTTGATACATGATTAATATTCATTTAAAGTAGATTTTTAATTTGAAACAATTTGCGATTATCTTCTTTGAGATAACTACAAAAATGCTATTGTTGCTTTACAGGTCTATTTAGTCATCCATCTTAGTTCTGATGCACTAGGAAGCCTTGATGGATGTTCCCTTCCACATGTTCTATCTCTGTGTTTCTGTTTTATGCAAATGAAAGTGGTCTATTTTTGTGGGAAGATTTCATAACAAAAAAAAAATCTGTACACAACCTGGAAGTCACAGGGAGCATAATGGAGTCCGTGAGTTGCTGCAGGAACATTGCCACCTCAATAATTTATCACAGTGAGTCTATTTTCACTCATTAAATTAATCAGTTAGGTAATTAAAAGTTACATGTTTTAATTAAATTGGCACTGAATTCAAACACTGGGAAAGAAGGCATCATGGGATGAAGTTCGTCAGCTTGAATGAGCTTGAACTTAATTTCAATTAAATTTAGGAAGATGTGCATGAGTTAGAAACATTATCTTTTTCATGCTCTCTAACCGTTACTGTCGCTCTCTTTTGAAATAAGAGCTGGAGATAGAAACACAATGCATTCCCTTACAAAGAAAGTAATGACTAATGAAACACACAGGTGATTAAAGAAAATAATCTAAGGCCCAAACCAAGTCAAATAACAGGTATCTCCGTTGTGCAACTGCGTGAAGATTAGAAACTATTGTGCTCTTAAACAAGTTTGTCAGGACTATTGTCAACGTCAGCTGATCGCGCAATCAGTTGTTCGTCTAACTTTGTGAAAAGTGTTGTCATGTTGAAATGAGCTAAAAAAAACCCGATGAGGAATATTCCTTCTGAGGAATAAGGATTTAACAGGAAGATACAAGTATCATTAGAATATATACAGTAAACAAAATGATAAATGATGCATACAATACCCAATCAAATGGAATTTCTGTACCTGCTCTGTGGCACTAAAGCAGGATGATGCAGCGACACAACAAGAGGTTTTTCAGGTCAGACGGTGAATATCATGAACAAATATGAGGTGTGTGGCTGATGGTTGAGTTTTATTTTATTATATTTGAAGTTCTATAGTAAACACAGTGGTACAATATAAAAATTTATTCATAATTCATGGAACAGTTTAAGCATCCTTGTTCTTGAATGAAAAAATTGCAAATATGTCAATATGTATTCAAATATGTTTTTTTGAAGGAGTCTAAGTCATATATAAGTGTATAGGGCAATAACAACGCAATAAGTCACTTCTTGTCATTGATGGAATATTTATTGCCCACCATTAATGTTATTTAATGTGCCACTAGTGTGTATCTACTGTATAACTTACATAAATCTCCCTCTGTTCAAACAGTGGAGTGCTCTCCTCGCATGATCAACATGTTCTTGTCTGTTCAGTGGTACTTTTTGCCCGGTTAATGTTCCACCCCTTTTCTATCTGGCACAAAGCATAATGGACACACTCTCTGGCTCAAGGGTGGTCCACAAGATTTTCAGCTGGTCCATTGGACATGTAATTTAGAGGTAACTTAAATAAGATCAAATAAAGTGATCAAACCAGTTAATCTACTCTGCAAAGATAGACTATGAACTTTAAGTTTCAGCACTTTTTATCATTATTAACATAATTTAGGATGCAGTGTAATCAATGTTTTATGATTCAGAGTTTGTATGTTCTCCTCGTGTCTGTGCGGGCTCTTTTCAGGTTCAAAAACATGCAGTTTAGGTAAATTGGTCACACCAAATTTTCCAAGTGTGAGTGTGTGCATGTTTCTTTGTCTTTCATGTGGCTGGCGCCTTGTCTGAGGTGTACCCCAACTTTAACCCTTAGCCAGCTGGGCTAGGCTTCAGCAGCCCGTGACCAGCAAGGTGGATAAGTGACAGAAAGCAAAACGGATGAATGGATTCAGAGCATTAGACGTGTTATTTTTAAAGTTATGAGACAAAATAATATGTAATTATGGCTAAATAAAGTGAATTAAGTTAACGCCTGTCTTAACCAAGCATTGGTGCAGACTATTGTTATTTATCCAAGACCCAGTCACTGTATTTCAGCTTTACATGCCAGCACAGATGAAGAACTATTGAGTATAGAGGGCTGCAGACAAATATGGAGAACTACTTGGTATTAAATTCATTTGTTCAGCTGTGCAAAGGATTAAGTTTTTTCTTGGTAAAACAATGCTGAGCAGAGCTATTAGTTTGTCAGTTAGTATGTGTGAACACCTCTCCACATCCACACTGAGTTTTACACGTTCAACACATTCACACGGCTCAGATTGTACAAGAAGCCACAACGTGATGAGAAAAGTTGTCATCTAAAAATTACTGTTGTGCTATCACTGGTTATTAATTTTAATACATTAGAGCTTGTGCCTGAGATGTAGTAAGTACCCAGTATGAGTGAACTCTTACCATGTCATTGTGATGCGAACAAAAGAAAGCTGAGCAACTGAGACAAGAAAAAAGTGTACAAAAATGAACAAAAGAGACAAGTTAATGGAAATGAGATGGAACTTACTTACCCTACAATGTTTAATTAATGTTGAGGAGCAGATGTAGCACCAAGAATATTATGTTTCTCATAGAATATTATTTTTGGATTTGAGTGCATACAACAAATGTGAACAACATCCTCCAAAATTACTTCCAAACACATCATTATCCCCTTTGAGTCCGACGCTTCCTGCTTTCTGTAAGGATTTGAATGAACTCCTAATAAAGCATTATGAAAAAAGTTAAGTGAACTCACCACCAACTTCATTTTTGTCATTGAAACTATAAAGGACTGTTAACCTTCAAGCAAAAAAGTTTAACAGTTGATGACAGACCAAAAAATGTTTTTCAAGAAAATTCCCACCTTTACCTGGTGGCTTGATTGATTTTTTTTTTTTTTTTCAATTTATAAAGGGCATTTCAGAAAGATAAATGATATCTGATTGAGTTTTGTTTCTTAAAGCAGAAATTAAATTGGAGTCTTAGATATATAAATTAAAAACTTGAAATTACAGAAATTGGAGCCTCGAGCAAGTGAGGCTTTCTGTTGTGGCCAGTTAAATGACTGCATGGGATAATTGCTTTTCTGCTCAGTTAGAACTGTCTCCTCTAACATATAATTTTCATACCTGGAGAGTCTTGCGTCTGCTTTTTAACCAGTCTGGCCAGCTGTTTATTTGTACATGTGGTCCACCTGTAGCGGTGGTGTGGCATAATCAACCTTTGAGAACCAGGTGTGGTTCAGACCTAAATGCAGTACACCAGAGCAGAAGTTCACATTCATAGTTGAATAAGCAAAATTCCTACAACAGGTTGTTAGATGATCAGTAAGGAACAGACAAACAGGCAAAAACTAGCAAAATTACAAAGAAGTCCAAGAAAAGGTCCGAGCTGAGCTGAATTTAAGTTGGGTGGGGCCTGATCGGAGATGGGTGGCTGCAGCAACACGAATGACAGGAATGAATGGATTGAGTGGGAGTGAAAATAGGAAAAAGGACAGGAGGCAACACTGGAACTGGGACCATGACAGCTTGGTGAGATTATTCAACTGGTGGCTACCTTTTGAACCAACATGATGCTTTGTATGATTACATTCTTGTTCTCAGGCTATTATTCATCACTTGAAGGTCAACAGAATTATTTACAGTAAAAATTGGATCTTGCATTACATGGGCCAGCAGGATGCGGTTATCTAATTCCTCTGTCACTTTGATATGCATGTGAATGTTACATTTAAAAATTCTCCATGAGGAGCTTTTGTCTAAAGCTACAGCCTAATCAACTATTCAATCACTAAGCAGCGTGTTCCAGCTCTCCTCCACTGCTTCCTCTGGCAGCTGTTGTTGTTTTTTTTAATTGCAAAAGACACGGATGCACTCGTAGAGAATATATTTATGCCAATGACCAGGGCCTAATTATTTGTCTGAAATACTAA
Organism: Antennarius striatus; assembly: GCF_040054535.1. Lineage (NCBI taxonomy): Eukaryota > Metazoa > Chordata > Actinopteri > Lophiiformes > Antennariidae > Antennarius > Antennarius striatus. The sequence goes on along the minus strand of NC_090781.1, from coordinate 10,389,410 downwards.
CAAGGTTCTCTTGGAAGTTGTAATTAAATAAGAAGCTATTGTCATGCTAACTAGGTAATTAGGTGAGCCACAGATGATCTCTCTGTCTCTTAGTATCTTACAAATGTGTATTGGAAAAATACAAAGTCTGCAACATACTGGTGACTGTGCCACTGAAGACAGCAGAATCTGATAAAAAGATAACGGGCAGTAGAAGCTGTCATCGCCTTGTGTAGGTCTTGTGAAATTCACTGACCATCAGTGTGGCAGCATCACCTCAGAATGTGGACCAAACTTTTCCTTTGTGACCTGGACCCAAAAAAAAGATGCAGTAGTTTGTGATCAACTGCTTTATGTAATGCATTTCAATGTCCAGTTTCAGGGTATCTCACAATGCTGTAAAATTCACAACAGAATAATCAGAAAGGAAAGAGTAATAAAACTATTACCTCATACTAGACCCTTATCCTTCACTGGGAGTTTGTTGAAGTGGAAGCATCTGCTGCAACATTCTACTATTTAAATGTTCCCCATACTTCACAGTTCCAATAATGTGTTTTAATGGAGGATTTTGCTATTATGAACAACCAGAAGGGAAACACAAGTCCAAATATGCCATAAGGTCTGCTGACAGTGAAAACAATATCAACCATTTCTAAACTCCGTAAGTGTGCAGGACAGCTATTATCCAGCAGATCACCCGTCCCTGGAGGGCTGACAGCACTTTCACCCTGCAGCTGCTTGGGGTTGGCAACCTACATCTCACATATCTCATCTGTGCATCTGCACAGAACCAGATGTTCTTCGATAATTTCTCAGACAGGTGAAAGTTACCTGCGTGTCTAAACCTCGAACGGAGCTACATTTACCAGTTCAGAGACTTCAATCAATTCCAGCTTACTCACCTCATTTTTTTTACGTATTTGCCACAGCGAGGCAGTAAACCCAAGGGAGCCATACATGTGAGATATTTTTCCATTCATTTCATTTGCCCAACACTGAAAAATAAGAATTTACCCTGGTCTTGAAAGGCAACATGTCTGAAATGCATCACAATGTCTTAAAAGCAGATGGCTGTCTAGCAGGGCAACAATTCTTTCTCTGAAATGCTGAATAATACATGCACATCTTGCTCTGATCCAGCAAATTTAATAGCCTATAGAAAAAGATTGCTCTCAATGTAAACCATTTGGCTGGAGGCCGTTCTCTTTCCTCAGGTCCAGTCTTCTATAAATAATTTGACTTCAACCTTCACATGCATAAAATTGCAACTTGTTGTTTATGAAAGAGAACAGTGAGGATGCGATTTGAATGCCAATGTGGTGATGAATAAACAATAGCTTGCAGCTCCAGGAGCAACGCAGAGCTGCCAGGAGACATTGCTCTGAGTTCACAGGCTCTCTTAATGGATTTTGCCACGGACCAAGTCTTTCAGTCAGCTGTGAATGGGAGGTTGATTTTCTCTGAGCTCTAACAAAAATCATTTCTTAAAAGGTAACAATTACCAAGGCACTTTGGATAACATTGGTTTCCCTCTGATTATCATCCAGCTCCCTAACTTACTTTAAACTATGATCAGATGGGCTTCCTGTAAAATGAGCCTTCAATATGAGGTAACTGACCTCAAATTCAAAGCATCTGCAGAATCACCTGGTCAGCTTGGGGTATTTAAATCATTTCTCAAGTTAGTTGTTTTAATAACTTCTGCTAAAAACAATACAAATGGAGTCAGGATATTCTATATTGTTATTAACAGATATGTGGTATTTGAGAAGCATGTCACAGTCTGTGGTCTCCACTGAGCCTTTGCGGTTCTTCAGTGCTACAGCGCCACCTGATGGTGGATGATGGCCTCCCCTGAGCTGCAGGAAGCTGGCAGCTGATGGGAGAGCTCAGAGGGAGTCGAGCTGGAAAACAGAAGGAAAAAGATTCTCATCTGGATTTGGGGTCAAAGAAAACTAAGGGAAAAGTTCTACCCTCAGTTTACCAAAGACAAACATGACGTATGATCCATACTTTAATGTGTGACTATGCCTGATTCTTCTTTCACATTGTTTCATTTTTTAATTGTCATAATGCTTTTTTAAAATTTCTCTGAATGTTTATATTCTTTATATTTTTTTCTTTTTAAAAATAACTCCATACGTGCTATTTCCTAGATGTCATTTTCACATTCATATAGAAAATAATGATTCTTCTGCTGTACCTTTAAATGTTTTTCAGCGAAAACAGATCTTGAACCAGGCATTCACTAGTTTGACAGTTTTGCATTGTTATAAATAGGTGTAACTCTTAGTGTTAGTCACTCACTTAAAATTCCAAAACCTAACCAAGAGGGGCAGAATGAAGATTTGTGTTTAATTATGTTCAGTTGTTTTTTAAGACTTAAGTAAGCTAAAATTGCTGAAACTCTCTTTAATATGGAAGAGGTATTTGCAATAATTTGTTATTATTATTTTATCACTGCCCTGGAACTACCAGAGAGACCATGTAGTGGTTAGCTCTCTATATTGTTGTTTGGCTCAGAAGGGAAACCGGTTACGCTGAAAAGAAAACGTATCAGTGGTTCTGACAGTCGAATGTGGTTCTTTGAAGAAGGTGCTTCTCTCCCCCTTCAAATGCATGTTTGCTCTGGTGCCTTCTGGTGTTGTAGCACAAGTTGCAGCTGCTCTCAAGTTCTCAGGACCCGCCTCTGCATTAGAGATAACTGGCTGCACAGATAATATTAGACGTTGCATTTAAGCTTCCAAGAAAAAGTGAGTACTGAGAAAACACTGAAAAAAGGATGCAAATGACCTCCAAGTCATACACCAACATTATGACAGAAAAACACTTATTATGATTACAGGGCTGGAGAGTGTTACAAGAGTTATAAAGTTAGTTTCTGCTCATATTTCCACTGACTCATATCTTCTAATGGCTGATATTTTATGCAAATATCACAAAAGGGTAAACCCCTCATCAATTCTGCTCATCTGTGTTTGCAGGGCTAACAGAAACATGAGTGGGGTCTGTGGGGGCTACAACTTGACATGAAAACTCCAATTATGTGTTGTTAAAAAAAAAAAAACACACCGAGCACAAAATTATTCAACCCACTTCCATTATTGATATATCTTTATTTTTTAAAACGCTCATTAAAATAACTTGTTTAACATGTCTTAACAGAATAGTCTGACCTACATCTTTGTATTTGAAATATCATTAATGCATAAAACATCATAAATTATGTAAAACACAACAGTGTTAAAAGTTCCCTAAAAGAGGAAATCATTTCATTTTTGTGACAAAACCACAATGCAATACAAAATACACTGTTTCACCTAACTCAATGAGCTCATTTGCATCAACTGTATGTCTAGCATATTTTTTGCCACGGTAGCGTTGACCTTAACAGAAATAATTATTTCTTGATTTATTATACAATGTGCGATAAAAAAAATCAAAGTTAGAGAAGAAAAAAACAATAGAAAGCATGAGGTTATCTTTCATTTTTACCCCTTTGAAAGTGCCGATATAGTATTTACTGTAGCAATGACTCAAAGCAAGCAGCTTCTCACACAAAAAAATCGATGTGTATCGTCAATCATGAGGTTTCATTTACATCATGTTAAGACAATGGGCTTCAGACAAAGTTATTCTCAAAAGTGCTTGTTGACACCTGAACAGACCAGAATAGAAAACAAATGTATGGTACATTTGCCACATTTTAGTTGTGTGTTATTTAAACAGACAGAAAACATTAACATCGATGTTATTTTATATACATTCCTAAACTTCATATTCATAAATCAACTTACAATAGCTATTAATCTCTTGTTGTTTAAGCATTAAATAAAATATAGAAGCAACATTGTTATCAAACAGTTTTCATTCCGTTACCTTTAAACTTTGCATTTAAAACATCTGCAATCAACTCATTTGATCCCTTTGAACTCCCTCAAAATCCAACGGAAAATATGAACTAAGCAGTGATGGTGGGAGTACGGCACCCGGGAGCAGCCTCACTTCTCTCTTTTTAGCAGCTTCTCAAGGTTAAAATAAACTCTTTCAATACAACAGTCAGTCGGTCTGGCAGAGGATAAAGTGCTGTTTTACTTTGGCCCCGATGTGGAATTAGATAAAACCAGTCGCTAGAATCACTCATAGACCCCAGCCTCAGATCTCAGTGAAGTGTGATAAAAAGACTCCTGACCCAGAGCTTTGGACAGCAGTTTGTGTCCGTGGGGAGACATACAGCCCTGGCTAGGCAAATATCCGCCCACGGATTTGCTGGATCTTGTGGATTTAGGTTTTGGAGTTGCATAATGCCCCTCCATGTGATCATATTGTGTGGGCTTGACTTTAGTGCTCTGAGTCCTTCTGGTGGGCTGAATGGAAAAGGATCCCAGATGTTGTGGATCTAGAGAGGATTTGATGTGTTGATAATGATGGTGACGGTCTTCTCTGGTGCTCTGTGACCTCGCCGGTCTCCTAAGGATGCTAGGTTTGACAGCACCAGAGTAGCTGCTGCCAGTTTTGGCCATCATTAATCCTTCTTGGTTATGACCTCGTGTATGGCTTCTGTTGTTGTGCTCGATGTTCTTGAAGTTACGACAGCCTCTTTCAGGAAGCGAGGGAACTTTACGCAGTGGTGGTTGAGGCCTGATCTGAGTCTGCCTGGATGGTCCTGGTTCTGCACTCGACCGGTGGTCGTACTTTTGACCGGCGACCTCCAGGTCAGCCTGCTGAGACCTCAGGGAAGTTGGTGATGTAGCTAATAAAAAATCAGGATTTTCTGTCCTGCTGGTGGAAAGGAGGCAGGCATTTCCAGGATCCGACTTGCTTCTTGTGTGCATTATGTCCCTGCCTCTTGAGTCAACCGGTGAGCTTGGGCTCTCAGGTGGTGACACAGGTAGACATATATTTTTATTTCTAGATTTACCCTCATGCTTGACCGGTTGATAAACTACTCTTTCAAAAATTTCTGCATCTCTAGCCTCGTAAACAAAAGTGTCCTTGCTTTCTACATAAAACTCCCTGTTCACAGGAGGGACACGGTGTGGAGAGTAGTTATAGTAATCAGATTGCCTATTTTCCCTTTCGCAGCGTATTGTGTGAGGCTGAGCATGTCGGTTATCACGTTGCTGGCTGGGCTCTGCGTAATAGCAGGAGCTATCTGCTGGGTTAATATCAAAATAGGGGCTGTAACGATAGTCTGCTCGGCTGCTGTCAAACTGGGGCCGAGCCGAGTGGATGCCAGTCTGAATCAGCCTCTGATAGGGCACCTCCTGGCTGGACATTTGCTCGGTATAAAACAGTGAATCAGGGGGCACAATTGTCCTCTCTGCCAGCTCATAGTGACTAATTTGTGGAGCATGGAAAGAGCGAGCCCTCCGGATGGCCGGCTGCCCAACTATCCTATCTTCTGATCTTTGCCATGGGACTTGCTGTCTGTGGTGACCACTGATAAGGTGCTCTTCTCTGTGGTGATGTCTGTACTGAGGTGACAGCGGATATCTGAACCCTAACGTACTGCAGCGACTCTCAGACGCCTGCCTGTAAATACCCCTCGGCCCAAACTGGTGACACGGCAGAGCGGCGGGCCGAGGCCAGTGACGTGCAGACGGTCGTCCTGTTTGAATCGGTCGATGATGCTGATGAATGCCGTACACATCCCCAGCCAGGTCGAGAGGTTCATCCTCTGGGTTGTACAGATGTGTTGAGGGCTGCAGCGAGCGTGGGAGGACCTCTTCGATTGAGGCAGGCATGGAGGTTTCTGCCAGAACCGCGCGGAAATTAAAAATATTGATAGAGTCGGTGTTCACATACACGGGTGAAGTCGACTGGCTCTGAGTGGAGCATACAGGCTGAGTGGGTGTCGAAACGCCAACACTCTGACAGGTGGGTTCTGCCTGTGTGACATCTCTAAGCTCTTTTTCCTCTCTGGGGTCGCTCCTCTCTGCGCTGCAATCATCCAAACTCCCTGACCCGAGCGGACTGACATTAGGTGTTAAATTACTTATACTTTCCTGTCCATCAGTGACCTGCAACGGCCCGGAGCCAAGGTGTGCAGGAAGGAAATGAACAGGATGACGGTAGCAGTGGCTTTCCATGGGGTTGTGCACTGATGTTTGCCATTGGGAGGAGACATGAGGACAAGAGTGCTCTTTAAGATTGAGGACAGAGGGCCGGGGCGGTTTGTCCTGGATGTGAGGTGCTTCCAGTCTCCGAAAAAGGTGGGATGAGATGTTGTTTGTTCTCTGGGCGCCGCTGCTGGCCATCTGGGCAGACTCAGCCAAAGCCAAAGCCAACTTGCGCGCAGCACTCGTCAAGGGAGGGTGAGGAGGGAGAACAGACACTGAACTCATAAGTCTATCTGTTCCTGGGGAGGGATAAGACAAACAACGCTGCAGTATGACAGGACAAACAAAGCTATGGTAAGACATGATGGGACAAGACACAAAAGCTTTCATAAGAACCTATAGAATAAACTATTATACTAACTATACAGAGTATATAACATGTGTTACGTTAAAGAGGAGTTGTACTGACCTGAATCGGGCAGGTTCTGTGCAGACTGACTGAGGTCAGTCAGGGCCGATGCTTGGCTCGCTGTGCTGAGTGGGCTGCACTGATGGTAGGACGTTCTCCCCACCTTTCCTTCTGCCAACTGGCCTTCACCCCTCTCCACTGGGGGTGACATCGACGGAAGAAGTGGAGAAGAATCGGACGCTCTCTGAACATCTGCTTGTGTCTTAAAAGATTTCTTCCTGAGTTTAGGAGAGAGCGACTTCAGGTTAATCTCCTTTCCTCCGTTACTGAGAATCGGGCTAATATCTGGAGACTGAGAGCCACTAATGTTGTTGTTCGGAGAGGAGATGGGCTCTGATTCGCTGGAGCACCCCGCGCTCTTCCGCCATTTATGTCCATCTTTGTTCTGTTGCAGCCCAGGAATAGCTGAGGGTGGGCTGCACTGAAAAGACATGGGGTCAAAGTCCAAACTAGAGATGCCTGCAACTGGCGGACAAAGATCAAGATCGTCTTCCTGGTGTGGAGGTGAAATACGTGTTACGCTGTGACCGCGATCAGAAACAGCACTCCTTTCATGCAGTAGGTGTGTTCTGTGGTCGTCTTTATTCCTGGTGTGAGCCTGGTCGTCTCTACAGACGACAGAAATGGCCTCACTAGTTGAACGAGGTCTGCGAGGGCGGTACTTCCGAGGATCCCCTGAAACAGGAAAAAAAACAAAACCCATACAGTCTTTAAAACACATTTCCACCAAGAGGAGGGGATTTCTGTGTAGGACAGGAATGATGCTGATGAACCCTTACCTTCTACATTATGCAAAGAGGTTAGAGATTCCTCACTCTTGGTTGAGCGCAATGTGCCGCTATCTCCTCTTCCACCTGAACGTTATTTGTCACAATTAAATGCATTCTCCCGAGTTAAGAAACAGAAAGTATCTACAGTTGTTCAAACCAAACTTCTATTAAAAAAGTGCAAAACAAAAGCTTTGAAAGTTGGAAAAAATGTGGGTTTTTAGGGTGAGTAACGGTGGAAGTTGTCTGACCTGGCAGTGCAATGCTCTTTATTTCGTTAGGCTCGCTGGGGTGTCGCTTCAGTTTACGTTTAGACACAGACTGGGATTTTCCCAGATGGAAAAAGGACAGCCAGTTCCCCACAGGAGACTTTTTAGCTTTACTAGGAGGTCGCTTGCTGCTGTGACAGAACAAAAGAAACAAATCAACCTCTGGATCCCTGTTTCACACGTTTCCAAAGGTCCCAGGGATCTCATACAAGCATAAAAAAATCACAAAGGACAGAAACAGAATATCTTGGTTTCAAGGTTACATCTTCAAATGCGGTGAAATCTTTTGTACATCCAAAACAAATCTAATAAATCTTTGATTCAAGAAAAGCTGAGAATCTGCACACAAAATCCAACCTAACCAGAAAATGTTTGATGTTATTTGTCAATATTTGCATAGCAAATAAATTAAATTAAACTGTTTAACAGCCCTTCAAATTATTGACCAACTCTACTTTATAGCACTACCAACTATGACCAAACACATTCCAAAGAATCGGAACGGCACAACTCAAATCACAAATGTCGATGCAGGACAAACATTCATGTCAGGCGGTCAATAAATCTACCTCTCCACTGGAAGCTCGATGACTGTGTGGAACTTGCCCAGCAGAGCTCCGGGTCCCGCCCCGACCTCGATGTAGTCACTGTGGCTGATGCAGGGGGTGGTGGCTGGGGAGCCCACCTGGGCCTGGGTGCGAGCCTGGGCCTCTTCCAGAGACAGTAGCTTTGTGGATGGGGAGCAGACCAGCAGGGACTTGGGTCTGGCTAAGGTGTTGTTACCTGTGAGTGGATGTTTGGACTGTTAGAGACATGGAACCTCAGGTTGGACGTCACACTTTGTTCAGTTTCCATTTTCACCCACCTGTGCTTTCCCGTATGATGGCGCTGAGTTTAGAGCTGAAGAGAGCCTCGGTGTTGTTGAGGATGAACTCCACCACCACCGACTGAATACGCACTTCCATGAACGCAGCTGTTCCACTAAAACAGGCCGACTCGATCTGTCTGGACCTGAAACACAGTTAGGGGACACCGCAGCCTATTTCAGAGCTCTGGACCGTTGAGACATGTCCCACTTCACTGTCACTGAAACATCAGAAGGAATCAGCAACGTTGGCCTTCCAGTGTCAGCTTGGCTGTTTGCATGGAGCCGTACATGTAGAATGATCATTTCAGAGTCACCTGAGGAGGTTAGGCGCCCAGACAATAGCCAGGTTTTTAGTGTGCATGTTAGTGATGGAGCTGAAGGTGGCCAGGTGGGAGAGGTGTCGCATGAGGTACTCCAGACTCCTGTGCATAAAGAAGGGCAAATGTTTAATACATATTTCAAGTGAAAATTTAAAAAACAAAAAATCTTTCAGACAGTAAAATGGTATATATTGAATCAGAGAGTCTGTCTGTCCCCTCATTATCATCAGGTGACTTCACAAAGATAAGCCCCTACTTACAGCAGAAACACAATAATGTACTTGTACATGCGGCAGAGGGTACAATACCACTTCAGGCCACCAGGGCGCGACATTGAGCTCTAACCTGTAGTGAGGAGGGGGCAGCTGCTGGATGACATTGTGGATTTTGACCAGCTTCTCCTCATCTGTGGCAGCAGACACAGCCTCCTGTGGACACACAGAATAAAGCATTACATCACTGAGTGGGCTGAGACTCTCAGTGGAGGGAGTTGCCTTAACTTTCCTGCTCTATTTATCTGGGGGTTTTTTTTCTTTGTTTCTCACAGCAGCCAGACTCACTTAATCTCCTATTCGGTTTTAGTATCCCCCTGCTGTGCCTAGAAAGCCCTGCAATGACCCCATTTTTAGTACTTAGAGATGAGCTGAACAAAAAATTTCCTGATTTAAATACCACACTAATTTCCATTCTCCGCCATGACTCCCCTCCCCACAACCACTGCCCTGGTCCTTACTGAGAATCTGTCATAGAGCTGGTAGGTGAGCAGAGGGTTGGGTAGCTCCCTGAAGTACAGCTTGCACAGGGAACCCACAGAGTGTATATCCTGTCTGAAGACGTCTCTGGTCAGGTCTGGGATTTGCTCAGAGTCAAACTCATGTCTGGATGACAGAAATGAAGAAGAAATTATAGACCAGAATGGTAGTCGTCCCACTGCCCATTTGTCATGATGAAAACACAAAAACTAGGAGGACACTATAACACTATACTCTGCTTCTGATTAGTGTGCTTGGTGAACAATTCATTTCTTTTGAAATTGCCTGCTGAAAAACATTAACAGCTTCAACTTTAAAATATACAAGAAAGACGAACAGAGGAGGACGGATGTCATCAAAAATTACATGTTTACCAGTGAAGTGGGGCAGGCAAAGAAAACGGCCTTCAATAATTTAAATTATATAATTTTCAAGGCCTATAAACCAAATATTTAACAATCCAGAAAACTGGGATGTGTCCACAGTCAAGTGAACAAGAAACATGTTACCCAGGTACCCACAGGGTAATTTGCCTTTAAAGTAAAGTACAGCCAGTTAACAACAAACCATTTCAGGTTAAAGTTTTAATCTACTTCATTAATAATACGGGTTCAAACCTCAGTTTCTGGATATTGGAGGAAATCCCAGACAGTCTGTAAATTCCGTCCACAACCCCGTGTTTCTCTATGAACTCAGCACAGCTCTTCACAACCTGGGGGACTAGAAAACACAGGTGACAGCGAGAGTTTCAGTTCTGTTGGATGAAACGCAGGACAAGATTCTTAACAAAGTTTGACTTCAAGGCATGTCACTGTTCCCATCTACTCAATTGAAATTTCTATCTATTCAACTTATTTCTATTCTCAATAGAAAAAAAACAGCTTCCTGTCGTGCAATCTATTACGATGTTTGTGTAGCTCATCCTGCTGATAAACATGAAGTAGTCATTCACACCATCAACTCAATTCACATCAAGCACCACAGGAATGCATCACAAATCCTCCGCACAGGCCTTAGATTCACGGTGTAATTCCTTCTTGGGGTGTTTTTGGTTTGAATATTTGAAACATTTCATTGTAACTTGCCGGCAGGTAAGAATTACATAACAGGAAATAAAAGAGGAGATGGAACAGACGGCGTAGGAATGATTTACCCTCGTGTCCAGAGTTGTGAAGATGCTCCCCCAAGTCGCAGCCAAACACTCGTTCTCTGAGGATCCCGCGCTGCCTCAGCTTCTGAGGCGGTGGTCGTGACTTCATGAAAGTCCTCAGGAACGTTACCAGCTTTCCATGCTTCTTACACACTGATTAAAATGACGCACACACCCAGAGACACATGTCATGCACACTTTTAATCAATCCGTCTCACATCGTTGCAACAAGGATTAAATAAATCATAAAGAAGCAGCACAAACAGTGAAAAATACCTGGCTTCGGCACGGAGCTTTGAACGCTGGGAGGGATCTTGTCGTTTATCAGCTCGACACAGTCGCAGGGAAAGAAACCAACCTGCAAGATGAGAGACGTGTTAACACATCGAACGGTGTCACAGAAGCGCTGCGAGTGATTTGAAAAGAATATAAAAATCACAGGATGAGCAAATATTAAGTCAAACAGCATGTCTTTATACATTTGATGAAACACTTTAGTTTTAGACTTTAAAATAAAGTAAACTTCTTTTTTGTAAGTCACTTCCTGTATCCCCTTTTTTTTCTGGTCAATTGGAATTTGTCATAGAACAGTAACTAACCTCAAATCACCTATGACTGTTACCTTGTAATTAGCTCTCAGTTAGTTGACTTGTCAGTGTTTGGATTTCAGGCAACAAAAACTGTGTTCAGGTCCCTTTGATCCATTTAAATAATTTTAAGGTTCATAGATTTGCAACAGCCAAGCTTATCAATCTCGTCAATCAGGATTTTAATTTGAAGATGATCCAATTTGTGCATGCTCATAGATGCCAATCCTCTAAAAACACTGGACTGTTTTCATCATGATCCACACATTCTACCCTGAGAGATGAGATCAAATGTTCTAGCAGTGTTGAAGAATGTGAAACAAAAATTATGCATTCAATCAAGATCTATTCGGGCCTTTGTCTTCAAGGCCCGTCGTTCAGCCACGTTTTATGGAAATCCATTCAGTAGTTTAAATATAATCTTGTTGACAAGCCAACCAACAGATGGATGACAACATTATTGAAGCGGAGCAGGTGATTCACCTGAAAGCCGTGTTTCCCTCTCCACCATCCCGTGTCTTCTTTCGGAGGCATGTCTATGACCGACACGATGTCTCCCACCTGGATCACAGAGGAAGAGACACTGACGATTGAGTCTGATGCTGTCGAGCACATTCAAAGGCATTTGTCTCCTTTATCTCTTTTAACTTCAGGGTCACCTCAAAGGTCAGTTCGTCTGTGGCCTGGGCCGTGTAACGTTTGGTGACGTGAGCAGCCGCGATCGCAGGAACGTTGATGGAGGCCTCCTCAGACACCAGCAGATGGTTCCCCTTGTTGTCAATCTGGATAGGCAATCATGGAATGATCAAATAATTACCTTACTTTGGATTTTGAATCACTTATATAGTAAAAAAAAAATTACTCAGAAGGATATTTAATGCTCCGCTCTCTTTAAATACATGTACATTTACAAAGATAGAAGGGAAAGTGCTGCCAAACCCACACAAAACACACCTCTGCTGACGTGTGGCCCACAGAGGGCTAGGCTTCATTAGCATTGCTCAGAAACCTGGTCCCACTATGATGCAGATCAGTGGTCAGATTTTAACAAACTATACTCACTCCACATGTTTGAAACAGAAATGTGCTTATTAGTGACCCTGTCAGAAAAATTCATTGTTTCTGTAACAACTTAAATGAGCGACTGAAAAATAGATTTCAACTTGGATACCAAAGGTGGAATATTATGTATTCAATAAATCATTAATAACACAGAATTAGACTGTAGTGTGCGTGCGTGCGTGTGCGTGCATGTGTGTGTTGGGACTTCTCTGAAACTATTCTATGAAGCATAACATAACTTCTGGCTCTAGAACACCTCACTAAACATTCAATCTATAAATTGATAAATGCAAAAAATTTCATAAATTTTTTTTGGATGTCATGGATGTCATGTCCTCCAGGCTAAAAAGAACTGACAACATCCAGATTGTGACCATTTCAAAGTTCAAAAGCATAAATGATTTGACATTCCACATTGATAACCCTCACACCTGTGAAGGCATTAACGCTGGAAGGTTTACACACACTGCCGCCATTCCAGAAACCTCTCTGTTTATCACAAGAAAACGACAAGCCAGTCTCTTCCAGCAGTGGGGCTTCAGAATAAAAGAGTGTGATAAATATCATTGTGTTATTAAATATCTTCGCAGTTGTATTAATTGCATTTGTGATTAAAAAGTCACCTCCATCCAAGTCAGCACTGGACCACAGTTGATCTTGTTGTCAGCGATGGCCGAGAAGCGCGACAGGTAGTTGGCCAACATCTTTGTTACTGACTGAATGGAGACAGATCAGAGTGTAAATGTCCTCACGTCTGATATTTTCCACACAGCACATGACTAAACAGACTAAATTCATCATCGGCTAAACCCAAAGTGTTAATGAAGCTTCATTTCCAATCTGTGACTCATTTATAGCACAGACTGATGACATGACGCTGCTTCTCTGTGGTACCTCAACAGTGTCCTTTAATGTGTTGTTTCTTGGCAGCTCAATCAGCTCTGAGTAACGGCGGTCATAAATACACAGGTGCAGGTGTTTGTCGAGAACACGGAAGTCTTCGTAGGATCTCTTCACCAGCCAGTTTCGACCCTGACGTGGAGAAGTGAGAGAAAAATATTACAAAGTCATTTAAGATATAATATTTTATACTTCCTGAAAGGGATGAATGAGTGATGTTACCTGGCAACCGATCTGGACCAGAAAGACCAGCTCTTTGGAGTCTAGACCAGCCTTTGGTCCTTCGCTCTGGCCCTCTGGAAATGCCAACTAGGAAAGAAAAAGAGTAACAGAAGACAAATATTGAGAGGACACATGTGGTAAACAATGGATCATACAAAAATCTCTGTATTTGATCCACAGTGGAAGAAGAACATCACGTCTGACTTAGTTCTTGCATTAAATGGTAAAATCTCCTTTACACTTAGTGGTGGATTAGTCGAGACCTGAAAAAAAAAGTATGTCAACGTTTTAGAACAGTTTTCAATGCAATAAAAGCACTTCTTTTAAAAAAATCTGTGATTTAGCTTTCTCTGAAATAAAAGACCATTATAGAAAAGATTCTCGCTGCACTATAAATCCTGCAGCATTGCTTGAATAATACATAAGTTGATACGATATCAGTGCTTGAAGGCGATGTAAGTTAAGCTCAGAATCAAGTTCATTCTTTCCCCAAAATAGAGAAAATCACAGTTAGACTTTGGGAATACAACAAAGGCCCGGAAGGGAATTTCTGATTATTTATAACTGTAAGCAACTCATCCACATGTACTGTTAAACAACACAGCGACCTAGTTTCTGAAATCACAATGAGAAATTGTTCTTCAATAAGTCATGGAAGAGGATCTGTCTGAAATACACTCCGATACTAAGTGTATGAATCCATTACAGTCATGGTGGACGCTGGAATTAGAAACACATTCATTCAGATAATTAAGGATAAACAAATGTATTTTTTAAATTTAAAGAAAAGTATCTCGTCACACAAATGAAGCAAAGGAAACAGACGAATGACATCTAAAAGTTTCCTTTCATGCTGAAGCATCACTTCCTGTTTGATGCTCACATTTCTAAGGCTGCATGATAAAACGAGCTCATACTTCAAACTTTCATCCGGCATCATTGATGCCCAGTCTGCATTGATGCACAATCGCCCATATATTGAGTTTACCTGCCTCTAAGGCATCTCAGACATCCATGTGCAAGTGGTGGAGGAGGAGGAGGGTCTCTCTTTGTGTGCAGATGCGGTCCTGGACCTGAGTCAGATCCTCCAATGAGCCGATCCCTGTTTCAAAGCTGCTCTCGACTCGACTGCTGCCTGACGTAAAATACGTTGGTATCACGTCTGATACTGATGTATTCAAAGCATAAAATTTCAAATAAGGATGCTCCCCACCGTGCGTCTCACCCCTTTCCTGCTAGCCTCTTTCCATCTCCTCCCCCTCCCCCCGCTCCTGTACTTGGCAAACGTCGCCCTCCCCTTCCCCCCTCCTTCCCTTCCCCTTGCTCTCTCAATTGCTCTCCTTTCTTTGGTGACAATGGGGGGTTTGGCAGTAACTGGCCCAGCACAGATTCACCCGCTCATCCATCATACGTTGGGAAGATGCGCAATGTAGATGGGCGACCCCTCCAAAACAATTCTCATTCATTCCGCTCTCCAGGCGAGACTAGGGCTAATCTGCAGACGAATCAGTGAGACTGACTGCAGGCAGAGGCGGTCTGCTGTCCTTGAGCTGCTCTGCAATTAGGATACATGATACCTGACCAGAGGCTTCCCTTCCTGCTTCCAGCATCTGAATATAGAACCTTGGAAATTTGTGGATAAACAAAAAGAAAAGCTGATCTTTCAGACGATGCAGGAATAAAAACTACAGAATGCGAAGTCGCTTGTCCGCTGAATGTGAACGTGTCTGTGTGCAGAATTTCTTTCTTGTTTTGATCATGTGAAGCTTATCAAGGTCACTGAGTCCATGGTGATTTTTAATTGTGCCGATGAAGCCATCATGGAAACCACAGATGGACGTTTACCTGACAGCATCCTAACACTGACTTATCCAGTCAGCCTCAGATGAGATTCAGTTGCAGCGCACCAAGGGCTTCAGACTGACTACATGCACAGACCGGTAATGCACTCTTTTGTTTCAAGCTGCATTGGCAGCTTCTTGATGTAGATAGAAGACTGCACTGCCCTCTGCTGGTCAGTAACCTAAACTGCACTGAGGTTCACCAGACAGTTCAGTGACTGATAGTCCTCCATCGATTTAATACTTCTGCAAATATGTTCACTATTAACATGTGAATATTTACATACATTCAAATCCATGCTAAATATATGCATCATGATCGCAGGATATTTAAAGATCGACAGTGTGCAGTCATGCTGCTGGCATTAAACTAATACAGTGCTCTCCTCTGAACACAGTGAGCTCAATGCTAACGTGCTCACAATGAGAGTGCAGACAGAAATAATGTCTTCTACTCTCACATCCTTAAAATCACTTGTTGGCTTGTTTGTAATGCTAAGCAGCACAAAATATCATCTATGGTTGACAATAATGGGAATTAAAGCAGGTGATCTTTGCAGGGACACAAACATCTGCACTAAACTTCATGCCGATCGTCAGATATACGGTATATATTTACATATTTTGGTATTTTACCTTGAACTCCACACATCAACACGATGATAGTCAAATAAATATTCAATGGCTCCTCAGGGTACAACAACACGCTTGTAGATCCAATGTGATATTCCAAGAAAAAGCAGGACAGGGCAGTCCAGAAAAACAAGGAATTGATTTTTCTGCCATACTGCATTTCATGACGGATGCATTTCTGGCACATTTAAAAAACAACAACATTTGAGCCAAAAAAGCAATTATGAAACGTGCTGCATGACCCCTGCCGAAGGTACATATTTTCAGGTATTTTTAGGACTCACCTGAACGTTACCAAAGTCAACGGTCTCATAATGGAAATGGGCACACTCTGCCAACCTGGGGAAATGACCTCTGGGGAATGTAAGCCTAAAAAAAAAAAAAGAACGGCATTCAAAACAATGAAAAAATGAAAGATGAGGAGAGGAAGAAATATAAATTTGGTCTATGTGTGGAGGAAGAGGATACAAGATGGAGACTGCTCCTTCTGTTTGTGCCATCTCTTTCATTTCATAGGTCCTTAATTCACTTGCCTGATAACAACCCTGTTTTATAGCCTATAACACCCACAACACAGACTCAGAGAGTACCTACTTCTTCATGTTCTTGACCTTCATGCTAGCCGTGCTAACGCAGGAGCGCAGGAGGGGCTCGGCTATGATGTCATCACTCCTGACCTGCAAAACGCAGAAAGCCGACATGAAAAGATGGCCAGTAATGCACAGGAACACAGTGAAGGCTATGCAAAAGTTGTTGTTTTTTCATACTAAAATTATATTATAATGGGTTAGTTTATCACTTTATTTGAGCAGTAACCTTGTTCTAAAAACATGCCTTTTTAGAACTCAAATATATAAATATAACTAACATTGGTAATGCTTGTGTCCTGTACTTTTTTTTTTTCATTTGAGAACTGGGTTTGGTCTGCTTATGAGTAAGTGTGCAGGATGGTGCAAGTAAATATCTGTTCAGCATAAGAGCAAAGTTTATTATAGCTTAAATGCAAGTTATGACATCATTGTTCAGAAGCCCTAAAGCACACGCAACATTCCAGCTCGCAAATCTGGAAGCGAGAAATCCTCAAATGCACTTTGGCACCTTTTTCACCGTCACCATCAAATGACTTTATGTGACCACTGTAACAAAACTATGTGATAATACTGTATTACAAACTGCTCAAAAACATGGAAGAAAGTTTAGATGTCTAGTTGAGGCCATTTAAACAACACATTGCACCCCAAAGGGTTTGATTAGATGAACAAAGAACACACAAAACAAAGACTGAAGACTGCAAAGTTTTTTAGCTCTTGAGCATTTATATTCGCTACAATTCTACTATAATGTCAGTCTTCAATGTTGATTCCTGCCAACCACTGCTCTGACATGCATGTCAGATTTTCTGGTTTTATTTGTGTACAGGGATCAATTAGAAAACACCCGGCGAATGCAAAAAAATAACGTTTTCAGCAAAAGCCTAGCTGTGGAAACATGGCCTAGTATGTGTTTTCTTTTTCCTTTTTTTTTTTCATAGATGAGTCAGTGTTTTGTGTGTGGGAGTGAACCATAGCAGTGGATGTCTGCTGTTGCTGTTTCTCTTCTGGAAGATTGTAGATGCTGCCTTGAAGTAAGACATCATTTTCGCCCAGGTCAGTATATGGTGGCAAGCTGCTGCGGAAACAAACAGGAAATTAAATGCAAACGTAAAACAACAGAAAGGCAGTTTCATGTTGACATACAATCCATGTAGGGTTGGGTTCTAAATATGGGTTGTAGTTTTTTCAAAAGTACACTAGAGGGCGCAAGTGAGTCATACATTTACAATTTGGCCTTAGCTGAAATCCTGACAGCGCCAGCATGGCCCAAAAAACATATTGTACCAGGCCTGTGGGTTTTGAATCCCAAAATTCAGTAGGGAATGAAACCTGAGAAAACTATTATCTCATTTGAACTGATTTTAATGAGAACAAATACTCAAAGCAGATGAAAAACTTCAGCATCTCACACTACGGGCAGTGTCAACAAAAAGCCATAGTGTCTTTTGAATGTGTTAAGGAAAGCAAAGCTCACCTATTCAGAGGACCACAAAGGCAATCCTCCCAGAAGGGAGTTCTTAAAAAAAAAAAATCCCTCTGCTTGAAATGTGACTCAATGTATTTGGGAAAGGAGGGCGAGGTTAATTCAGCTCAAGTATTATGAGCAACAAAGAGAGACAGGCAGGCCTCAGATCTGTCACAGTGATTCAGCCTGATGAGATCAGGTCATGAGGCACAGAACAATGACACAGTGTAATTCATGTGCTCCACAATGACAGCACTAATTACATACACACAATGTAAAATTATTGGGAATATGACAAGTTGTGGAGCTGATGGACCTTTAGGCAGTATCTGTTTTTCCTTCTGGACGCAGGGTCACATTTAAGCCTGACGACATTTATTCATACATGTCTTTACTTCTCCTGGTGAACATCTACGTGGCTTTACATCACTGTCATCAGCTGACAAAAGAGAGTCACTCACCGCTGAAGGACGTCACTACTTCCTGGTTCAACCTGGGGTCCTGAAGCAGCATTCTCAATCACCGCGGCAACGACACAGCCAGCCTCCATGATTCCTCCCGACCTCAACACTCAGCTGTAGAGAAACACAAGTGGGAGGGAAAGGAAGGGAGTGAGGGTGGGCGGATGGACAGTCAAGGAGAAGATGGCAGGAAGAGTCCGATGAAATAAAGCCGCTGCCAGACGTCAACCCGCTGGAGAGAGCAGCTCGCGCGACTCTCAAGGCTGCCATCCACACAACCCAGACTGTTATCTACGATGACATCATGCAGCGGAGTCGACAACTGCTTGAATGATAACACATGTGAGGCTGAAAATTCATGGTATGTTTATCACTGAAACATCAGTTTCCTTAAAGCGTGGCGCTGACACAAAAACACTCCCTGAAGGAAATGTGATGACTGTCAGAGCAGCTTTAGAGCATTTCGTTGGATCCCAGGAGGAGGGTTAAGGCCACTGTTTGTGCTGTGAAAATTAAAGAATATGTTGCATCTTCTTTTTCTTAATAACTTCAACACATAAAATTATTATTTTTTGTATTTACATATAAATTAAGTATTTTAAGCATATTCCACTCAGAAATAACATGTCTGCCTCCATAGACTCACCACATAACCTGGTGAAAATTAGTGACCTACTGCCTTATGGCCAGTTCAAACTGGCTTCCATATTTGCTGCCATACTTAAACACCTTCATATTTTTCAACACAAATAATCTAAAAAATATTACAATTAAATAAATGTAAGTTCTGTTTTATTTTGTTCACTATGCCTAAAAATATGCAGGATCATTGTTCTTGTGTTTGTATCAACTGGTTAGTGATTAATAACAATAACAACAAAGGTGAACCCTGCACGATTAAGACTTTGACCTGGTTGCACATTGGACCGGTTGTCGGTTTGTCACTAAGGTAACACACATAGACACACAAATATTCACACTCAGATTCATCAACCTGTCATATAAACTAATCTGTATGTCTGTAGACTTTGTACACAGGAATGCGGTGCAAGCAGAG
Organism: Antennarius striatus; assembly: GCF_040054535.1. Taxonomy (NCBI): domain Eukaryota; kingdom Metazoa; phylum Chordata; class Actinopteri; order Lophiiformes; family Antennariidae; genus Antennarius; species Antennarius striatus. The sequence continues at coordinate 10,369,950 of NC_090781.1, read as the reverse complement.
TATTAGCACACCACCGACAGTCAAGTGTGTGAGTCAACACAGCTAACCATTTCATCTTCGTGTTAAGACTACATTCACACTACAGACAGATGTTGTTTTTCTCAAATCTAATCTTTATGTCTTGACTTGTCACATTCACCTTTACATATTTGTCCCTGTAATCCGATATCAGAGTGAAAATATCTACACACAACCCTTATTGCAAACAGTTATATATATACAGTATATACATATACTGCATGTAAGCTATATATATATATATATATATATATATATATATATATATATATATATATATATATACACATATATATATATATGTATATATATACATCAGTCAGTCATTTTCATGTTACCACCGCTGTATCCGCCGCAGCGGGTCATGGGGAGCTGGAGCCTATCCCAGTGACATAGGGCGTGAGGCGGGGGACACTCCGGGCACGACGCCAGTGCACCGCGGTATATATATATATATGTTGTATATATATATATATATATATATATATATATATATATATATATATATATATATATATATATCAGCTATATATATATATATATATATATCAGCTATATATATATACATATATAACTGAGATATATATATATATACTGTATACATATATAACTGATATATATACATACATATATAACTGATATATATATATATATACATGCATACATATACATATATATGTATATACTGTATGTATACATATATACATATACATACATAAATGTGTGCGTGTGGTCAGATTTCACATGGTATCTGACGACACTGTATCAGATGTCAGATTTCATGTGGTTTGTGTTGTTCCCACGGTCATAAAAAAAACTGCCTACGTCACATATCAGGAAGATAAAACAAAGAAATAGGTCTGACTTGTAGTTTGACAAAAGGGTGCAATGAAAAGATCATAATTTGAAAAACAAGTAATATGGATAAATAATACAAATTTGGTTTTGGTTATTTTTGTTAATTTATTTAAATGTCCATATGTAGAGGTTATTATCCTAAAAAAAAAAAAAAGGCCATAGTATTATAAATAGTTCTGATACTGGCCTTCTTCACTTTCAGGAACATGTTTCATCATGTGCCTTTTTTCAATCCCTCACTGATACTGACTTCACACTCCAATACTCCTTCTACTCACTTTATGTAGTGTAAACAAATGAAAGGAACATAAAAATGTCTTGATGAAGTGAAACTTGATCATTCCAGATTTTTCACAACACTATTCCCTTTTTATATACACGTAAAGAAAACAATCCTCTAATGAAAATGAGTCGATCTTACTACTTCTTGGAGCAGGTCTGCCAACCAGCCCTGGTCCTACCCACTGTGGTAGCAGTTTCCCACCAGCCTCTCTGGCCTGCAGCCCACTGAATTGCTGTTGACTGACTTCCACAAAACCTCATGACTCAGCAGAATGTGAGCGGGCAGACAGGAATACAGACTAGATCGAGCTCCGCTCTATTCCTGTCTCACCCCACTGATAGGCACCGCAACCTTGCCAGAGCAGAACAAATGCATTACACATGCAGCCAATTAATTTACTGTTAAGAGGAGCCACACTAAATTTCATACGAGTCACAAGGGAAGAGTTGAGAAAGTCATATTAACTAGTTAGTTTAAGTAGAACAACAGAAAAACAAAACTGTATTGCAGTAACCAAGATACAGCGAACGTCTTATGTTTAGGCTACAGAGCGCTAAGGGAAGGCAGAGATTCTTTGCAGCTACATGCATTCCATGATTAAAAAATGTTGCATGGCACGCAGTGTAACGCCTGACCTTGCTGATTGTGTAACGTCAGACTGTGATTCTATTCAAGAGTAGGAAGATGCTGCACTTCACATAGCAGGAGGGATAGATTGGCTAGTAGGAGACTTCAACACTGATCCTCGCTGCAAGATGTGGGCGAAGACAACTGAGAACAACACAAAAAAGCAGTGTTACAGCAAGCACCACGATACATCAAAGGAGACTATTTTGGAAATCGCTAAAAGAGCTTGAGCTATAAAAGGAAAAAAAAAAAGAACATCATGATTTTAAGAAGGTATATTGCTCCATATAATAAATGTTATAGTCCACAGCTGAGAAAAATGGATGGATATCAACTGATATCAACTTTCTTTGGCATCACATGAGAAAAAATAGAACAATGTCAAACCAGGTGCTGCAAACTGTCTGACACTGGGTTGATGTTAGAAGCACTGGGACCAACACCAACACAACAGTCTCTAAACAAGGAAAAAAAATCACATGTTGGTCAAGCAGACAACTCGGGATGCAACGATGTAGACGCCGCCTCCACACCAGCCTCAGAGGGAGAGACGCTCTGACATCAGGAGGCTGGAGCAGCACAGGAGGACGAGGCCCTGGTGTCCAATGGCCTGCGTGCTGTTTTCAAGAAAATAGGGCAGTCTACAGAATCTCACACACTGTTTATGAAACTGGAATCCAACATGAGCAAGTGTGGTGAAGAATGACCGCCTACATACAGTATCTGAGGCTATGAAATGCACAGCAGACGCATCTGTGACTCACAGCTACTGTTTGACATAATGGATGGATGGATGGATGGATGGATGGATGGATGGATGGATGGATGGATGGATGGATGGATGGAAAGGAGGGAGGGAGGGAGGGAGAAAGGGAGGGAGGGAGGGAGGGAGGGAGGGAGGGAGGGAGGGAGGGAGAAAGGGAGGAAGGAAGGAAGGAAGGAAGGAAGGAAGGAAGGAAGGAAGGAAGGAAGGAAGGAAGGAAGGAAGGAAGGAAGGAAGGAAGGAAGGAAGGAAGGAAGGAAGACTGCTGAAGAAGCAAAAGAATTATAAATACTACAATTTCACCTGTTTCTGCATCTGGTGTGACAGAATGCTTGGGCGTGCGCGGGCGCACACACACACACACACACACACACACACACACACACACACTCAGCTGCTACTAGAGGTCATATGTCTCATATATGAATATTCAGCGGGCTATAAAGTAAACCAAGTCACATTTTTATAATAGAAAGCTAAATTAGCTAAATGTTAGCTACCGCAGATCTTAGTAAAGTCTGATAGAGAGATGTATGTCAATAAGACTGCTTTGCTACGCGTTGCGATGAGCTGATGACTTGTCCAGGGTGTACCCCACCCTTGAACCAGATTTAGATAAGCATCTGATGACAAGATCATTTACAATATACTTGTCTTAAAGCAGAAGAATGAATGAATGAATGAATGAACTAATGAATGAATGACTTATTGAATATGTTATTATCTTAGAATTTTTCTTTTATAAAACAGTTGAAAATGCCGAAATGTGGAGAGACTCTTAATATTTCCCACCGAACAATCAATTTCCATTACACCAGTACAGCTAATCTATCACCAGAAATAAAATACAAATAGTGGTTTGATTGCATTTTTAATGAGTCATATTTCAACAAAGATAAAAAATATTTAATCTCTGAGTGGGACTCTTCTGGACTGAATGTGTGCAACAACAACCGCTCCACTAGACAGAAGAAGAGCTAGCATTTTGACCAGAAGCTTCATCACCATCATCTCAGTGTGACTGAGGCAATGACGTTGCTGCCCCACCAGCTCGTAGGATTTTAAAAAAACCCAAATGGTGCTCTGCTCTTGATAATATTAACCATCTTAACTGGGGCTTTGTTACTCATTTCAGTTCCTGGAGGAGGAGGAGGTTGTTGGGGTCATAAATCACATAATCTTGAAATCTATACGAGTTAGATTAACTTAATTTTTTTTTTTACACTGAGCCATGCCACAGCTCAATCTTTGTCCTGCAAACTGGGGTTACTGTGATCCCCGATGAAGGGCAAAGATTGGGATGAACGGCAGGCGACTACGTTGTAGACAACAAACACCCAAATTTCCAGAAGCCGATCTGTCACCTAAACCTTCCAGTAGACAGACCTTTCTATTTCAGCACTGATGGGCTTCAGCTGAAAGGATAGGTGACAGTAAAACATACGAGTAAGAGGAGTCAGGAATATGTATCTGAAAGATGTAATCATGTTGTCGGCTAACTACTGGAATATTACTTCACTATGCAGATGATGTTGTTCAGAATCAGTACTTCCATATCTGAGGCGATGGCTCTCTGCCAGAAAATGGTGGATTGCAAAGACATTTAAATATCTAGGAGTCTTGTGTCAGGATGTCATTATGTTGTAATAATACTGCATTACATCAATAAATGTCCTGTGTTTTTAGATGAGATTAGATTTAGTGTTTTTAGAAGATCGCGTGCTGTAGGGGACAGGTTTCACTGTCAGCGTATGAATCTCATATTTAAACTGTCAGGCAGCAATCATGTCAGTGCTGTTGGAGAAACAATCCAACATTCATACCACATTACTTAGAATGTCATGATTATAGGAATTACACCATAATGTAAGGCTCTCCTGAATGATAGTTTTCTTTATTGTGCCAACAGTATTATTTGTTGCATTCATTGTAAAATATTTGGATGATAAAATGGCAGAAACCAAGTGATACACTTTGTGTTACACAAATATTTGATCACTACTGAAAAAACCTGGTCGTTACATTACATACATAAAATTGAGAAGCAACATACAGATTCAAAGATTACCATGGAGCGTAATTAAAAACTCCCATAAATACGAAGAAATAGCTCAGAAACGTATTCATCAAAATGTATGAAAATATAAAATACCAAAGCCTTATTGAGGTATTACTGTTTATAAGGCTGTTGTGCTGCGCTGACTGATGACACATTTGGTACCCAACCTCTGCATTACAGACATTCCCAGAAAAAGAGCACCAAAGTCCTCCAGACAGACAGACAGACAGACAAACTCACATTTATTTTCTTAAACTCTGATGCAATCACAAACACACAACCAGTCCTCTGAGTGGAAACTCAACTGGGCACCAGTGGGAAAAGTTCCCCACCAGTGTACTCTGACCTGTTGTGCCAGTCAGCTTCACACACGCGCAAACATGAACACCGCAAACACGCACGCACCTACATGCGTGCGTGCACACACACACACACACACACACACGCACACCTACACAATACACACAAACACACGCAACAGTGTAATTTTTCAACGTCAGTGTTGATTGGTGTCTAGTTTAGATTTTTTTTTTTTTAAAGCCCCCAGGTGTTCAGATGATACGTTCAAGGACGGTCGGTTAAACATCGTGTCCCTCCGCCTACATGTAGTTTGTGACAGCCCTACCTGTAACTGTTCGGTGCTTCACTCCGATGCCTCCTCCTATGATGCTTCTCGACGAGGAAACATGATGCCGGCGTCGCACTGCAAAACCTTCATGTCCGACATCCACACGCTCTGCAGCGGACTGCCTGGGGTATTTGATTCTCGCAGGCGAACTGTGCCGGGGTGAAACATCTCCCCAGCGGGGTTAACGACTCATCCCAGAGAGCTGCGGACCGTCCGTCCGCCCGTCTGCCGTCAATCTGCACTCGCCACCTGGAGCGCGCTCCAGCGGCCTCGTGCCCGCGCGTTCGGTAGGCTATGTTTCAGCTCGTGGGATTTCCAGACCCCTTCAAAATCCAATGTAAAGTAGGCGTGGGATCATGCATGGTACCCCCGTGTGTTAAGACGCACCAGCCCGAGGAGCCCCCATCTGGCAGACTGTGCCGTGTTAGATAATGCCTGGTACAGAATTACATAACCATCTAGTGTAGGTGGGGTGACAGTGAGAGGAGTAAAACCTGGTGTGCAAATCACTTCATCCTCTGGACCATCTCATTCTGTTCGTCCACTTAATAGATCATCAGGAATTCAGGTATAATTTTCATCAAGAAATTTAATGTCGGTCCCTACAATAATAATTGTACTTATTAACAAAGTCACCCCGTCAGCGTGGAGTCCAACAGGAATCCTCCTCCTCATGGACTAACGCAACCTCCAGATTACGTCATGGTGTGGGATGGAAGCCCGTTCCTCATGGAGATTTTCCAGAATCTGTGCCCGCACATTTTACCTTTATTTAAGCACAAAATGTAATAAAAATATTTTTTTAAAATTATAATTGTCCAGGTTAGTCGCCCCCCCCCCCCCTAATGCTAAACTAATAAGACTAGCTGGCAACTGGCTGCAACTTCTTTAAAAAAGAACAATATATTTTCTTGACATGGAAGCCAAGATATCAAGATATCAAATCATTTACTTATTTAATTTGCAGCTATTTATTGTGCATAAATTTGGTCATGTTTTCATTTTTCTACCTGTTTTATGACATCATGAACACCAAACACCAAACAAATGGCTTGCAAACCGGCCAACCATGAGAATAAGGGGGAATTACCATTTAGATCGTGTGCCACGAAATAACATTTATAACAATAAAAAAAAAAATTAAATCAGCTGATCAAGAAGCTCAGCCTCTATGCAGTGTCGGATGATCTCATTGGCTCCAGGTCACACTTCTCAACAATAAACTAAAGCTGCTCTTTTTTTTTTTTTTTTTCTCAACTCACCAGAAGGAATTTAAAAAAAACATCTCAAGTCATTTATTATCCTAATTCCAGCTCAGCCTACACACAATTCATTCTTTTTGCATTTAGTTCGGAGACAGCATAGCCAATGTCAAAATATGAATCCTGTAAATACATGCATGCATTTACATTCAGGTTTTGATCTTGATTCAACAAATTTGTTTTGTTGAGATTAATTAATACCAAACTCAATGGATGTTTTGATTTTTATCTTACTTTTGATGAATGAGAAGTAAACCTGGTGCTTTAAGCCCAAAGACCATATGTCCTACAAAAAAGATAACAACAAAAAAACCCTGACCTGATAAAGCTGCTATTTCTATATTACAGTTCACTGTCTAATACTTACACCCTGTGTTCAAAACATGAACTACACTTCCTGTTTGACAGAAACTATGTGGAAAAAATACAGGAAAGATAAGTCTCTTTTCAGTTTTTTTTATTATATCAAAATACAAAAATTTGAGAGGAAAATTTTGTATGGGACTGAGCATTGGAAATGATATGGTGATATGAGTACAACACTTCTTCCGTATTCTGACAGACATAGAGCATAGATCATGTGCTAAGCCCATGTCTACATCATGATGAGCCACCAGGAGTGAGCCTGTGCATTTTGTCTGTGAAGGCTTTTGATGGATCTGGTCCAGGCCACGTTGGTAATAGGCCGGAGTGTTTTCACGTCATAGTTCATCAGGTTTCTGTTTACTCAATAAAGAAACAAGATCCATGGCAGTTGAACATGAGGAGTGTGAAAGACATGATCTCAGACATCTCAGATACAGAATTCACTGGACAGCAGTGGCAAACTAGAGAAAAGTAATACAAATATTATACATAAGGCTTTGGTACAGCACCATACAGTATGAGTTAATTGCTCACAAAAAGTTAAGTGAAGCTTAATACCTGATGTAACGACAGAACAGAATGTTAAATATAAAAAAAATGAAAAAGAGGAACAACAGGTTATTAATTCAAAATTCAAACAAGAAAAAATGTTTCTGCTTTGAAATATTTACATATGGACATTGTAGAACACAACTTAATGAACATTATGAAGAAATTTCTCTTCTCCAAAGGACAATGAACAACATAATACATAATGTAAACATGTGATGTACAGCACAGAGTTAAGTGGATGAAAATGAAATGTAATCTTTTTTTCCTTTTTAAGCACTACTTGGTTTGCTTGAGTATGAGCAATAGCTAAAACAGTCAACGATGTAGTGCTTATTGTAGCCTACGATAATAATACATTCTAGTTTCTCAGTGCTGGTACACATGAAAAAACAGAGAATATAGAAAATACTACATATTTCTATTTTCCATCCAATAACAACCAGCTCAGATGTCCATGAATGATTGCTAAATAGGCGTCTTTTTTGTATTGACTCTACATGCAAGATTAATACAATAAAAAAAAACAAATTGGTTTCTAAGTATCATCCTACCAGCACCTAGTGATGCGCTAAAAGCTGTAAGCAGAAAAATTGGAAAACACAAAAAAAGTAGCTAACAGTACGTCCAAAGCAGCCCTCTTAAACACTGTACATGTTTCTCTTGAGTATTTAAAAAAAAGAGCCCGGAAGACGACATCCATAAGTAAAACCCATGAAGGGGATGTACAAGCTTTCCCAAGACCTTTCTACCGGAGAATCAGCAATAAATACAAATGCGGTCTGATGACTACTCATGGCTATACTGTACAGTACTAGTCGTAGTTCTACCGTCAGAACGGTGGTGAGATGATGCGACACGGTTACGCCCCTGCAGTAGTGTGCTTGAAAAACAGTGCTGTTAACAAAAGATGGTAGACCCACAGGAAGTGTGCAGAAAAGATCTCATCATGACCTGAAAATGCTCTCAGATTTCCCTCGCACGTGTCCAGTGGTGTGTACTACAATATAAATCAGGTGATGTTTCTCCTTTTGGATTAATATTCTCTATATCATCACAAATATACTTTAGAGAGGGTACCTTGGAAGCACAGACAGACGATGCAAACACACTATAGAAAAACAGGTCATTTTAGAGTTCATTTGAATGTCACAAATCTCTAATAGTTGAGGTTATACGACTATTTTCCAGTATTGTCTATCACTGTCATCACACCATGATACTGTTATGATAAGGACCTACAGTGTCTACCGGAGCTAGTTTAGTTGCTCAAACACACAGGGCAGAAAGATTTGCTCTTGGAAACAGAAAAAAAAAACAGAAACAGAATCTTTAGACCTCTATTCTACAGCACCACAAAGTTTAACATAGCACCAAGTCGTTATGTTCAAAGCAACTATGCTCTAACACGCTTTTCTTTATCAAACTAATGTAAACACACTTTCCTCCACAGCACGTATTGTACATGACTAAAGCATGTCTGTGAATCTTAGAAAAAGGTTTCCTTTAGTTTATTTGCTTTGGACACCTGAAGGCGGAGGATCTGGAGGGAAACTACACGTGTGCTCATGAACGGGCAAAAAACAGTATTACTTTGATCCAGACATATTGTTCTAGCGGGAAACACACTTCTGCTTCTAAAGCTTTTTCCAATTGGCATTCACATATTATACATCAGATAAAATACTAGTCAACTTGTGCAGCCAGCGGGCTATGGCAATAATACATTGTACGGTACTAACATGAAGGTTTCTTTTCTTCTCAGGTAAAATAAGGTCTGCTAAAAGTATGACAAATGAGGCACCTTAAAATGTTTTAGAAACATTATCCATTTAAAGCCGTACTGTAAGCAAATACTTTTATATATAATCTAATTTCTTTTTCCTTGGGATCCTTCCCGTCTTTTCATACATGCTCGTACAAGAATGTTTTCCTGTAAAACACGATTTATCTTTACAAATACAATACATACCATGTACAGTACATAACAAATATAGATTTTTTTCCCCCTCATTATCTTACACAAAATCAATTTGTTAAAGTATGCACCACAACTCTCGCTTTCAGGCAACCATCACTTTCTCACTCGTCAGAAGAGTTTGCAATTTCAGTAAGCGGACATTGAGTCGAGTCATCCATGCAGATGTTTGTCTGAAAACCTGTGATTTGTTGGTAGCAGGTGGAAAAAATATCAGATGTGTCTTTGAATGACTGAACTAGTATCAGCGATGAGAAAAAAATGTTTTGGTAGTCGTCAGAACAGAAGGAGCTTGGTTCGAAACCTGTGCAGGGCCCGTTAGTTACCAATAGAGGGAAATACACCAAAGTGAAGCTTAATGCTCCGACTGCTCATCTCACCGATCACAGCTGCACTAGAAACGCTGACGGGTCATTCAATGTACTGTGACGACGGGACATTCATCTCCTGTACAGCAAAACATACATTCATTATCGGTTAGTGTCGAAAAATTAACAAACACACAGAGAAGTAGCTAGCAAATAATATGCAGTCCTTAAAGATAAACAGTCAGGGTGGCTATTGTTTGTTTTCCTGTTGTTTGTTTACAGCTTTATGAATCAATCACATTTCCTTAAACAGCTGCTGTTAACCATTAACATCCTCACTCCACTGGTTCGTCCTCTCTGTGTGGAAACTCCTGTTAAGCTCTGTACTTTTCCACCAAAGGTGTATTCATTCATCTGTTGGCTTTTCTGAATGTTTGTCTTATTTGTACGGGTGTTCTTGTGCTGTCCTATCTTATTTGAAATATACATGTGAAACAAAAAAGAATTTTGTGTCAAATAGCATCTTATCTTGTGTGTCCTTGGCAGAGAAAGTAAAAACACACACAATATCGGAGTCCCTCGCTCCCAGAGAAGGGATGGATGAGAGAAGGCGAAGGAAAAGGCAGTTATGTTAGAATAAACAAGAGAGAAAAAGGCAAAAAAAAGGCACCTTGAGAAGTGCCGCGTCTCACAAATGATTCCTCAATAATGAAATACATACATTACACTTCACAATTCGTCACCCTGTTCTTCTGAACCTTACACAAGTCCAAGCTTTCTTGGGTGTTTAAGCCCCAGATTATTTATTTAGAAGGCTAACATTGCTATCGCAACGTGGCGCTCTGACGATGAGTGTAAACACACCGAGCACTAGAATTAAGACATTCCTCTAACAGTTGGCATTGGATTGTGAACCGAAATAAACTCAAGAGGCTATGCCGGCAATTACTGATAATAAAAAGCTTTCAAATTAGATCAAGTTAGGCCGTATAATCCATTCAAATGAGTGTGGTGTGTGATATAAACCTTTGAACCATTTACTTCATACGTAAAAAGGTTGAGTACATACAGTATACCACAAGAACTACAGCAACTCTGCGTTTACTCTGAGGTATATTTTGTGGTAGGAACCCTGTGTTGAAATACTGACGCTATTTGTATTGTAGGAAAGGTAGACTCTTCCTGTCAGAGGACGCACCAGGCTTCACATTACACTGTTTCACTGAAAAACCTAAAGACATGGACCCCTCAATGACCAGTGAGTGAAAAATCTTTAACGTGTTGTGACGTACGCAATCAACACATCATTATTACTGTAAGAGGGAGCTTAATTCCCTTGTTTTACTATTTATATACATTATATATTTCAGAGCATTTTCAAGTGGAATTCCTCAGAGACAAGTAGTCAACTCAGAAAAGCCATTGTTCTTGTCTTCAAGTAAGATCTCCAAATTCAGGGTATCCAGTTGGACATTTGCCTCCCACTCCCCAAACTTTTGGAGATGATAAGAAATGCATTAGCTTGATACGGGGAGTCAGGACGGCTTAAGTTATGTTTCTTTTTTTCTTTTCTTTTCTGGGGGAGGTCTGTCTGATGGCTTGGTGGGTGCACAGCTCAGCGTAGAGTCCCATAATTTGGGCCCTCGGAGTCTGCTCCTGCCAGAATGCCTGTCTGGTCCTCCTCAGTCTGCCTGCGGTGCAGGAAGGAGGTCAAAGAGATATAGGGGTTCTTCTTGTTCTGCTTTTTCCTCTTTCTCTGGAGGTTTACATCCCGTCCCTCTTGGGGTGTCTGAGATTGCTGCTGGGTCTGAGAGAGACACACACCTGACCAGGAAACAGAGAGAAAGACCAGGAGTAACACACCACCCACATGTTTTAAGATTAATCACTTTCATCTTTTCACGCACCGTCAGAGAAACCACTTCCCCTTCCGGTGGTTGTGTTGTTATTGTTGTTGGCGGCTGCTCCCTTTACTTTAGTAATACAGTGGTGAAGAAGTGCTGGTAAGCTCTCAGACCTTGCAGGATCACTAGACACACCTAGAGGTTCCCTGAGGAGAAAACAGACAGCACAGCAAACGTTTTCCTGCATTCATTCCAGCTGTTGTTCAGTCCTACCTCAGATGTGAAAAGACAGACATTTGCATAGCTATTCTCAGTAGATGTGATTGAATTTAATTCTACTTAGAGCCATTTCACCGAGATGATACATTTCCACTTTCTCACTGCATCGATGGATGATTAAAGTTGGACACAAACAAAAAAGAAATAGAGAAAATAAAGCAATAGTTTACATAAGGTGGATTTGGTGAATATATTGGCTGTTACATTTCTTCTCAGACAGTTTTTACATCAAAGACCCGGTCTATGATTTAGGAATTACGATTTTGATATTTTTTTCTTGTAATGTCAATGATATAAAATATCCCTTTCACTTCAGGTTCCATAATTGTAAAGCTACAAACATTAAAAGGTAGCGACAATACTAACAATGAAGGTCAGACCATATGTGATTATTGTACTCACTGAAGGTCTTTAAGTAGTGACTGTGTGAGAAGAGCAGCACTGACTTCCTTGCTGTATAAAACTCATAAAATGAAAATAATGTTTGGAATTGTAACATTGCCATTTAGGTAACATGAAACTAAATTTACAGATTCTCTATGAAATTCTCCTGTTTCTTATTTCAGTAAATGTGCAGTACGTGCACTGAGACGTTTGCACTCATTTCAAAGCAAAGTGTGTGAACTGATGTGATTTAACACTGCTAGGCTATGATTGGTTATGGTGGCAGTTATTTTTTCAGTCTTATTTGTTCAATAAAACAAGCCCCCCGTCATCATGAGAAAAGAAATGGATTTTTCCTTATCCTCATTAAATGATTGTCTTTTTATCACTCACAGTACTTATCTTACATCAGTACTGCCACAGCAGCATCTGATCGAACGTGAAAAAAAAAAAAATCTTGTTCCTCTCATTAATGGATGCTGGTCTGACTGCTGAACTCGAACCAACGTCTAAAGGTGGGCTCATGCTACAGTAGAAGATCATATCTAGAATCTAAAGCATGCACACACTGTAAGACTGCACAGTAATGGGGCATCGTACATGACAGGATATCTTTTAGAATGTCCTGCCAGAGGGGGCAGTGAATGCATCGTCTTGTGTGATCTCTCGTGAAGCAACCTAGTTTGTAGTGAGAAAACAAACAAGCAGAAGAAACAGATGTGGAAGGAGAAATGATTGCGAAGAGTCTGTTCTTCAACAAGAACCACAGATGAAATCAGGTGTGATTAAACACCTAGGCACTCATTTTAACAATCTACATAAATAAAGGTGTGGTCTTGAGAAAATAAATTTACTAAATCTGCCTCATGTTTCTTCAAGATAACAACAGATATGAAGCCCTTATCGCAAGAAAACAAGAGTCATTATCTCAAAGATGATTGCAAACACAACCATCCCCAGTTTTATGTGCAGAAAAGGAATGTTTTTGAAGCCCAAACTATTTTCAGTTCATGAGTAATACACACTATATTTGATGAAAAATAATCAATGTAAATTAGTGACAAAAATAATCACATGAAATCAAAGTATCTACTTCGTCATAGTATGCAGTCTGTCTAGAACGTAGCTTTACCTCATACCAAATAGTTTGGTTTGTTGTCCATCTCTCAAAGAAAGATGCAATAAAATTAAATTAAAACCCAATAAAGCCATAAAAGCTGTAAGTTCAGCTTCTTGAGGCTCAACGGTGGCTCAATTTCATGGAACTGAAAACAAACATCTTCAAAATGTGACTTAATATTTCGTAAATTAAGTTGTTGTGCCAATCATGTATTGTTTGAAAAAGGCATAGGAACACAAAGCTTTAGCGATGCTGTCCATCACTTGTCACTGTGGAGAGAGAGATTGAGAGCATTAGCAGAGAGGGGGAGACAAATGTGAGAATTGCAACAGTCCTGTACAGATACAGAACATTTCCATTATCACCTAAACTGTATGCAGAGGCCACAGCGTGGTAAAGATAGTACATTTCCATAGACATGAACACTGTACAGCACACTTTCATTAACATGAACACTGCGTACAGAGGCTTCACCATGCTGACGGGAGGAGATGGCAGGAAGAGGAAATGGCCGTTAAAGAACAAGTCACATGACAGGAAGAGGAAATGGCCATTAAAAACAGTCACATGGCAGAAAAACGAAAGCACTTAGGACAACAAATGTGACAGAATTTAGTTTGAGAATTGTTGTTATTTGTTTGGTTGTAGAGAGAAGTTTAGAGAATGCATGCATGGCATTTTGCACATGGAACAAAACTTTAAAGGGGAATACTCCAGTCTATCATTCATGTGCGTCCTCTATTGATTCAAGGCTTTTTTTGTTGCAGGGAAACAGGTCAGTATTCAAACAATCCAAAAGATAAAAATGCTTCTCCCCAGTCCGAAACTGATCCTCCTGCTTGCTCACAAGCCTAATTTCTGCGGCTTACGCCGCAGCAGGCTTACTGTGCCTTCACAGTGTATTGACAAATGTGTCCTGCAGTCATTATTACCATTAGTTGTATTTCACTTGAATCCAGCACAGAGGCACAACCCAAAGCGATTCCCCTTTAAAGGAGAGAGTGATTAGAGCCCTCCCCCTGCTGACCCCTCCCATCTCAGACATGGGTCCGACCCTTACCTATTGCGGCGTGGGGGACCGGGTCACAACGCTGCCCAGATAGCTGAGATCAATCAAAAACAAATTACGTAAGACCCTTACCCTCTATAAAGCAGCAACCCTATAAGATACCTTCCCTTACAGCTCAGTGATGGGGGGGCAAGTTTCTCTTTCATGGCTTTAGCCGTGCTATGAGTGTAGCTCGTAGGGCTGTGAGGTGGGTGTGAGGGGGCCCAGGAAGGTCTACAGTACAGAAACTATGGGATACATTGGTATATTGGCTCAGCTATGATTGCAGTTAGGTGCACAAGTAAAACCTGGATTGCTTTAGTCTGTATGAAGGGGAACTGATCTGTCATACTGAGGTGAGATTTGGCAGTCGTGTTTCAAGATAAAAGGCTTATAATTTGTATTATTATGTATAAGTTTGTATTAAAAGTACTTAAAATCCATTCTTAACTATGCCTAATACATTCCTTACTAATGCTGTATAACGGTGATATATGGTTGGATAAATATGTTTTGTCTGTTTTTGTCCCCCTCCATCAACAAGACAAATGATATTCCATTTAGGTCTTACATTCATCTGATAATTCTCCCTCTGAAATGTATTAGGGCATAATTATATTTATAGTTATCAAAGTTATTATTTAGACTCAGATATGATTCGATGGCTTTTACGACTGCAGATGAGTTTTTACTCTTCATTGTTAATGACTTGATTTTGTTAATTAACAGGTTAATAGCAACCTAAAGGTTATTAAAATATATACTTATTACTGTTGTTACTATTAGTAGGTTATAGTTGTTCAACAATTAAATTAAAATAAATAACGTATTAACCATTGATAAAACCATATATTCACCTATTATAAAGCACCCTAATGTTTTATAATAGGTGAATCTTCAAGTGAGCCTGCAATATCATTTGAATTATCTATGTGTAATAAAAAAGGTAATAATGG
Source organism: Antennarius striatus (assembly GCF_040054535.1). Classification (NCBI taxonomy): domain Eukaryota; kingdom Metazoa; phylum Chordata; class Actinopteri; order Lophiiformes; family Antennariidae; genus Antennarius; species Antennarius striatus. The sequence continues at coordinate 10,354,620 of NC_090781.1, read as the reverse complement.
TTTATCAAATATTCAGTTTGTTTGTAAATTTGTGCAAAAATACATTTTCCCAAGTCTTTTGATTATTGATCTGATCCAATGTAATTTAGATCCAGCTTTTAAAATTAGTTAAATGTTGAGAAAAAACATTCTAATTGTCACATTTTATTTTTTAATTTTGGCAGTTCTATATGAAAATATCTATTTGATGAGATTTTTAAAAATGTTGTAAATAATTTAAAAGAAATCAGCAATACTTTATATTAAAAGTTAAACTGAGGTTTCACATGTCATCAAGTTAAGGGAAATTTTTTTTTTTCACGATGTGATACAATGTGTGCTAAATGCAATTACATGCCTTCTGCATATTTATTAACAATATGCATCTTAATTATGCCTAAGTGAAGACATCAAGTTAAGCTGCTGAGAAAGTACTGAGAAACTTTGGAATAGAGACACGGAGAGAAGTCTCCACTTTGAATAAACATGTGGCTATTCTCTACTGGAGTGGATCACCTACCCTGAGGCTGATATCTGGAGCTGAGAGGGCTCTGAGGGCAGCATCTCCTCCTCTGTCCTTCTCTGGGATGGCCTCTGCCCGAAAACATCCCTGCCCTCCTGAGGGGGAGAGGGGGACTGGGAGGGATAACTGGCTGCAGTGGAGGCGTAGGACATGTGAGCGTGGTAACTGGGGCTGGGTTGCCTGGCGCCCTGAGTGGGAGAGGCGGTCAGGGAAGACCTCCGGGAGAAACTGACAGTGGCCGAGGGCTGCAGAGTGATTTCAGGCATCTCCAGAGACCGAGAGGTGCGGAGAATGCTGGGGCGGGGAGGGGGGCGCACTAAAATGTCTGGAGAGCCTGGCTGGGTGCTGAGAGGGCTTTGGGAGAGTGGAGAGAGTCGAGAGGGCTGAAGTACTAGCGGGGGTAGGTTGGGGTCTGCCCGGCGCCCCGCCCTCGGGCTGAGCCAGGACTGCGGGCTACTACTGGGGGCTGTGCTTGGGCTCCCTGCGCGGGCTGCCGGGTCAGAGTAAGGCAACACTGGTACACCCACACCGTGGGCCGTGTGTCTGAGCTGGCCGAGACTCTGGGCCTGTTGCATAGCTAAACGCCTAACCGGAGGCCCCAGGAGCCTGTCTCTGCCTGGGGGTGCCACAGGGACCTCCAGCTGCAGGAGTCCAGGGCTTGACGGATCCTTTAGGGGAGGGAGTTGCAGGCGACTTGGGGGCAGAGAGTGCGGTGGGTACGGTGGTGGGTCAGGGAGGTCCTGGGGGTGATGTAAGGGATGGTGAGGCGGATATATGAACCTTGGACCCCCTAAACCCAAGAACTGTAACTCATGAGGCTGCCAGCTTTCGGGTGAGCGAGGAGGAGGGCTCTGTGTGTGAGACAGAGAATGGCCAGAGGCAGAGTACTGATGGTGCTCCGTCTCTCCACTCTCTTCGGGGATGGAAGGGTAACCGAAGGGCCCCTCTGCGGTGCCAGGGGGGGATGACAGAGCAGAGCTACGTGGGCTGATGTCAGGCATGTAGAATGGTGGTGGAATCCCTGATTCACCGCGACTGCCGAGATACCCATAGAATGGGCCCTGGGGAAAGCCGCGGTAGCGGGAGGTCGGTGCCTGCCCTGAGGCGTGAAGTGCACTGCCCTCTGCAAAGCTCATACCTTCCATGGGCCTGTGTAGGCGGGGGCTGTACGTAGGGGGCTGCGTAGACTCCAGGCTGGAGGACGTTGGGGAGAGCTGGGGCCGCAAGGTGGGCATGACGGGCGGCAGAGGCCCAGGGTCAAAATCATTCTCCTCATCCGACTGCCGAAACTCAGGGTACATGTCAGACTCCTCTGCGAAAGGGAAGCCATGGATACGACGGGGCGGTGGACTGCTCTCCATGACAAAGCGGCCATCAGGGCCGCGGCATATCAATTCAATAGGCGTGGTGACCTCTGCCTCATACTTGGACACACTGTATTTCTTGCTAGCTATGGCACGCTTGGTTTTCTTGTAGAAGGACAGCTCTTTCTCCCGTTCTCTCTGTGGGCTGGGCAGCTTCCTGACGTACAGGCCTGGACCATGGGAACCCTCTGAAGACAGAGAGCGGGGTCGAGATGGAGGGGAGCTCTCTGGACTAATCTTGCCCGATGATAACCTGGTGGAAAATTCAGATGGAGATCCTGATTTAATACAATGTACACCACAATAAGTCATACAGCACAGTGCGTTAAGTGCTTTTCAAGTAAAATAAAGATCTCTGGAAGCTTTGATAAGCACAAATGCATTTTCATTTGTCCAAACAGATGACACAAATAGTTAATGCACTCTATCAAGGCATCCATAAATAACTGCATTGTGAAAATGAACAGTTTATGGCAGCAACAGCATCCTGTTAGGACAGCAGCTAATGAACCAAGCCAGAATGACAGGATGAGAGGAGAACTAATGATGCAATCATGAACAACATGTCACAGATCTGTTGATTCTAAATCTTCTGGATTGGAAGTGAGACCAATTTCCATGTGCTGCACCAAATGTTGATGTGAGAAGCAGTTTACATCTAACCAGGCCTCATTTGCCCACACCAGGAGCAGCATAGTCAACACTTCCTCAGTCACTTAATGCATCAAGTGGACATTCATTATAAAGAGTGCATATACACAGTACAGAACTGTACATGCAGCTGAGATAATGAAATTTAAACCCGGTATGGTGCATGAAGATCTGTACATGCAAATAGCAGTGGGCTTTATTACAATAATCATTGTCAGTTGATAGTTTTAACCATGCAGCCAAGCCAGTGCAGTGCAGCACACTGTAATTTTGTGCAGGCAGGCACTCACAGGGGGCTGGCAGGCGGGGGCAAGAAACTGCTCCTGGCAGGCTCGTCCCAACAGGGCTCTACCCCCGGCAAGGGGGTGAGAGGAGGCCTGCGATGGGAGACAAACGACACGGGCCTGGTTTATCTTTGACTATACTATTTGCAGGAAGGACTTTGTATGAACTCCCTGCTCTGCCTGGAGCATTTTTTAAAAATCAAGAAGCGTATCTAATACTAATGATTTACCTATAGTGACAGGGATAAACATTTATTCTGAAATGGGATTTACACAGATTATTGTCACAAATGAGCTTGTTTATAGACTGAAATGTAGTCACAAATACACAAAATTTACAGACAGACAGACAAATACACATATGTAATGGATATTACACAATAAATGTGTAGCTTGCTAGATATGGACTATTTTCCCTTTCCTGGTCGAGAAAGGAAAACTGGACAAGCTCTCAACAAGGAGTTCAGTCCTCAGCTGAGGACTATAAAAGCTGGTCACGAGGAGACTCGCCTACCATCTCATTGCCACACCACCCTGCAAACTCTCTTTCTAACTCTTTTACATTGTAGGAAGCTCTCCTGTTTGTTATATGCACTTGTTGAATTTCTAGGAAAAAGTATAGTGACATAGACAACCAGCCAAAAGGGTTTGTTAATGTTTCAACTAGAACAAACTATGAGAACCATTTTGAAACAAAAATTTAATTCAACCTGATTTGGCATCAATAAAACCAATCCAATATAAAATATTCCACTGTTGTAATTCAAAATCCAAAAAAAAAACAGAAGCAGGAAAATTCACATCAAAGATTTAATGTCCACAAGTGTACTTTAAAATCTTGTAAATCACCAAATAAAATAGTGGGACCGTCCAAAGAGTTTAGAATCAGATAGAGGATTTACATGATGATTTCCAAGCATTGTTTTCTCTGGTGAAAATGGAACGAAAACATTGCGGAGATACTTGGCTTTGGCCAAAACAGTTCCCTCCTCTCCAGAAACAAATTCTTCTTTGTCGTAGACGTGAAGTTGATGTCCTACAGAGAAATCCTTATTCCACTTCCTCTTTACTTCACATGAATATACTGTTATAGACTTTTCTAATTCCAAAGTTATAGTTACCCTTTTTCAGTCATCTCCATCTTATAGACTGTGAGAATTACATTTTCTTGTACATTTTTAATACCTTTCCTTTTAAACATCCCATTCCAATATCTATTTTAATGTTATTATAACATTGTTCACACTTGATTATTCTTTATAAGCTTGATCATTTCACTGCAATCTTGATTTCATATGCTGGTCATACAGATATGCCATTTCCTCAGCTTTCAACTAATAACTCTTTATCCTTGTTTTCAGTTATCATTTTAGTGGATATATTTCAACTTTCTTGATGTTGAGTGAAGGGATTTCAATTTTCTTGACACATCCTTTTTGAAAACACTCAGTGCTCCTGGCCCTATGATGAAAATAGAACAATGGAATGGGCTTGGTCTACAGTGTGTAGACTCTCTTGTCTGTCAATTGAAGTAACAAAGGCGGCCATTCCACTCTGTCTGTAGCTGTCATTTCTACAGATAGAGAGATAGACAATAATTTGGGACTCCAATTTGATGGTAATGACATCCTCCAAAGACCCTGTAGGCTCCAGCGGCTCAGATAGTGGAACCAACTGTGAGTCATCCAATTCATCAGAAGTCTGTGGAAGGACCCAGTTGGCCCCACATCTGCCTGACCCACATGTATACCCTTGTCCTCAGAGGAGAGGTGCACAATGACAGTCTTTCTTGGCGTCACCAGAGATATCCCAGATGTTTCAGGTTGGAAACTAAAATCCATCAGACCTGACGGTGATAATATCACTGCTACAGGAGAGGCCTTTTAGCAGTGATAATATACTGCATAGTAGTAGACTGCAGTGCCATAGAGTCCTCAACAGTTGGTATTGGAATCTGTTTGGCCAGACCATGGGGTTCTATATTCACAAATTCCAGTAATGCCTGTTGCCAACCATCATCCTCATCTTTGGTGCCAGTGTCTTGTTCCAGCAGGGGTGGTGATTCTTGTCCCAAATGGACAACTCCGCTGTCCTGGATATGAGCGGATTTCAACCACCTGCCTTCCCTATACTGTCAAAGCTTTGTGAAGATTGGAAGGTATTGACCATTGCCACACGTCTCAACAACGAACCCCTCCCTTGAGTATGTCATCCCGTAGAGAGCTCCAAACCACATTGGCTTAACTTAACAGTCTCAGCATTAGTTGCTAATGTGCTAATGTCTAGTGTAAGAGATGTCATGGTCTTTTTGGTTCCCATGGGTATTGACTTGCCACCCTTCAGTACCCAGCTGAAGACCTAGTGAATTGGGCTACTCCTGGAACTTGACAGGTCTTATTGGTGTAGATAGAATTGTTTCCTAACCAGTCAAAGTCATACACTTCCTGGCTTGCATACAGGCCTTGTACTTTGGCCAGAATGATGGGTGGGTCTCCAAAAATAGTTCTATGTCTCCCAATAGCACTCTCAGGCCTACCTGTGGAGGCACAGTCTTACCATTAATTCATTCAGATTCATTGTCACCATGGGGTATCAATGCAGTTTGCCATGATATTGGGTTACATATAAACTCCATATTAATTCTGTAATATTTCAGTGGACAGCGATGCTTCACAGGTTTCACTTCATTGTTTACTTGCAGATGGATTATGTTACATTCTTTTCCAAGTAGCTTTGATTGTCTGGTGCTGAAAGTAGCTGATGACCTTAGTTGCAGTATCATTTGGAATAATTCAATGGGATGTATCCAATTGCATCTTGTCCTATGAATTATGTCACTTTGCTTTTTAGGTTATCCACTTGTGTATTAAACTATTCCATTCCAAATTTCAAGTGACATTTTCTTGACATTTCCATGACCCAATTGTACTTTGATGTGGCCTTTAGTTGAAAGGTTTCTGCCGATCCTGGACACCTCAGCCTCAGATTTTAATAGGTATGGCGTTCCACCCAACCTTTGTGCACAGATTATCTCCATCCCAGTAGACATTCTCCAAAATGACCCCCACCTCAGAATACATTATTTCTAAAGCTGTTACTATATAAGAGTCCTGAATCACTTTCTTTTGCTATAGTGCCAACATGTTGTGTTTCTTTGATGACAAATGTCTTGTTTTTTGGGGAGTTGATGCTGGTTTCTTTTGTTCCGGCATTGTTACTTTGCTAGCTAGTCTCTAGGAGCCTCTGAAACTGAGGCTTCCAATATTGTGAGTGTCTTGCCAGGTCGACCTACCCCAGACTAGAGCTAGGTTTCCCATTCTGCTTTTCATCCACCTCGCTATCTAGAAGTGGATTTTTCTGTACTCCCAGATCAAATTACTGCTCTGACTTTCTGCTCAAGTCAATCCTTTCCTCATCACACAGGGAGCGGGATGACTTTCATCTTTTTTTCTGAGCTATTCTGATTTTTTCAGATGGTCTTTGTATAAGCTGTCTAATTTGACCGCTACTTTTATCACAACGTGGTTTGTACCCATCTCCCTTTTTTATTGGATTCACTTCTTTTTTTTATATCCAAGACCATTATTTCTCACTGAGAGATTCCTTCTCCCAGTACTCTAACAAGATAGGATTTAATATGGCTAAATTCAGAAGTACTTAGAGACTCACCGTTCTGTCCCTGATCCATTGTTTTGGAGTGGAGACTGTGGCCACACCACTGCCTCCACCATTCTAGCTTTTCGTCTTTGTTGTCAGAACTCTATGTTGGCTATTCAATGTTACACCCAGAACAGCTTGACTGCCTCAGCACTGTGACTTTCTTTTACCACTCAGCCCTTGGGCTCCAGGTGGGCTTATGACCCACCACTCAAGTGTGGATCACCGCACTTCTTTTCCACATTCTCCACACTGAGTTTTGTTCTCAGTTGTTCTCTCCCCAATGATGCACTACTCCTGTGGCAATCACTTGTTTTTAAGTGTTGACCCAGATCCATGCTGGTCTGCAATACCAACACTCCAGTTTCAAATCTTTCCTTCGGGGTTGTTTCACACAACCAGCAGAAACCTACTGGGTTCCTTTCTCCTCAAGCACAGCAATCCTTTTCATTGTGCCTCAGCAGAAATCTGCTGGAGTTGTTTCTCCTCAACAATGCTGCTTTTTGTTGGACCCACATTGGAGCACCACGTGTTGGAGCCCTGACTTTTGTCCCTTTCACAGTTGAGAAAGGAAGACTAGATCAGCTCTCCTCCAAGGGGTTCATTCCTCAGCAGAGGACAATAAAAACTGGTCATGGGGAAACTTCCCTAGTTTTCCTCTGACACACCAGCCAAACATCCATCCGGTAATGCATGCAGTAGAATACCACCTTTACTAGATACTAGACCAGCCAGAAGCAGCTCTCCTCTGACTTGATGAATTGATAAGAAAATGTTAAGTGATTTCTTATAGTTAGTCAAAAGGGTGACAGTATTTTATGCACTATGTTTATTTTATAATTTATTTCATACATAAGGTGCACCAGATTATAAGGCGCATATAATAATAGTTTAAAAAAAGATTTAAAAAACTAGAAGCTGTAGTTGCGCTATCCATCCACTAGTTGGAGCATTTATGACTGTGAGTACCTTTAGTCAGCTGTGAAAGGCTATCGTTATTTCAATGAGGCTATTCTGAGTCCCATCAAGGAAACCTGATCACTTGATCACTTTGCCATCTTAGAAAGAAGTCAACAAGCATATTAAAAAACCTGACATTAAAAACTGGTTAAAGTCATTTCGAGTGGACCACTCAGTTCGAACAGGGTGGATTATTTCCTGATCTGAAGTTCGAAGCAGATATTTAAGCTCCGACGTTCGTTTTCGTTTATTAATTAAATATTGTTTCGATCCATCGATAGTCCAGTCGGAGGTGAGGTATAGCTATTTGCTGCTGCTCTGTGTGTCCGAAACAATTTTTAACCAGTTTTTAATGTCAGTCTGCTAATTTACTGGAAAATGCGACGCTGTTTTACTCATAGAACTGACTTTAATGTCTGAATCTCACAGCACGTCGCTGCAGACAGACTACACAAGCCGAAATACCCCCCCCCCCACAACGTGTTGTTTCAGGCATCAACTACATTTGCAAATCAATTGCAGCACACCAGACACCTTTGTCTAGCAGTGACTCAGCTTTTGAAATTTCAGAAAAGGCTGGAAGTTCAGCTTTGAGGGTCTTTCATTCACCTTTATATCAGTTTCTCCGTGTGTTTCCACAGACTAATAAAATGGACCGTCACTAAATACCAGATTACAGGACAAAGACATTTTTTAGATCAATCAAGTTTAAAGTGGGTTATTTCCAACGCCACAGTAGTTGGGAAATACTGAGATCAGTCAGTCAGTCAAACTTTATCAATAAAATCGTAGAAAATTCCCTGTTTTGCTATGTTATCGTAGCCGGTTACCAGTGATCTCTGCAGGCTGCCAGCCAGACTACCGGCCTTTTTTCAGCGATCTTGTTTTTAACCAATAGTAATATTAATATTAATCCATATACAAGGCGCATCGGATTATAAAGTGCACTACGGGATTTTGAGAAAATTATAGGCTTTTAGGTGCGCCTTATAGTGTGGAAAATATTGTAATTTAATCAACAAGCGCAACCTATAGAACCATTAACAAAAATATAATTTGATCCCATTTTGTACTCGTTAATCTATAAGCAGAAGGTTCCACTGTCCTACTCCCAAATCCAAAAATTTGCATCAAGTCCACACGTTTACATTAACTGAAGTTATTTAGAGTAATTATTTAGATTAATAATTAAGGCAAGGTTATGCATATAATCATTTGGGAAAGGGCATGTTTTACAGTTCATAATGCACAAATCAAATCAAATTCTTTCAAATACATAGACAATAAAAACTTGCAAATTATCAAATAAAACCAAGCTCTGTCTCAAATATTTCTTTTTCTAAAACAGAGCTGTTTGATGTATCCAATCTAGGATGATCTATAATGGAACTGACAACTATTTTCCCATGTTTTTGCATTGTAATACTCTTTTCTCGCAAGAGTCATTATATACTCTCTTGGTCTTTCTCTTTTTTAACCTTTATTTGTAAGGGGTTCAGTCAGCTGACTTCTTTTTTTCCTGCAACTGTTCTTCTTCCTCTTTTGAGGAAACCTGCCCCCCTCTGAATAGACTTGACTTTCGCTCAACTCCGCTCATACACTTTTCTCAGGCCAAGCTTTCCTTCACAATATTATTTTAAAAATTAATGAAACATCTACTTTAACATTATTGTAATACTTTTAATGCTTGATAATTCTTTATAACCTGTATTATTTGTACAAATGTGGCATTTCATCATCACTTCTTTTAGTTCAGTGATCTTTTGAGTGAAGAGAATTCAACTATCTTGATGTTCAGTGAAGGGATTCCAATTTTCTTGACAAGCTATTTCACATTGTGAATCATGCAGAAAGCCAAAAACATTTGAAGTTTCAAAATACAGATGGATCAAAAATGAATACACATATTTCAGGTATTTTGGGTGATGTGTTTAAAATGCTGACTTGGCTGTTTGGAGCTTTCCTTAATCTGCCCATGAACCACTAGAGGCTGCTAAGTTACATGTTCTGCCACACCCTTAGGCTAGCCTGAACATTGAAACAGTTTGTATAATTATGTGAACTGTTTTCCCCTGTATGCTTATTAATTTTGCAAGTTTTAATAAATATTCAATCTGTTGCCATGTAAGCTCTCGTCTGAATGCACAGGGGAAATCATGCTATGCAGAAAATTAGCTACTGTAATAAAGTTCTAAAATGATTGTGTATATGCAGTTGCCAGCTGCTTTAAAACAAACTTATCAGCTTGTGGGTCTTGCTGTTTGGTGCTGTTAAAAAGCATGCCTCATCAGCGTGTGCATGGGTAGAAATTTTCTCAAAAGTGTATTAGGGAATGCACATATACCCAAGGCAGAGTGCAGCGACTCTGGTGTTGGCTTTACTTACGGTGACTCAATGCTTTTCCTGAAGTGTGTCACAGACAACGGAGGATCTGTAAGGACAAAAACATTTCAGTTTAGCATTTCCCCTCTGACACTGAGTCAAACACATGGATAAATTATGAAGGCACAGGCAGAAAGAAATTACACTACTTATTAAGCATTTTGTTTTTGTCCCTTTGTAGCTGTTTTGTGTTATTGTGCGGTGGGTGTTTCTCAGTGTAGTGTTTTTCCACGATTTTTTTGCTTCCTCTTCTTCTTCCATTTGCTTTCATTTTGTTTGTCTTTGTAGGTTTCTGTCCATCTTATTTTTTTTATAATTTTTCAAAAATTTTGCACCTTTTTGTGTCCGTTTTGTGCTTTCGGTTTGAGGTTTTGTGGTACAGTAGTTCTAATTCTCTTTCTAGTCATTTTGCATCTCTTTATGTAACTGTTAGTTGCTGTATTCATTTGGCATCTCACTGTACTTGTTTCACACATTTCAAGCCCTTCAGTTATCTATCCACGTTCAAGAGAGTGGGACTGACCTGGTTTTCGCTTGAGTTTGCGCCGGTGTTGCTTATTGACAAAGCAAGCCGCTAGAGTGCTAAAAAGTACTGCTGCCGCCAGAAAGCATATAGTTGCCACAACACCAGCCACCACAGGCCGTGCGAGCCCCTCATCGGGCGACTCTGCTGGGGGGAAGGGATCTGCTGAGGCACAGGTAAAATAGAGAATTAATTGACAAATCTATCCCTTAGGAAGGAACAGATTTCTGTATGTGAATCTATAAATGTAAAATGTCTTTTGGGGAAACTGACCTGTGCTGGACACTCCCACTACGTTGCTGCTCTCACTGATCAGGTCATCCATGACAGCCATCACCCGAAACTCATACCAGGACTCCTGACAGAGAGGAGAAGCAAACTCTCTTTTCTACATCCACTCAACTGCACCATATGTTACTTTGAGCTTGGGTTATGATGCTACTACAATCAAATATGAAGACTTATTGTCTACAGCCCAAAGATTATTAAAATTCACTGAAATGCTAAAAGGCTAAATTAAGAAATGTCCTTTTGTAATTGCAGTCTTTCAGACATTTAAAAGTGATCAGGTAGATACACTTGTCTAGAAAACAAAAATCACTTTATTTTTAAAATTATTAGTAATTCTTGGCATCAGTTGGCCAGAATGGTTTGTGTTAACTAAGTAAGCTCCCATTCACACAGTCATGCGTTAATTTAAAATGTGTACTTGTCTAACCTGAACAAGGTCTCGAGCTATGAGCTCAGTTTCAGTAGATGGGATCAAGTCATCCAGAACCTCCCACCTCTCCCCAAGGCGGAACTCCATGATGTATCGGTCGATGGGTGAGGAGTGGTTTGCCGGGGGGAGCCATGTGAGGAGGACACCATGCTGCGTGCGATTGGCTGTGAGGCACCGTGGTGGAGTAAGAAGCACCAGTGGTTCTGGGGTACCAAGAGGCGAGCCTGTGGGTCAGAGATGGAGTACATGCAACGAACAGAGAGGAAACACAACCTGACATGACACAAGTATCAGAAATATGTAAGCTAATGGTAAAGGCAATGATATTACTTAATACTTATGACTGTAACAACCAATTAAACATCAATGGTATAAATGCTTAACAACATATAAATTAATATCTAAATGACTATCAAAGGGGTTTTTTTTGGCTTGCTTTTGCTAATCACAAAAACTTTTCTAGTCATTGTTGGCATTTTACTTACTTTCATCAACGATGACTAGAGGAGGTTTTGTGATTAGCATAATTTTAAAAAAATGTCCATGCTTAAAAATACTGTAAATAACATATGATACACAAGGCACCCTGTGTATGGACAGTTTAAACCCTAAACTCATACTGTCCACTTCCCTTCCTCTCTTGCTGCTCTCTGAGTGTGTGATTTGGTCACAACTTTCCAGGCCTCACTTATCCTTTGTTAAATAAAGGTAAACTGTCCAACATTGTTTGTTGACAATGTGCAGCAGAATCTGTAGATACTGAAATACCGTCGTCAGGTCTCTTGTTAAGTCTGCCTTGAAAAGAGTTTTCAGATTTGAGCTCTGCCCATTTTGATGGAAATACTGAGTTTCACCAGATGTCAGAGTCAGACCACATGGACAGATTTTATTTTAAAGTCTGACATACTGAACAGGATGAAGGACTTCGGGCGGGCTGTGATCTGTGCATGCCTTCCCATTCTATTAGATACTGGAAAATCTAATAAACCTTTCTCTATTCATGCCATCGTTTGCTGAGACATTGATTTTAAATACCAGACAACTCATTCGCTTTCGGTTCACACGAAGCCGCGCACAAAGCCTGAAATGGCAACGTGTCCTTGAGTAATGAAAGCACAGCAGCATCTGAAAGAATACTCAAAACATGAATTTCAGCTCCAAAGACTGATTCTTCAATCATTAATACTGCATATCTTTTTCACAGGAAATATGTCAACTTGTTCAACACTACGTGTGGAGGTTATTATAAAAGCAGTGAGCCTAACCCTAACCCTAACCCTAACCTTCAGGGAAAAATCTACTGCCTGCTTTTAGATACTTTGTGATAAAAATCCTCCAATTTGTAGAGGGTTTTTTAGTCTGCTTGCATTTGCTTCAGGCTCTATCTGGTAGCAACAGCCTCCACAAACAAAGTAGGTGAAACTGTTTTGGGCCTGAGAGAGATATCCCTGGTTACAAAAAATAACCCCGAAGCATTTTTGCTCCTCTTATTTCTGCTTGTCAAGTGCATTTCCCTGATTAAACAGTTGTCAATGATGGTGACTTAACCCGAGAAGCTCATTCATCCCCTCAGATCTGAATTTATGCAAAGAAAAATTTGAGAGATTGTTATAAGAAAAGAAATAACTCATATATACCTCCATCCATATGAAAATGACCCTTTCCATACATTAAGTTAAACATCATTATTATATTTCTGATAATACTCTGCAGCTCTATGAGTCTTTGTGAAGTCAAGAAACAGCAAACACAGATGTAAAAACCTCTGATTAAGCACTCACCCGCAGTGTTGACTGTCACAACTTCGCTGAATGGGCCTGTGCCCAATTTGTTTTGTGCCAACACACTGAACTGGTACTCCGTCCCAGGCTCCAGGCCTGGCACCACCAACCAGGTCTGAGCACCAGAAACTGGCATGGAATGCCAGTCATGAGGACCGAAGTCTGTTCTCTTTGACCTAATAAAAACAATGAGGCAGAAAAATACCGAAATATACATGAGTTAAAGGAAAATTGCTGAATGACGTTATGTTGTTAGGTATGAAACAGTGATGCTCTGGAGCCTGAAGTTTAATTAATTTAAAAAGTCAGGTCACTAAAATTATTTTCTCTTTGTTTCAAATTAGAATATAACCTCACTTTAAAGAAAAATATTTAACCTTAATGGTGCACCCATATGATCTTTATTTATGCTATAAGAAAAGGACAAAAGATTAGCAAAAAAAAACCGATTAGCAAAAAGGCACATTTTTTTGGCCCAGTTTGAGAATTTCATCAGATTTATATTGTGATAATTCTCAACTTAGAAACTTTGGTCATTCTTGACTGACTTATATGAGTCCAGACTTGAAACAAAATTTTATTGACCATGTTGTTATTTACTAGTCCTAAATGATTGATAACTTGCTTAAAAAGGGTGGTAAAGCTTGTTAGGGCAACATGACAGGTCCTCATGTCATTGGCCATTGGTCACTTGTATGTTGGTGGCAGGACAATCCACCACACTCACCATTCCAACAGTAGTACAGCTGCAGCAGCCTCATGCATGCAGAGGAACAACAACAGATCGCTTAAAGAACCAGAACTAGAATCGATATATCTGTCTGCTACAGTCCATGAGGCGAATTACTGCTGTAATCACTGCTGATGGGGTTAGAGTAATTAGTGATCGTGATGCATTTATGGTGCTTGGGTTGCTGATTAAATCAATATAATCATTAAAAGTGATGAAGGAACAAAATTTCGTAATTCTTTCAGATTAAGGATTTTAAAAAAGAAAAGAAAAATAGCTGCACATTTTTAAAAACCTCCACCTTTCGAACCCTTAATTTAACGCCTTCCTGTCATTAATCTATTTTTTTTGTGCATTTCTGCTGGTAAATTTGCCAACACTGACTGAAATAAACTGAGGTGAACATCTGCTGATTGATGCCATTGATTCAGAGTTAAGTGAGAGCACTTACACCGGACCGAACCACACAGAGAACGTCTGTTCGAAGCCTCCATCATAACCTGGTTCCCAGGACACATTAGCAGAGGTTGTTGAGGGCAATACATGGATATTGCCAGGAGCATGTGGGCTGGTGCCTGAGTGGTTTATGCAGACAGAGAACAGGAAAACATTTAGAGCATGAGATTATCAGGTACTAAAATATGTACAATTATTGTTTAATATAACATACAGTCATATAGTATGGAAAGATTTTATCCACAAAACTAGTCATGTGAATAAAATCATTGCAATATGCAAAGATTTTATTCACATGACTAGTTATTTTAAGCCTGACTGAAGTCACATGAGACTGTGGCATCTTGTGTCTACCTGCTCCTGGTGGATAAAGTGATGCAGGGTGAGGTGTTGACCAGTCTAAGGTCGTGTTCAAGAGCAGCACCGCTGTCTGCGGCTCTGCTCATTCCACCCACGTAACAGCTGTGCTGCGTGGCCCCGGGCCAGTTACTCCTCACTGGCATAAAAGAAAGACCTAAGCATGGTCTGAGAAGCACAGCTGTCTCCACCACCCTGTGACACCTGTCAGCTGAGGGCCGGCCACACAGAGGCAGGCTGAGCGCTGACAGCTGTGTGAGGCTAGAAGGACTCCACAGACTCGGGGGCGAAGGGGGACTGGGGCTGATTTACCGAATCTGAAGAAACAGTAGACTTTGCAAAATGCCAGATTTATGGAAAAGTTTAATACTTTTATCTTCTGCCTGTCCAGACTACAGCAAACAGACAGTTAGTGTAGCACTGTACGAGAAGTAACCAGCAAAAGTTGGGTTTTTTATAATAATAATGATGAACAAATAATAATTCAAATAACTGTAACAGACTCTTTGTCTGGGGATTGGGGCGTCGAGCCTCATGCTGACGACTGCCACCCAATCCACACTGCAGCCGTCCCCTACGGTTTCCGTGACGGGTGGCGAGTCCACCGGAGGTTGGGCCCACGTCGTCCTTTCGGGATGAGCTCGGCCGGGTCCCGTGGGCAGAGGCCCGGCCACCAGACGCTCACATACGAGCCCCAACCCCGGGACTGGCTCCAGGGTGGGGCCCCGGTTGCGCCACACCGGGCGACGTCACGGTCCTTGATATATTTCTCGCCATAGCTTTTACAGATTGAATTGCATGAAAGTTTGAAAATAATCTAGGAGAAGTGAGGAAGGGGAGAGAGGTTTGCGGTGCAATGGAATGAAAATGATCCTGAAAGGGAAGTTCAATTGAAGTGCAGGACTCGAGAGCACGGTGCATGTTTCGCGTACCGATGACAAGGATACGCGTGCTGGCAGTGATGCTTGTGACCACATTGGTGGCTACACACTCCCATTCTCCATGGTCCTCCTTACTGAGGGACAGGAACTGTAAGCTGCCGCTGGGCAGGATGTTGTGCTTACTCTTGCTTGGCTTGCCCACCTTGAAACGAGAAGTTACAGCAGACTGGTTAAGAAGCTTCAGCACAGCTAACCAGGAGAAACAAGATTTAGAGTTTGACTAGTGAGTACTAATACTACTATTACCTTTCTCCAGGTGATGGTTGGTATATCAGGGTCTCCAGAAGCAGCACAAGGGATAACTAGCTCTCTCCCAGCCTCCTGACGGTACTCCCCCCCAGGCCTCACATTAAAGTAAGGGGGATCCTGCATGAATGCAGAAACAGCAGACTATCATCACATCATTTGCTGCTATAATGTGCAGAACTTTAACTAAGACTGAGCAGTGATGTACCTTTAGCACCAAAGTGGCAGGGGGGGACATGCCCATGGTACCCAGGGCGTTGTAAGGCACACAGGTGTAGGTGCCCAGGGAGTCTTCTGTAGCCTCCGCCACTCGGATACTTCCATCTGCCATCAGACTCCAACCAGGGTACTACATGATGAAGGGGTTAATGGGAATTCATGACTGGAAAATATTCTTAAACAATATGAGAAACCAAAAGTACCCCTCAGATTAATGAGAAGCAAATGAAAGAACTAAACGAGACATTTATGAAACTACAACTGTGAGACTAACGGTACAGCAGTGGAAACAGTATAAAATAGGCTAAAGTTTGGTCATATAAGTCAGGTAAAAGAACCAACACTACATTAAATATTCCAAAAAAAAAAGATTAACAAAAAAACCTGATACTGAAGTCATTTCAGGACTTGCAATAAGTAGAAATAAACATGACATGTTTATATTGTTTATACAGTTAGATTAATGTATGCAGCAATCTAGCTGGTTCAACCAGCTCCAGTGGGTCAGAGCCTGTGGGTCAAGCCCATCCAAAGAGTGATAATGATGCTGATGAGTTTTGAGTTGTTCTCAATTATATGTTTATAATATCAATATACAGTACAGTTTTTTTCATCAGGTTTTTATTTTATATTTTTTTATGTTGCTTGAATTGATAATTTGTTCACTCCAGATTCAGATTAATTCAGAGAATTCAGACAAACACACTGACACCATCACAGAATCACCAACGCTCTGACGCAGACTGGCTAACCTTCTCCACCCTGAGAGGATAGCCATCTTTCTCCCACTTCACTGATGTCACAGGTGGGTTGGCGTCCACAGGGCAGCGGATGATGCCTGGCAGTTTCCGTGGAACATAGATGACCGGTGGCATGTTGATCACTCGAGCAGGGTCTGGAAGCAGAGTGATAGAGGATGTGAAATCCAACAAACATGTCATATAATGAAATGTTTGCTCGGAGTTCATCAAAGAATGAACTCCTCGGAATATGATTTTTGGTTTCAAATTTTAGATGACATTTTTTGAGCATATTTTTGAGCATTATAAGAGATCAATTTGACAAAAAAAAGTTTTTAAAAAATTAATAATTCCATTCCAAACATCACAACAACTAAAAATACAACTCTTATTATATTTTTGAATTATTACATCGTGTCCATAATAGAGAAAAATACTTCCTTGTTTGGCTGATTTACACAATACAATTGATTTGTTCTTACAGTCATGGCGACTGACTGGAGAAACGACTCTTTGAGCACGTGTAGTCCAGTGTTAATATCAAGTTCCTGGGAATGTTGAAGAAGTTCTTGTGAAAGAAAGGCCTGCAGTGCATTCTGCATGCAGCATCCTGGCCACTGGTTTAATCTCTGTCGGCTGTGTGTGAGGCCAAAGATGAAAGCTGTGCTTGCAGGTCTGAATCCCTTCACATAGCACAGTAATCAATGACCAGCAGCAACTTGGGAGCAAATTAGCTCCACGCACCAGAGCTGAGGATGAAACGTCAGATGGCCAGGAGCGGCTTTTCTCTCTCTCATCGGTCAGAACTGATGAGCAAGAAGGTCATCGTTTCATGTAGGCAGAGGCCGATTCAAAAGATCTCCATGTTTGTGCACAGAGGTAGGTTTGAGTAAACAGTACGAAACGAATGATAATTATAGACGAGCAAACAGCAATACATAATCATATCACTTAAAAGCACTCCGATTGTGAAAAGAGACTCTGCGCACCCTGCCCCTCACATCTGACCTTGAAATTCAAGAAGGTTTGCATTTCAGCTTTAGAGCAGCTCTGCCAAAGAGTGCAGCAGCCTCACAGACGAGCAGCCTCCACACTGCTGCTGCTGTTCTCCTCAGCTGCTATACTGTCTCCCCTCCCCCCTCCACTATGTTGCCATAGTAACACTCACACTGAACAGTCAGGTAGGCTGATGCTGAAGGCGAGATGCCAAGGCTGTTGCTCGGACTGCAGGTGTATTTCCCGGCGTCCTCCGGCTTGACCCGGTGGATGATCAGGGTGCCATCGATGAGAATGCGCACTCGAAGCTTCAGATCACTGCAGGAAATCACAGATATGTTGTCACAGGAGAGAGGGAGAGGGAAAGAGAGAGAGAGAAATGAAAATGAAATTTAAATGAAGTACATAAAAGTACCATTAGAGAGCAGCAGAGAGTCAAACACCGGAGAGAGGGCCACAGATACTGAAATAAAGCTAATAACTGACATCGTCTCTAAACGGTACAGCCTTCATGTTTTCCCCCGACACCACTAACTTAAACAGAGCAGTGATAGAGGCTCTCCATTCACTGAGACAATTAAGCATTTTATCATGACACTGAACTGAATATGTCTCTCAAATAAATTCCGGTGCTTTATTACGTTAGGGCTTACAGAATTTAACTAATGGTTTTATCAATATATTAATGTAATAAAAGATTTTATTCAGAGATCTACTTTAGCCCATTACAATTCATCCGAGTGGGATATAAAAATCTAATAATGAACCCTACACAGGCCTTTATGGATGGATTACTAACATTTATAGTTGCATCATTAGCTTCATGAGAATGGCATTAATCTGTTGTTCATTTTAATAGATTTGAACTCTTCTGCAAAATCATTAATGATTTACTGACAACTGATTACATCAAATAAGATAATTTCATGAGCAAATCTGTACCTTATGTTTTATTTACATCTATCTGTCTGTCAGTCTGTCTGTCTATCAATCTAGCTGGTCGTCCGTCCATCCGTCTGTCCATCCCTCCATCCGTCCA
The DNA here is from genome assembly GCF_040054535.1 of Antennarius striatus. Classification (NCBI taxonomy): domain Eukaryota; kingdom Metazoa; phylum Chordata; class Actinopteri; order Lophiiformes; family Antennariidae; genus Antennarius; species Antennarius striatus. The sequence continues at coordinate 10,336,071 of NC_090781.1, read as the reverse complement.
TGCACCTCTAAACCCACAGGGTCTGGCTGTGGCTCAGACCATCACTGCAGGAGAGGCGTATGATGACACCGGGCCTCAGTCATGTGATCCTGCTATCGGAGCGAACTAACTCGCCTGGCACCGTCCAGACAGACCCCCGCCAGGCTCGTGTTTACTGCCTCTTAGACCTCAGTGTGGATAGGGCACCAGCGCGCGCACACACACACACACGAGGGAGATTTAAATGACTGCTCCTCTAAATGCGGCCTTTAGTCGGAGCCTCTCCCCCCTGACCGACTCGTCTCCCTGAGGGGAGCTCCTACAGCTACAGTACGGAGGTAAACTTGATCATAACTTTACTTCTTGAAGTAGACATTGTCCTCCTCCCAGAACCAGGTGTAGGTCAGATTGCCAGGATATGCCTCTGCTTGGCAGGTGAAGAGTGCATTCTGGGATATGTTGACAGTGATGTTTTCTGGCGGAGAGACGATGTATGGAGGCCCTGAGAGAAGCACAGACACATGGTTTGTACTGGTGAGCAGCTGTAACAGTGCAGTCTGTCGCTCAAGGGCCGAAATAACAGGATGCTTTAACACAAAACTGACTTGTCATCATTAATGTAACAGACAGCAGCACAAAAGAAACATAAGCATTCCCTCAGAGACAGAAATGGAGTCCAATCGCCACTCTTTATTGAGCTCTAGTTTTACAAGAAAGAAGAGACTTTAAGTATTTCTCTTAGCAAAAAAACATTATTTGAGTGACTTTTTAGAGTCATTTAATCAATTTGTTTGACTTAGTTTTTCAAGGTCAGTGTTGTGACCTAATTTTCATCCCCTTTATCGCTTTAGTAATGTGCTTTTTCTTTCATTTTTCTATCTGCAACGGTTCTAAAGATATTCGGTGGATGGACGGACACAAACGCACTGACAATTAATATACATCATGGCTTTACGGGATGTAAATAAAGTATTTACATACAATTTTTGAAAAATCTATCTGTGAATTTAAATGACAAAAAGTACAAATGTTTTCTTTTGTACTTTCCTTTAAGTAGAGTCATAAAACAATAACAACTGAACAAAAAAACCAGTAACCCCATAACTAAACAAAATTTGTCAAACAAATACAAAAGAAAATGAAATTATTTCATGGCTACTTGTGCATACCTACAGAGGGGGACAACCTACATGTATAAAATGAGAAAATATACCTAACCAATGACCAATTGGGATCAATCCTAGGCTGAGTCATACGATAATCTAAAACGTGTAATTACTGGAGCCCATCGAGTAAGGAATACATCATATTTAACATGAAGCTGTGCAGTTATTTTTTCCATTACGTATACTGACATGAATCTGTCTCTCCATGGTGGGTGGTAGAGGCTTAAGCCAGGCGGAGTTATCGTTTTCGTTGTCACTAGCAAAAAGGTGCTCAACGCTTGCAACGTTTCATGGCCAATGCTTCCCTCTGATAATATTCCCAGAATATAACACCGTGGGTCCAAAAGCAAATCAAAATTCAGAATTACTAGTATTTCTGCTCGAAAATCCTCCCAATATGATTTTAGTTTTGGGCATTCTCAAAAAATGTGTGTATGATTTCAAATTTTCTTGCAATTCTTCCAACATGAATTTCTTTTACATATCACATCTTCAGCTTCCAACCAAATTCCTTCCACAGAGTACTGTTGATTAATTTATGTCCTTTTTCGCACACACAGATTCCCACTTCTCATCCTCAATAGTGACATTTATTTCTAACTCTTTAATATTAAGAGCATTTCCAGGTATCTGTGATAATAAACATCTATCTTTTATGATATTTATCCAAAACAGTTCAATAGGGGTGAGAGTTTGCCTGAGAACGGTCCACTCTTTATGAAACATTAAATAACTTTGAATTTGAAAATAAATTGTAGAGATCATTCGACCTTATATCAAAATTTTCTTGTAATTGTGTAAATGATTTATGTATCCTCTTGATCAACTGAGAAAGTAAAAAATGCAGTTCTGTGTTTCTTTCTGTCCACCTCAACCTGAATTTACATTCACAACTGTTACTATTACAGTATGATTGTATATTCCCATTATCACATTATACCACTTTGTGGTAATTTAAAAGCAACAACTACACAGGATCTCTTTTGGGCAAATGACTGAAATACAGTAAAAATTAGACTTTAAACAGTGAAGTATCAAATGAACAGAAGGAAATTAAAGCTATAAACTTCTAAATCATTTAAGACACGCACACAGAGCTGCTCTGCTTATGGTTTGGTTTGGTCGACATTTCTTCAGGATCCAGTCTGAGGAAGAGCATTCCTATTCATGTACAATAAATCACGTCCATCTGATGTACAATGCAGTGAGCAGGCAGCTCCTGCATCACGCCCTTAACAGCAGTCAGAGCTTGAGCTTATGCATGCTTCACATTGTAAACTTTTCATCCCCTGTAGTACTCTATTTGCTCCCAATAAAGCAGAAGAGGCCATGAAAGGTAAGCTGTCTTTTATGAGAGGACCCAGATACAAGCCTCCTGGTTTTCTTCTGTGCGTGTGCCGCTCGGAGCATCAGGTGGGACCACTGACGGTCTTGTGTAGGTGTCTCACATAATTAAAAAACGATCACCGCACTGAGCATTATGACTCCTCAGATGTCTGTGTGTTATTGCTACTCACACCCTACACTTTGTTCACCATCTTTTTCTGCCAATGTCCAACCTTTACTTCAGTGTTTCTTACCTTAAAAAAGCCTCATTCTGGTGTTAATATGTTAGATGCTAATAAAGTTAACGCAGCGAATGGAGACCCAAACAGCAGCCTCGCTACGCAAACAGAGGTGGATAAAAATAGCAGGAAGATCCAATAATGTAGTACCATAATCAGATAGAAATTATCTACAGAGTATGGCTCTTTATTCTAACACAACCCCATAATCATTTCACAAACAACAAATGTTATGTGTGAATAAAAATAATACGTAAGATTAGTCAAAACTAAGTTCATCATTATCCAAAAAAATCTCTCTTTTAGGCCAAACTTGCAAATTCCATCCCTAAAAAAACATTGTTCTTAATGAAATTTTGGGAAAAATATGAAATTTCATATGAAAACAACTACATGTAGTCTTCAACATACGGACGCAATTGGTTCCAAGATGTTGCTCATTAAATGAAAAGTTGTTAGTAATTTTATTCATTCTGTAAGATTTTTTGTGCTTCTGTTCTAAAATGATGACCTTTGGGTTTTGAGCTGCTGTTCAGACAAGATGTGGAATTTAAACACGTAACTCTAACCTTTGGGAAGATCCAACAGGATGACTCAATTTCTACTCCATTTTCTACATAAATATTATAAAAACCTTGAGAATAAAAAGGTTTTTTGAAAATGATGTTGAAATGTGCTATTACAACTTGTTACAAGGACATTTTGTTTCATAAACTCCCCTAGTACACATTTAATAGTTGCTAATATGCTGTGCATCGTAAGTAATTTGGAAATCTATCAAAAGATTTAACATGTTGGTTTGAATTTTGATGAAAAAAATTCACATACGCTAATTTTATGTGCAGCGATCTATCAGCTGTTTCGCATTTTAAGGTGTCCCCGTTAGCCAAAGCTGAACATACAGGAAGTCCACGGCTGACGGATCTCTACAATAGCGTGTTTGAGAGAGTACTGTAGCATTAACAGGTCCACTGGAGGCTGCAAACTTAATGCAGTGGCATCACATGCACCACTGGCTACACTATTCACTAGGTTACAACGTAATGATTTTTTAATGTGTATTAGGATTGAGAGTGCATGTACTGTACATTTAGACTGCAAACAAAGAGAAGAGTAATTCCTCTGCTCTGTTCGCCCAAACAGAAGTCAGCCATTAAAATACACCCAACTCTAGCATAAAAGCAAGAGGCTTGCTTTCTTGTTAAATAAACACTGCTGACTACCTCCAGCCAGCAGCATCAGCAGACTGAGAGAAGTGGAGGCTGGCATCACATCCATCTATCTGATCTGTGTCTCACAGAGAGCCTAGTTAATGGAGCGGAGACAGACAGTGACGTTCTCGTAGACAGATCCTTTCGTGCACACATGCCTGTGCAGAAGAATGCACACACACACACACACACACGAACGCACACAGAGAGGCCCCAGGCTGAGCTATTGACTGACTGATACAGACTCACAAGGTATGTTACATTCATCAGCACACCAGAAGCTTGCATGACTGTGCTTTTCACTGCTGTCAATTCCTTCGAGTAGAAACGATTTAGAATTATGGATGCAAATGTGTTATTTGACCAAAAGCATCAAGTTTCCATTTTAAAATCTAGGGCAGATATATTAGTCAGGGGCACTCAGGAAACGGCTCTGGAGAGGTCTTGTTGAATCAGTGCATACAGTACCTTGAACCAGCAGACGAGTCGTGTGGAGCACCTCTCCCTGATCACTGTAGGCTCGACACGTGTACGCTCCTCTGTCATCTCTAGTGATGCTGAGGATGGTTAGACTGCCGTCATGTACCTGTGGTTACATGGAGGACAAACAGATGAAGGTCAAATCTGTGACACTACAGAAACATCCAGACCAACAGACCAAAGTAATGAAGTTTTTTTTACCCATAGCTGGAGCCTAATGCAGGTGACGTTGGATAGGAGGAGAGTACGACCTGAACAGGTAACCCGCTTCATCACAGAGCCAACACACAGACTTGTAAACAGACACTGTAAAATTTCCACTCAGATTCACCTATCATACTGAAAAAACGCACTGACTCCAGCCCAGAACTGTCACACCACGCTACATAGTGTAGTGCTAATGACCTTACCATCACTACATTCAGAAGATTTCATAAGCAGATGTAGAGTGACGTAAAATAGTGTCTCTAATTCACAAATGCAGTATTTTATTAATATACTTCATGACATTCCACGACTAAATGACAGGATTTATAGATATGTAGCATCTCCTACGTTATGAGCGATGAGTCTGCCTTATAAATGGCATCAAACGTATCATGAGTGGCTTTAATAATGTGTAGGTCTGAATCTTTTGGTGACCTTGGGAATGTCGAACCCTAAGTTGTTGTGTGTCCCAGTGTGCAGCCAATGATGAGAACTAATAAGAGGTGAAGAAACACATTAACCAAACCCAATATAAGCACCCTCATAAATTATGCAACATGTTGTGAAAGGCTCTGTCCATTCAAGTCACACACAGCTGTAGTCTGACCATTCATGCAGCTGAGGGGGGGGGGGATCTGCTACGCCTGCAGAATTATTCCTATTCATCTGTTTTTCAAACGGTTTACAGACCAACAGATGCAACATTGTCGACCAACCCAGAGCGACATTTCACATTTAACACACACTGAATCATCAGCACTCAGATTGCACTTTATGCAACTCTGCTGTTTCACACAACACATACGGTATGGTCCGCTGAGTGCTAAGGGTGTCAGCTAAACAGCGACGTGCTGTAGTGGATCACGTTAGGCATTAGAAGCTTTAATGAAGCCATGAACAAGTATCTCTTAATGCAAAGTGGTCTGTTTGGTTTTGTGTTGTTTTTATTTATTTATTTTTGTCATTGATATGAGGCTTGAGCTACGCGGCATCCCGCTCACGACATAAAGTTTTATCACAGTTAACTTTGAAAGCGAGAAAGAGATGCAGAGCTCTACAGCTTAAATGTAAAAGATTCAGGCAGAAGGTGAGTTTTTGCCTCCCTGCAAAACACCCACCAGAGATAAACTAATCAAATATCGATGTGCCAACCCTCATAAGCTAGCTAAAAGGTTCCTCATTAGCATCCATAAATGTAGATGCAATCCAGACTCAATCAGGCAATTTAAATCATGTTCCAAAATGCTTTTCTTTGGATGCTTAATCCTGGAGGTCAGGGATTCCAGGGTCCAATCTCAGAATTTACAAGAAAAATTAGTGAAGTATTACATAGGTTGCTTTTTTAAATGGACTTTAATTTTTTAACTTTCAACCTTCAGATATTTTCACATTTGTCTGTTTCACAGTCTGGGAAATAGCCAGAAATGCAGACAAAGGTTTTCAGGAAGTCAGCCAAAAACAATCTGGGCAACCGAGCATCCAGACTGTGTCTGTCCCAGGTCATAAAAGTCAACTCAGACAGTTTTGGAAGGTCTGATCAAATTCACATAAATTCAATTGCTGCATTACTCAGAACTATTCACACTCACACCTACATTCACCTTTATTTGGACTGCAGGAGGAATCCACAGAAGCTGGAGGGAACTCATGCAGACATACGGAGAATATGTTAACACCATGAAAAACAGTCCGAGGACCTCAGGTGGAATCGAACCCAGGATCGTCTTGCTGTTTGTGAACAGTTCTAACCACCGCTGGACCATTTCACCCCAATCTGACCAGTCTCAGAGTTCACCACAAACCAAATTCTCTGCGTTACTTTGCTCCACTGTCTTATTGTTATAGGTTTCAACTCCATTTCGTCTTCATGTATTATTTTTATCGTAATGACATCTTTAAAATTCACCTTTTGCTCTGTAAATTACTTTTCAAGATTTTATGTTTATCTTAATCTATTATAATAGAATCTGCATGCAGTGAAAAGTTTAGTAGACTCCCAAGACATTAAACATAAAAGACCTTGATATGTATTGGTCATCTGTCCAAACCAATACTTTCCTTGTCAGAGCTGTGCGTCCACACACATACAGAATGTCAGTGTCACTTCACCGACACCTCCACACAGGCTGATAGTGGGCTCTGAGACAGCAGGACATCGCTGCTGTTTTCCTATTTGCTTTATTGTGCTTGTGATTTGAGTGTGCTTTGGGGAAGACCCTTGTACTCCCACGTAGCTTTCAGGCCTCTCGTTCACAACTGTTTTGTTCCGTATCTTTGTTTTATGGTTCTTTTTTTTCCCTGTGCAAATAAATAAAGCAATAAAGAAAAGTCAAGAGAGAAGAAGGAGGAGGATTCCTCCTCTCAAAACATCTCTGTGACATTCCTGCCTTTTTCCATTACGTCTCCATGGATCGCAGCATGTGGGTGGACAAATATATCCTGGCTGTCTTCTCACCGCTACAGGGAGCTTTTCCCAAGTTTGAACTTTTCCTTACTTGAACATCGATTGTAAAAAGCAAAATAGATGAGGAAAGCTCATATGATTTAAAATATGTTCTTTGGTGAGTATCAGCAAAGCTGGTGAGACATGGCTTTTGGTTCTCGCAAGTGATTTTCATTTTTAGTGTGACACTCACATTAGGACTTATGTAATATTGATGGAGAAGAAGGAGATTAGGAATGCATTTGAATGTTATCTAATCATTTAAGAAGAGACGGGTGATCAAAGAGGCGAGTGGAAGAAGAGATGGTGGAGCAAAAGAGACATGATTAAAGAGGAAGCAGCCTTCAATTGACTCTCCTGCTTATTCCTTTCACATCCTGTATCACAGAGACAACAGGCTGTCTCTCAGTGGCATCATGTAAAGGCATGTATAGAAAAAAACAAAGATATGCATGTTTCAAAGAATTCCAAAAACAGTTAAAAACAGCTTACTTCAGATTCTTTGTTTTGAGAGGATGACTCCTGACTATGATGACAGTGTAGATGCTGCAATTGAGTGTTAGCTCCTGCTTCACAAGTACAGTAGGTGTAGATGACACTGATATGGTAGCATATCGAGAGCAAAAGTTTCAGCACTTCAGAATAAGGCGATGCATTATCATCTGCTGATGCTCCAGGTGCTTGTGAGTCATCCATAATGGAGCGGTGTGTTAAATGTCTTTTATTCTGTGCAAGTAACACCACCAGCCTTCACAGCTGATTGTGTATGTAATGTAAGTGGGATATTTCACTGCCATCAAATCATGCTGAGGTTGTGCCAGAAATAATCATGTCATCAGATTGTCTACTTTGTGAGTTTATCCACAGGAACAAATATCATGCATCAACAGTGAACAAGTGCTCAGAAATGTGAGGTGTGCTGCCAGTGGTTGTCTAAGTGATTCAAGATGGATAGTCTTTTTTTCAAGGAACTAGAAGTGGTGTTTACGTGTCTTCCATGCTTTTAATGTCTCACTCTCTACTCTGATGGGTTACAGGGCTGGATGATGGATTGGACTTGTAGATTGTTCCAGGAGCTGATGGGTCATTCAAAGCACTGAGTTTAAAAGTTTGGTCTCTTCCAGGTCCGCTTGTCTTTAATCTCTCCACTTCAAATACAGATACGGATACCTGGATATGGAACTTTCACGAATATGGAAGAGATGGATACAGTGGAGCAATAACACCGCAAATCATCAAGGGCAGTGCAGCTCAAGTAAGGAAGGACAAATGTGTGGACATATCGAATAAAATAAAAAAAGTGATGGGTTACAATTGTATTGTTTTTGACTGAATGTCGGCATTAGACTCTTTTTTTTGCTCGTGATTTACAGAGGGCGTCAAACTTTTTGGAATCAGGGTTGTAAGGCTTCACTTCTCACTTCACTTCACTTCATTTCTGTCCTTACCAAGTATTTTGCATTGGTTGCGAGTTCTTCTCCCTCCCTCAGCCAGCTGATCGTTGGTTTTGGATTTCCCTGGGCAGAGCAGCTAAGCAGAGTGCTTCCCCCTTCCTTTGCTTCCACATATTGTGGCGGCGTCGCTGTAAATGAAGGTGGTGCTGTCAAGAAAAGCAAAAACAAAACATGTGGTCACATATCATTAAGCTCTCACAGGGGATTCTTCTGTTGTAGCAGCATCCTTGATCAAAAAGGATGAATAGAAGCTTATCGGCACTCTCCAACTCTTCAGATCTATGATTCTGTCCCACTCAGACAACACATCGAAAAATTGTGCATTTGACATGAGGCAGGAGGGTCTCGAGGAAACGGACAGTGTTGAACAAAATGTGGTGACGCCACATTTTTCTGAAACAGGTAGACACCAGAAATGCTTAAGAAACCACTTAGCAACATCACTGCACTTCCACCTGATGTTCCTGAGCCTCGCTAAGAGGCACAAGGGAGCTCTTCGCCATATACTGCAGGCCAATAAACTGTAGTTCCATCAGACAGCTGCTTCCAGCATTTCAACATAATATTTTGATTATAAATAGAGGCAGTGTGTTTAAATCCCTGCTATACAAGTGGGTCACTGCTTGCCGCTGGGAGTGCTGTCATGCATCAGACTGCTCACAAGCACCTGGCATGGAGTAAACAAATCACCTAATTAGCACATTGAGACATCTGCCTGTCCATACTGCCCTCTTAGTCTCTAGTGCTCATTACATTGTATTATGCAGTGGATTAATCGAGACCCCAACAAAATACATGACTGGTCTGCGTATGTCGAGCTCATGCTGTGTGTTCACGACACTAAATGTTTCATGATGTGTCGTCTTTTTTATGAAGGGGGAACCTTCTGCAAATGCTTCAATGTGAGTTTGAGCTAAAACTGATTCTCTGTGATGTGACTAGTCTGAACCACTGACCCAGGGTTTATTGGTGGAAAGTACATTTAATGGAGTATATTTAAGGGCACTATGACATTCTCAGGTAGTACTGTACATCAGTATTTTTAGGTATTTTAACTAGAGTATTTTAGTTGTAAAATACTTAAAATACTCTACATGGTATTTTAACTTTTTCTGCCCCGAGAACTGCCACCTTACCTTGGTGAGTGAGTTTGAGTGCCAGAATGATTCCAGGAGCTGTGTTGTCAGGGGCTTATGCTCCTGCTAGGGTCTCCTTTGGCAAACAAGTCCTGGGTGACGGGCCAGACTATGAGCAGCAGCAAAACCCCTATGACGAGAAAAATACCAAGGACAGTGACGTCACCCAGTATGGCACAACTGGGGCCCCATCCTAGAGCCAGGCGTGGGGTTGGGGCTCATATGTGAGCACCTGGTGACTGGGCTCTGCCCATGGAGCTCAGCCTGAAAGGACGACGTGGGTCAACCTCCAGTGGACTCACCACCTCTCGAGGAAACCGTAGGGGACGGGTGTAGTGTGGATTGGGTGGCAGTCGTCAGCATAGGGCTCAATGACCCAATCCCCAGACAAAGAGTCTAGCTCTAGGGACATGGAATGTTACCTCGCTGGGGGGAAAGGAGCCAGAGCTTGTGAAATAGGTTGAGAGGTCAGACTCACCTCAACCCACAGTTGGGTTCTGTAACCCAAACCCTTGAGAGGGGCTGGACTCTCCACTTTTCTGGTGTTGTCCAAGGTGAGAGGCAGCAGGCTATTTTGGGCTTGCTTATAGCCCCACAGCTCAGCAGTCATATGTTGGAGTTCACCCTGGTGAACGAGAGGATCGCGTCCCTGCGCCTTCGGGTTGTGGACAGGTGTATCACTGTTGTTTCGGCCTACGGGTCAACTTACGAACATTCTACTTACAAACACCCGCTGCCATATCTGACTATTGTACTTCAGTTCCCGTTTCTGCCATAACCCCCACTGAGCAGCACAGCTGCCTTTGCTCATCAACACTCGTCTCCCCTTCTTGCCGTTGTTTGTTGTTGTGTCTTTAAGCAACTCAACGCATCTCAGCGTACCTTGGATACTATACTCTTCATCATGGATGATAAAGCAAAGGCTGGTGAAGATAGTGGTAGTGGTGTCCATCTCTCTGATGGCAACTCTGCCTCTCACCGCCAATAATTTCTCCGTCTTCCTTTTCCTTTGCTCTAAAGGTAAGCTACAGGCTACATACATATTGTAGTATGGTACTATATGTTTTAAATTTTATTTGCTGTACACTAAGATGACATTATGTGCTTTTATTGGTTTTCTAGCAATTTTTAGAGTCCAATATTTATGGTGGACAGACGTTAAATTGATTGAAATGACGTAAACTTGTTTGTTATTATTCCGTGTATTTTCTTTTAAAATTAAGAACAACTTAACTCGATACGAACTGTACCTGTATTTTATTTTATTACATGTCGTTTTTATGTCCTGTTATTGTTTCTGGTAAGTCTTAGGGAATAGTACTTACGTATTTAGAATAGTAATGGCAATTATACGACTTCAAATGGCGATTATAGATTGAAATTTAATAATAACGACTTACAGACAATTCAACTTACAAATCCCCTCACCTCTTTACATGGTGGTGCTGGTGTCATTACTTTTCCTATATGTTTCTCAGGGGACTGAGATCGAAAGGAAGTAGGTGGCACACATGGCGGTGAGAACAGCAGCTATGTTAGGAGCTGTTTCACACCATCAGGTACAGCTCATCATGATCGAAGTGTGGCTGTAGCTCAGAAATCTGTTAGTTACTCCCGAAGAAGTATCACTTTGTCGCCCTACTTAGTCTAACTCTTCCACAATTGTGATCAATAAAAGACATTTGAAGAGCCTTCTCTGCTTCCGCTTTCCTTAGTAGACCATAAAGCAAATCAACAGATGGCTGGATACATTTGTTGTAACTCAAGAGTGCATCTGCAGCATTTTATTCCCTTTGCTTTTATCTGCTCCTGAGAGAATAAAAATTACATAAAGCACACATTCTTCGTTAGTCTCTGATGTCTAACTTATGTTTCAGCGTAAACACAGTTGAAACAGGAGACTAATGGTATATTGTATTTAAAAAAGAACACTGACTTCCTCACTGACCCACATTTCTTTTACGGTCAGATTAGAACAATCCATACTGTGATTTGAGCACATTGAACCCTGCACCCTGCAAATCTACATGTCATAGTGACCATGATCAAGGAACTGAATACCGAGTTGCTCCTGGTGTGGAATAAGGGCTGCCCACTGCTTCACAGGGATGGCTCAAATGTAGTTAAGATCAATAAAGCCTCTGCATTAAAAAAATATGTTTAAAATTTCTTCCCATCCTTTGGTTCCTCTGGTTCAATGTCACATCACACATGCATTAAATTCTCGTCATCCAGTGCAAAAGCATCAGCATGTGATGCACCATCCACTGAGACAACAGCAGTTCTATTATTTTGGATATCTGCTATGGAGAAGATCAGCTGTCATTGAAAACACAACAAAAAATTATTACAGAAAAATCTAAATGTATAAAAGAAAAATGTCTGCGATAATAAAAATAGGGAAGTGATTTTTTCTCATTGTCCCAATTTTAAATTTTATTTAACATATTGTATTTTATATACATACTTTTTTTTTTTATATAAGTAGGTCACATATGTGTCAGAACTGCGGTGGTATTTGAATCCATGGGGGTGATTCAGGGACAAATGGCAAGCTGAATTCTTAACATGTAAATATTCATCCCACATGTTCCATCTTATACATTTGTCACACATTTATTAGATTTTCATCATTCTTTTTCAACATTCCTGCATAATCTCACTCATTCATTCTCTTTCTATGTTTTTAGTTACCGGTATCTTTCAAGTGAAGAGACTAACTTTCTTGATGTTGAGTGAAGGGATTTCAATTTTCTTACCACCCCTCCTTGAAATCTCTCACTGCCTGCTGGGCCATACTGATATAAGTGGCATATGAGCTTAGTCCATGTATACTCTCCTGTCCAGTGATTAAAATAACATGGTCATCCATTCCGCCCAGTCATCTCCCAGTCATTCCTCTGTCTGTGGCCTCCATCCCTAGGATTGGACCAATGGTCAGGTTCCAGAGTCGAGGGGACAACAGGGGACTCTGGATATTAGGTAAGGATATCCTCAAAAGATCTCGTAGGCACCGTCAGCTCAGGTGGCGGAACCAGCTAGGATGAGTCATCTAAGTTCTCATTAGGGGGCTCCATAAGAGACACAGTTGACGCCTCTTCCATCAGACCCACATGTCTTCCATCAGCCTCAGAGGAGAGGTGTACAAAGACATTGTGTCCTGGCATCACAGAAGGTGTCCCAGGTGTTGCATGTTGGAGACTAAACACACACCCACATAGAGCTGGTGGACAAATGAACTGACATTTGGGCTCCAGTCGCGTCAAATAAATGGGTCCTGAATGCCCGCCTATCAGCATCTCGCTGAAACAGTGGCAGGAGTTCCTTTGCACTTAGTGTAGATGTTTAACAAAGAATCGAGTGAAAGCTATGGTCCAGTCGGGTATTTTTGATGTCTGAAAACCTTGCCGATGCCTGAAGAGCGAAGGGAAGAGAACGACAGGACAGAAGAGATGAGAGAGGAGAGGATGAGAAGGAGGCAGACAGAGAGAGTGGCCTTAGTGTCTTTTTTGGGCATGAGGCCTTGCCATCTGACACCTGCCACTGAGTGGGCACAAATTCCCCTGTCCGCTTGGCAGGAAATTAAGGCCAAATAAACAGAAACTCAAAGGAGGAGTGTATGCAAATACCAGCAGCCAGAGGAAATGGGTGCCTGTGGTGTCTGTGTGGAGGCCAGACAAAAATGGCACCTGCTTCCCTCACAGACACCCATTTAGTGGACAGCAGTAGTATAAAGTCTTCATAGGAATTCCGTTTAGGGATATCTAGACCTTGGAACAACTGCTGCTTTTGTTTTCCATCTATAGATTCAAATAACCGCCCAATGAAAACTACCAGCTGTACCACTACACCGCACAGGCTTCCTGTATCTCTGCATGTCCATTGGCATGAGGTCGCATAAAATGCCATCACTTAATATGCAAAATACATATGACATTCAGGTATATTATTAGTTCTGCTGCAGCCCTAGGAGCTCAGTTTCTGTTGCAAGGACTGATAGGATGGGGAGGGCTGCAGAAGAGGGAGGGAGGAATGAAGAAGTTGACTTTAAGAGTGAATACCGATGAGGTGGGCCACAGAGATGCGGCCTGCATACACAACAAAATGCACAAGATTCCCTCGGATGTTCTAACGAATATCACGAGAGGTGTGCAGGTGCCAGCAGAGTTTGACCTATTCACACTTCAGCCAGCAGACACAGATCTCACTCATTCATGTGTAAACACAGAGTTTATGTAAAGAAGTCAAACACAGAACTAACAGTATGGAAAGTAGCTTGCACTAAAATAACAAAACACAGATGTACAAAAGAAAACATTTTGTTCTGCCACGATGTGCATTTATACAGATCAGCATTTTTCTTTCCAATATGAATACGCCATGCAATCGATTTTATAAATTGATCTTTACATAGTATTTTGCATGAAGCGCCCTGTAATCATTATTCACACGAGAACTGCATTAATGTTAAACCATTTGGAAATCAAATATGCATGAGGTTCACACAGTACTCATAAGCTACTAAAGCACACATGTGACTGAGCCTGACAGGACTTTGCTCACTAAGTCTGTCTGTAATGACACAGGGTTACGCAGTCACAGATCAGTGAGGCTTGAACAGAAGAAAATCAACAGATTCAACCAGAACTGTTGTCTTTAAACACCTGTTTCAAGGTAATTCACCTGCTGATATTAACCAGTTGCAGGGAATTAAAATAAAGCTGTTTTGTGTCTTTCCTGCATTTGCTTGCAGAAAGCATTTTTAGTATTTGATTTGTTTGACAAAAAAAATAATATTTTGGAAACACATTCCTCACATGAAACAGATAGAAGGGTTAAAAATGTATGTGGGCATGATTGGTTTTGTAATCTGTGTAAGGCTGCAACAATGCAAAGACGTACCTCACACAGGATTGTCTAAGCCACTGGGGTATTCCTGGGAAATGCAAAGGTGCAGATTTTTTTCTGCCTGGTCATCACTTTGATAGGTCTCAGACTATCACAGACAATCCCTGATAGAACTGCCTTAAACAGGACAGAATCAATTCCGTATAGCTGGCCACTCATCCGTTTTTACCAAAGGCCTTTTCAAGAAGCTGCATGAACGATCTAAAAGTAAAAAAAACGTCTAACCTTCACTTATTCATTTGCGCAGGGAGGAAATATGGAAAACCATAAACCATCACCAGCAGACAGGTGGACCAGGGAATCTGCATTTTGTTTCAGAGGATCAGAATAACTGAAGAGATAATTGCAGGCTTGAAACGTATCTTTATTTTCCTTTAGCAAAAAATAATAAATGAACCACACAAGACAAAAGCAGAGCATCAGTTTGAGTCTCTGTACTGAATGTTAAAGTGCTCCAAACAAGAAGTGTTTAACATCAGAGTCAAACAAATTATTGTAATATTTCCAACATATATACTCATTCGTTCATCTTCCTTATCCGCTTCTTCCGCTGTCGCAGGTCGCGGGGTTGCTGGAGCCTATCCCAGTGGACAGAGGGCATGAGGCAGGGTACACTCTGGGCACGACGCCATTGCACCACAAGGAGACAGGAAAACACACACACTCACACCTACGGGCAATTTGGGACTGGCCAATTGACCTGAAGCGCACGTTTTTGGTGGCGATAGCGCAGCAACAGTTCTTAGTTCGTGTCCAGCGCGCACACCCACACACACACACACACACACACACACACACACACACACACACACACGCATATACATACATTCATGTGTGTGTGTGTGTGTGTGTGTGTATGTGTGTGTGTGTGTTTGTGTGTTTGTATATGGGCTTTTTAAAATAAATAATATATATAATATTTTAAATAAATAATAATATAAATAATAAATACATAAATAATAAGGACTGAAAATTCCCTAATTGTCTAGCAGCATTGTTAATGATCGTCTTATGTCTAACTAACCATGATTTACAAAGTAAGGCATCAGGAGTAACATGAGGGGCCGAAACCACTGAATGGTGGCACGAAATAGAAATGATGATGAGTCAATCATCCAAGTACTTGATGTTTGATTAACATTCACTAAAACAAAATCAAGTATGACAAAAATAAGATGCTGAAGACAAAGTACATATAGGCATCTGTGGCTATGAAGTCAATGCATACAAAGTTAAGATAGCTGATCAAAAAATGATAGGAAGTAAACTCCTTGCAGAAAGGAAGCTTCTGCCAGTGCTTAATGCTTTTGACCATGATGCAACAGACTGTATGTATGCCCCTGATCATTCAGCTCACCATTTACTGTGAGGTGCACCCAGCTGCCGTTATGGAAGGTGTCGTACTGTTGCTCCAGCATCAGGACCCTGCACTCATACCAGCCCTGGTCCTCAGAGCGCACTGGGTCAATCTGTAGGGACGCCTTCCCATGAAGAGAAGCTCTACCTGCAGACAGAGGGGACAAAAAACATCAAAATGAGCGTTTTGTCTTTTTTCCACATTGGTCAGGCTTCCCATATAAACTCACATCTATGAGCGTAATTGATCTCATCATAGATCCATCAGGTGGATGTTTAGTGCTCTATTCAACTTTTCTTATTGGAGCAGGAAAGATATTTTCTTCTGAATGTAATAATCAGTCAAAAAAGTGTTTGTTTTTTCAATTTATTTTGTTAAAACTTAAAATTATGGGTAGCACTGTCACTTCCCAGGTAGAAGGTTCCCGGTTCAAATCCTTTTTGTGCCGAGTTTGCATGTTCTCCCCGTGTCTGCGTGGGTTCTCTCCGGGTTCTCTGGCTTCCTCACCTCCAAAAACATACAGCTTAGGTGAATCGATCGTTTCCAAATTGACCGTAGGTGTGAGTGTGTGCGTGAGTGGTTGCTTGTCTTTTGTGTGGCTTCGCAGTGCACTGGCATCATGCTCGGAGTGTCCCCCGCCTCTCGCTCACAAGTCAGGTGGGTTAGGGTCCAGCAACTCCCATGAATCGCAAAGCTGAATAAGCAGTTAAGAAAATGAATGAATGAATGAATAAATCTTAAAATGTTTGTGTATTACTTGTGTGATTAGGTTTACGTGAAACATTGTCATTATCATTTTTCTTTTCTCTGCATGAACCCAATTAAGGTCAACAAAGCACTAAAATAAGCACAAACACACTACTGGGATATACAAGGTCCAAGATGGTGCAACACACAAATTTATTTGTCTGCTTTGTTCATTGGGTACTGTATTCCTAATACCCAATAAATTCACTGTGTAGTCTTTCCACACACTGGAAAACAAGAAGATATCCTGGACTGGTCATCTGCTTGTCTCAGACACTTTCCTGTCATGCACAGTCTCAAATGATTCTTAACAAAAACAGCTTCCAGTTTTTTATGCTAAGACACCATTAGTCTAATGAGATCCTGGCTTTAGCATCATACTGTATGTGACATACTCCATATCCATCTTTCTATGGCCTTGTTCAGACTGGTCGCCTATATCTGATTTTTAGCCCATCCAGATTGATATTGAATATTCCGTTTGTAGTCTGAACAGCCCCGTACCACATGATATCTGATTTTTGCAGGGTGGATTGAAACCACATTCGGGAGGTAGTTTCATATTGTATATGGACAGATGCATCTCAGTCTGAACAGCTCCAAACACTCCGATCAGATATGGCGGACCGTGACGTCATATCCGCGACGCGAAGAAGTTGACGATATCTGGTGTGTGTGAGATTTTCCCCACCTCTACCATACAGTGATATCGTCAATACGCTAAGGTAACAAAACTTCCTGTTCGTCGATGTTGTTGTTGTTTTTGCCGCCGTGACAATTATATAACCTCACACATTACGCGCACCGACGTCGTTGTTATGGCAGCCTGTCAGATCGGCTGTTAACCCAGTCTGAACAGAGTGAACAGGGCTGTGTGAACAGTCAGCCCTAAAAATCGAATATGGAAGGATATCCCATATGCCTGCAGTCTGAACGCAGCCTAAGTCTCTGCAAGCCATCAGATGAAAATATTCCTGAAAATGTTGAAGTACTTGATCTCCCTTAACTGTAAATGAACAACCCTCAGGCTTGGGAACCCATCATCTACCTAGCTCTCTTAGATTTATCCATAAAACTACCTGGCAGCCATATTTTTAACTGGATTAAAATAAAGTATTTAGCGTGACTGTGGAAAAAGACCAGCCTTCCACTTCACAGATGTCATCCATTTCTTATAAAACATCCCCACTACTTTTTATTTTTCACTTGAAGGCTGTGGATAAATTGGAATTCTAAAAGGGGGACATCACAAGGGATGAGAGAAGTTCAGAAAACCAGGCCTGGTGAAATCTTTAAGATGCTAAGCTGTCTGTCTTCAAGCCACCGGCCCGCTGCTCACATGGCTGCTTCTAACAGACTAAAACATTCACTTCTGCTCTGTCTGATGAGTTCCCTCAGATGGGGCATTTCTACAGACTTTTATATCTAACTGTTCTGTTGCTTTGTTTCCTGTAACTCTAGATTGGCAGTCGCTGTACTGATGCAGAGTGTGGGATGAACCGCTCTAGCAGCAGCATGTACAAACGCAATAGACAGATACCCTAATCGTACGATTGCTGGCATTGTTGGGGTGGGAAAACTGACTATTTTGTTAGCAGAAAATCAATGCAGCAAAGTGGAAGAGGGAAGAGCTTGGACTGCAGGCTTGCAGTAAAAAAAAAAAAAAAGAAAGAAAGAAGGTAAGTCGTCTTTAAAAAGTCAGGTCTATTTTTGCCTGGGCATTGAAGTGCTGACTGGGGTGGGTGGTGGTGTGAAGGGATCAACCTCTGTCTCCATTTGTCAAAGATTGAGAGGGTGCTGCTGTAAACAGAGTTAACAGCAGCGTATCTACATCAGCACCAGCCTCCAGGGTATACACCACTTACACAGCACAGACT
Organism: Antennarius striatus; assembly: GCF_040054535.1. Lineage (NCBI taxonomy): Eukaryota > Metazoa > Chordata > Actinopteri > Lophiiformes > Antennariidae > Antennarius > Antennarius striatus. Next base: position 10,317,541 of record NC_090781.1, on the reverse strand, counting down.
TCTGTTGACTGTGAAAGAGGAGCTAATATCGTGTTCAGATCACATCGTGAGCTTTGTCAGATATGACAGCTTTGAAGAAAAAACACTAAAGGGGACAAAGTTGGCAGACAAGGTGAGGTAAGCTAAAAGACAACTTAAAGCCCGTAACTGCTGTGATTAAAAAGGTAAACAAAAAGCTGGAAATCAAGTGTTTGATTAAATTACCATTAATCCAATTAACTTCACAGTTACTTAAAAGTAAAACCAGTTTATTTTCAACCTAAGAGTTTTCCAGAAAAGCTATACGGTGACAGTAGAGAAAGAGAATCGCATATCAGAGTTTACAATGAACCAACTTCATTCCAAGTCATTTCAGTCATCAATATAATTACAGATAAACATGCAGTATTTTTATAAAACATAAAATACAGATGTACCTTGAAATGCAAACAATCTCCCACTACACAATGTTTTATTAAAATCAGTTATCTGGCAGACAAAGAAATAAAGAAAAAAATAAGGTAGGTGATTGCATCGACATATTCAATTGTCATTGTGCAAATAATGAGAATAACGTTGGAAATTATCATCTTTTCAAGAACCAGACAAGGCACTCTTTAAGGACAACACATCAGGTCCTGTTTTGACCACATTCCTCTCAGTGAATTCACTTTACAGACAATATACTGATCCACTGGTATCCAGTGAAATTTGAGAGAAGAAGTGCATGAGAGCCAGCAGAAAGGTATGATCCTGGATGGATCTGCCCCTGGGCCTCCTGGGCTTCCCCTTGCTAAGTTGGAGATATTGCACCTACTATTACTAACTCCACTTACTACTGATTGTAATAGCTTTTTCAAAAGCATCATGATGTGAACTAAAATTTCCTGAGCTGCACATCTGAATTAGTGCAATATCTAATTTCTACATGGATGCAGGACAAACTGCCAAAAATGTTGCAAGAAAATAAGTAAACACACAGTAATGCTTCCAAGCCTGGACAAAATGATTGACCCACAGATGGATTTGCTCACATCTACAATCTGTGTTACTGCACACACCGAAAATATTATTTACAGAGTGAGCGCAGCAAACATGGATTATCTGTTCTGTTTTAGCAGAAGCTGTGCAATGGAAGAGTAAGACATTTACATTTTTACACTTACACTTTAGGAATTTCATTGATAGTGAGTGAAAACAATGGATTTATCCCAAATAAGCATCTAATAAACCCCAGTTTATTAGATGTGACGCTTTCACCATACACATGCCTTCTCCAGTGCAAACTTTAACCTGTGGAATGAGACAGGCCACACAGTATTCCCACTGCATCTGCTCACTGCTCCCTCTCCCCCCCCCAACTGTGGATTTGACACTACACTACAGAGGTCCACCACAACCACAGTGAGCACAGCAGAGTATGAAGCAGTCAGAAGCGCCATTCCTTGCACCTGCTGCTGGTCAACAGTTAACAGCTCCAGCAGCATCTAGTAAGACTCCACTTCTTCCTGAAAGGATCCTTCCCTTTGGAGCGTCTGTTTTCAGTCTCACAGCATCCTATTGTCACAGGCTGGTTGATGCGGTGGCACATTTAGCTCCAGAAAAGTCAGCTTTTTTCTCAGCAAACTAAAAAAAATAATTCACCATGTGGCAGAAATCAGGAGCCCAGAGTTCTGTTAACATTACTCCACATTCACAGGCTAGTTTACATAAATCTTTAACAACTAATAAAAATTTTAAAGTATAATCTTTCGTTGGATTTGTCCATTGGTTTTTTTTTTAATTATTTTGAGGATCACACAAACCCTACTACGGTACAAGGATTTCCAATAAATATGCTAGAACCATGTTCACTGTTTAAGAAATGACCCATTAAATGTTGGGATACATCTGGATAAAATCCAGCATAACTTTTTCAATTTTTTTTTTTACCTTGACATGACAAGACTTTTTTGATATATTTCTCTTTGTACTGTACACAAAAATTTTGAATGGATTTCCACAAACGGTGTAGAGACGTGGACCGTGGGTGAGGTACATTACACAGCTGAGTCAGATTTACCATTTTAGTTACTTCTACCTCTCAGGTAAAGTTTTCATCCGTATTATTTATGTTTCTGTTGCCAGGATTGCTCAAAAAGTGTTGAATGGGCTTTCATGGCATTGAATGGAAGTGTTGAGCACATGGTATGTAATAACCAATTAAATATGGACAAAGGGTGAAGTCAGGACTATTCCAAGTCTTTTGGGGCTGTTTCTGTCCAATACCATGAAAAATGGAGGAATGGTGAAGAATGTGGGAAAAATATATAGAAAATAAGTGCGGGGAAAAAGCATTCTAAAGATATAGAAAGAAACAATTGTCTGATGCTACAATAAATTAAATTTCTAAAGGTAGGTTTTCATGGTCAAAAAGTCACATTATAAGTATTATTAGGTTGTTGCTTGTAAGTGAAATGATAAAATGAAGAAACAGCTGCCTTGGAAAATTGCTCTCTCTGATTGCTGTTTAGTTTTTCTTGAAACTGTTGAAGCTCTGTTGACTTAACTGTGAGGCTTCTGTCATTCTACAACACTGCTGCATCTACAGGAAGTTTTCCATTCACTTTCTGCAGGTTTTATAAATTCCTTTGGATTCATCAGATTACCTTTCATTGCTGCCTCCTGTTCTACATTTTCATGTAGGCTTCTTTTAATACTCTGTGTTGGCTTTATACTGAATGTACTCTATGCTGCATTGTCACTAGTAAGCGTAGGATAGAGTTTATGTACAATGCAGCCATAAACTGCTGAGCCACAGTTATTTGCCTCTATGCACTCAGAGGTAGCAGATGCCCCTGCACAGCCCTGATGGCCATTTTACAACAAAAAGATTCTTCACGCTTTTTATTTCAAGCCCAAACAGCTGAACACACTGGATCACACTGAAATTACAGGTCAACCTTCTCAATGTAACTAGGTGGTGTGTGTTCACAGCAAAGTGGCTCTGTTCCGAGCCAGGAGCTCGTAAATTAGTTTGCAGCAGTGTAAGAAAATCTATACCATATATAATAACAGTAATGTTTACAGAGCAATTAGATATGCAAGCACCCTGTAATATTGCTATTTCCATGAGATGAAGGCCTGACACAGACAGTGTACTTACCATGGTCAGAGACACACTCTACTCTCTGTTATAGAGCCAGATTACACGCAACAGAAGAAAATATTTATGAATCTGATTATTTCTGGTTATTTCCTTTCCTGCAGTTTTTAGAGGAGCAGATTGAGCTAATGGCAGCTTTTATCTTTTACAGTATTGATCATAAAATCAATGTCTGAATAATAAATATGAAGCTATAACCAGAAAGAATCAAGCCTGTCTTTGGGGAAACTTTGGGAAAAATCTACAGCAGAACCAAACGTCACTGATTAGAACAGACTGAACAGGTAGCGATGTTTAGTATTGAGGTTCAGAGGCGCATGTGTGAAACAAACTCGCTCCCCCTGTTTCCACTGTTAATAACAAGCAAAGCTAATCCGCCCATCCATCCATCTATCCATCCATCCATCCATCCATCCATCCATCCATCCATCCATCCATCCATCCATCCAATGTGTTTCAGTGGTTATGATCATGATTTCCTGCTCTTTGTGGTCACTGTTTATTGATCACGTACAGTAAAACTTTGGATCTGCTGCAGTCTCTGTCAACACAAGCCTTTGTCAACACAAAGTCCTGTGGATTTACTGTGCCTGGCAACTATAAACATCTTGGTCCTGTTTCAAGCCAAGATGCTTCTGGCTGATTAGCCCTTTTTCCACAGAGATCACGCAGGAGCACAGAAATAAAAATCTCTCTCTACACCGCCCTTTTTGCACTGTCGGCATTAAGATCGCTCCAGGGTGTGATTTTAGTAGCAAGTCAGTGTTCTGCACAGAGGTCTAAAGTATAACACAAAAGTATTGGTGTATGGCGTGACATTTTATATATGCACCGACCAGCGCTTTGCAAAATAACATGGTAATGATAATCATTTACCTTCTTTGCAGCACAGTTGAGCCACCCTCTACTGGGAGGCAAAGGAGCTCTCAGACCATACAGCTAAATCAGAGTTTTCTTTTCTGATTTCACTGCCTTTAAAGGTCCAAGACGTGGGTTGCATACATAAAGTGGTGCCAAATCTTTGTCTATTCTTTTATACAGAATAGTGAGATGAAACAAAGATGTAGCAGTCTCACCTTGAACAGACTGGGTTAAAACTATCAATTAAACTGTATTGTTTAATTACTGGATTCATTTGCCATAGTTTAGACACAACCAGACATCTTTACCAGTGTATTCTGGATCCACATGTGGAGGGTAGAAGCGGAAGTTGATGAAGAAGGGAATAGGCACTCCAAACTTGAACCACTCCACCACATAGGAAGGCTGCTGGCCATCCAGGGGAGGGGACACGTCACACCCCAGGATCACGCTCTCACCTGCACGCGCCGTCACAAACCGGGGCTCCTCTCTCACTCCGTGGGCACCTGACAGGCAAAAGAAGAATCCCTTTAGTAAAAAACTGGTGCTTTTGTCAGGAATACATGCAAGAGAACAACAAGCATGTGTAGAAATCCACGCATAACTCCAGCAGGATAATTATAAAAACCGCAAAGTCAACCTTGACTACTGTGTAATTACTAACAAAAGTAAATAGCAAAATGAATTAAAACCACATTTTGCTACATAGACTACACTGGGATATCGATGCAGAGATCTCACCACACATAAGTAAACACTCTCCCTTTTAACACCTTTCCCCATCTCTCCAAAGAACAGCCTCTCATCATCCATCACCTGCATGTGTTGGTGAGTCTTTGGCGGTTGTGCCATACTGTACCAGAAACAAGCTGCTGAGGGAAGGCTCCATTGATCATCACTGGCTGCTGTTCAGATAGGCTTTACTAGGAGCGCTACCAGGGCCTGGCATTTAGCCACCAATGTGGCTCGGCATGCTGGTGAGTGTTGACCTGTCAGATGACTGGAAGGTCGTCAGACCTGCCTCTGCAGAATGCTCACTCTTGGAATGGATTTTCTCCACCTGCCACCCCCGCTTTCATTGAACTGGCTGCATCTCTACTGTCAGATCAAGCATGACCACCCTCCCTCGCCCTGGGGGAAAATCACTTCAGGGATCAGGAGACGTGCTGATGTATCACTCTAGAGAAGCAGCAGCTGAATAACTTAACACTTTCATTAGCTGTATCATTTCCATCAGTAGGGCCGTTACAAGAGGAACAAATCGGTTGGGACATCTAGGTATTCTGGGCTGAAGCAGCATTAGTTGTTATTCGAGATGCTTTTCTGTTTTTTCTACCGCTGAATGCTCTGGAATTACTACTGAAATATTTTCACCCAGTTCTTCCGTCTATAAAATAAATCTCCACCCCTAAAGCCCATACGCATCACTTTGTGTTTGTCCCTACCAGTTTAATCTGCAGCATTCTGTCAATTAATCCACTTTACTCGTTTCAGATAGCACAGATTGTGAAACAGATCACTTTTAATCAAATTATACTTATTTTAAAAAGAAGGAATCAGGCTGCCGGTTACAGGCCACAGTCTTGGAATCTGCTTTTGCTAATGTTCCTTTCTGTTATGGGAGGGCAAACAACAATTCATATTAGCCTGAGCTTTACGTAGAAATGCAGATGAGATACACGTGCATCATACAATGACCCTCACATGTTCGGCATGGACATGAGACCACATAGGAGTCTAGAGGAATACAATCTAAAACAGGAATAACACAACAAAATTCACCTTAATGAGACATTTTATGATGGAGTTTGACTCACAACCACCAAAATCTGCGAATCTGCATGATGTTCTAACATGAACATGTATAAACAAAACCCTTTTAATACACATCTGAGAAACCCTGTCCCAAAAATTATGAGTAAAAAAATGAAGGAAACAATAAATTCTGCCAAAGCAAACTTTTCCAAAAACCTGGAAATCACACCTGAGCTCCACTCCAGTATCATTTTCATTACACTGTTAAAAAAGCATATAATTACCCTTTCAGTGCAACATGCAGGGCTGGGGTATAATGTACAGTATATTTACTATGATATTTGTTGGTTGTTTTTGTACACACTTGAATAGCTAGACACAACACTGACCTGAGAGTTTTCAACAATCGTTGGTGGACAGAAACACCCTCAAGACAGTAAATCTGATGAAAAGAAGACAATAGAGATGAAGACAGGGTCTCTGATGGGTTTTCTCCTGGTGGACATCAAGTGATGACTGAAAGTCTTGGCCAATTCTCTTCCATTAAGAGTTAAATGACATGAATGATACCATTCTTACAGCTGTCTGTGATGTAGGCTATGACCTACATAGCTCAAGTATTTCAAATACTACTGGCTAACTCGTGAACATATTACATAAATAACTTGTTTTTTATTTTTATTAAAAATAAATCTTCAAGTTAAAGCTTCAGATTAGAGCCTTTTTCAGGATTTTGATAAGCAGCAACTCCATCACAGCTTCAAAGTCCCTCTAGTCTTTATGCTAAGCTAATTTCCCTTTTTGTTTACTGGACATTTTTATCATATTTAACAACTTAATATTTGTCTAAATTAAAAACAAAGCAGGAAATAATCCAGAAGACAAAGGTGCATCCATATTTCAACAGTCAAAGCTTTAGCGGCAGATGGAGTAGACTTGCGGAACAAAAGCCCTAATCTCAAAGATAGCAGCGAGGACATGCTTACTGTCAGCTTCGTAGAAGGTTATGGCTTTTTAACTTTATTGGAGTTTGTTCAACCGGAACTTAAATTCCAGATGATTCAGTTCAGATTACTGTCATAGATTACTATTACTACAGATTACTGCTCATTGCTGCCAATCATTGACTGAATGACTGGCTGATCGAGTGATTTGGGCAAAATCTTTTTCCACTCAACACCTAGCATATTTAAGATGAGCCAGGATTATTTAGAGGGGTACTTCCTTGAACGGATGTGGCAGACATGGTTCTAGTTCAGAGGCATCAGGCAGACACCCAGATACCGGATAGGATGCCAGGCGAATCCCCTTCGACCCCAGTTTAGAGTGTAGGGAGAGGATTGGACCAGAAAGGGGTGATATCAGCGGAATGTAACAGCAGACATCTCTGACACAGCAGCACAGACGGCCCATACAGTCATCACAGTTTTAGGAGCAAATATGAAATATGGTCACAATTTCCCCATCTGTTCCTGAGTTTTAGGGTTATATAATGTCAGAAAAAAATGGTTTTGCATTGAGTTACAGTATGATGTCACAGTGAAGTTAAACCTTGATATTTTGAAAATCATTACGTCATTCTTATCCTCCGTAGCCTTTTTTATTACATCCCACTTCAAAGAGGTGCTGAGTTGTAATTGTCAGTGTTCCTGTGTCCGTCTGTTCTTCAAAAACTAGGTCAAGGTCAAATTTCAACTCTTTGACACTCAGGAACCGGATGAAATAAAAAGAGGAGGGAAAAGGCCAGCGTAAGACCATAGATCGAAGTTAGAGCTTTGATCTATGAAAGTAGGTCAGAGCACTGGCTTTGATCTTTGACCTGACCAAGTAGGTCATGGTAAAATTTTGAATTCAGGGGTGTCGCAGGATGTTTTATTTAAGTTTGTCATAATTAGCATACGACTTCTTGGGTCAAGGCCAAATTCTGTTATTATAGGTCTCAGTGACCTTTAGCTACAGATCACCAAATTCTGATCAATCTTTAGCTCCAAGAAGAAACATGAAATCCCTTCAATGTTTTCCTGAGATATTTGGCTTCTTGACATTAACATTCAAAAAAAAATGTTTAATGTGACAACATATTTAAGATGGTATTAACATGAAAACAGGCCCTGGACAACAAACTATGATTCAGACTTTGAGTGTGCTTGTTTTGGCATTTGGGTTCAGCACACATGATCAATGTGTTTCAGAAGAACACAGAGAGCTGGCTCATAGCCATGATAAATCACAGTAGACATATTGTTTTATTTGAGTAAGTAGAGTCACATGACATAAGCACAGGCCCAAACCTTGTGCCACCCAGCGTGCTGCTGAAATCCATAATTTTGTCTGTAGATGGTTCTGGTTGCAGCAGTTCAGACGCTCAGGTTTCTGTTTTGACATGCAGGTGGCAGTGGAAGAACATCTTAGACTAAGAATATAGTTTAAAGACCAGAGATATTACATCGAAGAGCTGGTAATTACCCGATGGCTTTACGAGATCCTTATGAAGGAAGAATCAGAACAAGCTTTCTTACTGCTTGTGCCATTTTCATTTCCTTAATGGAGATACAGTGACCGAACAGGGTCAACGAGGGCTTATTCACGGGAAAATATTTATGCTCTGTAGAGGACATAAATGTTTTACAAGAGACATTGCTTGAGATCTTCCAACTAAACAGTACTGCAGATAGAAAGGGATCAATACGGTTGAGAGATGATAGCAATTCAAGATTGCTTTGCTGTGTAAATGTCAGCCGAACTGAGCTGAAGTTGCAGAGTCATGTTTGAAATCCAACCATACCCCGAGGTAGAAATATATTCAGTAAGATCTACATAAATCTGGCAGCTTATAAATCCAGATGACCAATATGTTTTATATATCCATCCTTGGCATAAAGTGGATTTACTGCTATGATCATGAATTCCTGAAGCGTAACAGTTCAGTCGCCTGTCAAATAAATCATCCATAGGACGTGCCACTTCATGTACAAAAGCAAAATAGAGGAAGGATAATTCCTCATTGTTTAGAAAAGGTTAAACAAGCAGTGTGACAAGTAGTTGGTCCATTTTCATGACTGATTCATCCGCTGATTTTTTTTTTTTAATTAATTGGTCTGTAAAACACTCCTTCCCTAAAATACCATTGACTACTTGTCAGCCATAATCACAGGGGGCCAGAGGTCTATAAATTAAAATTTACATGTTAAGCAGTCAGTTGGTTTTGATGCTATTTTCATTAAATAAAATTGTTATATTCATGTCCTGCATGTGGGCGGCACAGCGGTGCAGTGGGTAGCACTGTTGCCTCACAGTAGGAAGGTTTCAAGTTCAATTCCTGTCTGTGCAGAGTTTGTTCTTCCTGTGTCTGCGTGGGATCTCTCCTGGTATCTCTAGCTTCCTCCTGCCTAAAAACATGCAGCCTTGGTGTAATGGTATTTCTAAATTGTCCATAGTCCTGCATTCAACAGCCCCCAGTTAACATGGACCAACAACATTGAGATTAAATCACAACTGACGAATAAGAAAAAACACACCACACTGTTGATATCCATAAAATGAGACGTCCCGTCCATTTTTGATCATCTGTTCACCAGTTTCTAGGTTTTCTAAAGGTATTTCAAGTAGAATCAGCTGTTTAAAAATCATCATCATCATCATCATCATCTGTACAATACAATGGAAAGGAATGTTCGTGGCCAAAATCGCATAGCTCACATGGACAGCTTGTTTTGAGCCCCATATTGCGGCAACATAGTTCAGCAGAGGAAAGACACATTCATCCAATAGTACATATAACAACAGCCAACACACATACAGTTTTACTCAGCCTCAGTCATAAAGTTATTCGGAGAAAATGTATGTAAATCTAACATCCACACCCACTCCAATGAGTGCAAAAGCAGAAAATTTCCAACAGCAGACAAAACCAGTTTGCTTCAGTCACAAAACACAGAAGTGGATTTCAGCTGGGTCTGGGTCTAGTTTTAACAATAGATGATATTGAAAGTACAGCTATCGTGTGATTAATAAAGCTTTTTTCTTTTAAAATCTATTCTTCTCATCAACAAATTAATACCTCTAAATACTGTGTTCAGATGTTCACAAAATATCAGCAAAACACTTTTTTTTTACGAAATATTCATGACCGAGCAAAGTAGCCAAAGAAAATGTTTACTGATACACACAACGTGATGTAACCAAACCATAAACCAATAAGAAGCATCTGCTGGAGGTCAATAAACAGCTGTGCAGAGCAGCAATTGAATCATCACAGCAGAACAGCGGGGGCACGCTGGGTTAATTCCACAAGAGATTTCAACTCAAGAGAATTTTTCAAGTGGCCGTGCCTGAAAATGGCTCTCGCACAAAACTCACACAACACTGTTCTTTCCGGAATTATCATAGATTTGTGCAGTAAAGAGACTCTCAAGGCAATTTTGGGGCAATAATGAGGTATAGCATAACTGATAAAATGTTGTGACAGCCATTACAATGTTGTGAAAAATAGAGAGCCGAGGCCGTCATTGAGACACATTTGTAGATGAGCAGCACTTAGAATTTCATGACAATATTTCATCCATTTAAGCTAAAATCTAATACTTACCTTATTTGTGGATATTCTTTTGTAAATAAGATAGGATTTTCATTGCTCAACGCTGTTAGGAGTTTACTAAGCTAAAACTGTGTGTGTGCCTCACACTAATAAAGATGAGTGCTAAATATATGTATTTTTTCTTTTTTTTTTAACGATTTCTAAAGGTCTCAACTTTTGTGAGGTAGAAGTGAATAGTGTTGCTCTTTCACATCATTATAGTGTTTTCTTGAAATGGCCATTTCTGCTGACACATGCAGAATTAAAATAGAGGTAATCAGAAAATGCTACATCAGACAAAACACTTTATCCAAGCAGGGTTTTACACCTACGCCAGTGCTGCTTTAAGTTCCTTGTTTATGATCTTGTAAACACATCCGATTCCAGAGTCATGAATAATCTTGATGATATTACCTCTATGGAAACAAAGTTTGGTCAGGAAAAAAAATTGGAGGTTTACTGAAATAAAAGCTCAAGAGTGAGGGCCTAGAGAAGTAGAACACAGTAAGGGGAAACAAAACACCATGTTCATCATGACATCTATTATGAGACTTTGCATCTTTTGCCTGGAACTGTGAAGTGGAGTCATTTTTCTCCGAATTTATTAAGGTAATGATTTTCTCACTTTGTCAGTATTGTTGAGGGACCAGCAAGCCCGTCATCATCAGCACCCCTCTCCGTTAAGTCATGCATGAACTATGTAAAAACTTTTTATTTTTTCATGGTGAATATTCTGATAATTCAATCTTTATTACTATCTATACTAAAGGGATTTTTTAATTTCACCTATGATACCACTTGCACTTGTATTGCCAGAGCGCTTGACAGACTGGTATGGTGCTGCATTGGACCATGCCAGTTCAGCATCATGCCAGGTTACATCACGTTGTGTGTATCAGTAAACATTTTCTTTGGCTACTTGAATTTAAATGAAAACTACTTTTTGGTAATCGATAATTAGAAAAAAAAAAGAAAAGAAATGGCATTCCCCAAGGGTTCATTCTTGGGTCACTTCTTTTTGATATCTATCAACTATTGCTTGCACAAATAATTGACCGTAGTGAAATCTATAACAGTAGTTATGCAGATGACACAAAACTATATATTCCAGCGTTGTTGCAACATATGTATTCACCGAAAAACCATAGCCCACAGTCATGAATGTGGGGGTGATTGGCATTGGGGTGACTGGGGTGATATGTCTTTCATGTGGCCCTGCAATAAACTGTTAACTTGTCCAGGATGCATCAATATCAGCTGGGATAGGCTTCAACTCCCACATCACAAATACTACATCATCTATCACGATCTTAATCCAATTTTTAATAAATTACAAAAAAAAACCATGCTTCTATTTTCAGTAGGCAATATTATTTTTGAGATGCCTTTATAGGCCCTCGGAAATAGTGATCAGGGCACTGCATCTCATCCAAAACACTGCTGCCAGTGTCCTCCCCAACACAAAGAAAGCAGAGAACATTATGTTGATTTTCAGAACAAAACACCAGCTTCTTACATGGCAAAAGATAGCGGTTAAATGATAGGCACTGAAAGATCTTGGGCCAAAATACATGATCTGATTTGCTTGTATGTCACAAGGTATCCAGACACCTCAGGTCCTCTGGGATGGGTTTACTTACTGTTCCCTGAATCTGAACCATGGAGGCTTTTAGTTTCTATACTCCTGAACTGTGAAACAATAACAAACATGAAGTCTGCTGAAACTGTCAGCTCATTAAACCAGGTCTTAAAACATTACTAGTTAGATTTCACATTATTAAATTAGATTGGTTCTTACCTATTTTTATGTGTCTTTCTTAATTTAACCTTAGTTATTAATTTACTGATCTATCCAACTTGTTCTTCACTGTCTCTTATTAGCAGTTTTACTGTAGTTTAATGTCTGGTTTTTAACAACCTCTCAACTCTTGGGATATTATTTTTTTGTTTTTTTTATGTAGGCAGACAGAAAGATAGATTGTTAGACAAACTAACTCCACATTTTCACTGTAAACTCATCTCATGTCACACTTAGATTGTCAGTTTAATGATATTATTATTATTATTAGTAGTAGTAGTAGTAGTAGTAGTAGTAGTAGTAGTAGTAGTAGTAGTAGTAGTAGTAGTAGTAGTAGTAGTAGTAGTAGTAGTAGTAGTAGTAGTAGTAGTAGTAGTAGTAGTAGTAGTATTATATTAGGGCGGCACGGTGGGGCAGTGGGTAGCGCTGTCGCTTCACAACACGGCGGTTCCGGGTTTGAGTCCCACTCTGTGCAGAGTTTGCATGCTCTCCCCGTGTCTGCGCGGGTTCTCTCAAGGTTCTCCGGCTTCCTCCCACCTCCAAAAGCATGCGCTTCAGGTTGATTGGCCGGTCCCAAAATTCCCCATAGGAGTGAGTGTGTGTGTGCGTGGTTGTTTGTCTTTGTGTGTGGCTCCATGGAACACTGACATCGTGCCCGGAGTGTCCCCCGACTCACGCCCTGTGCCAGCTGAGATAGGCTCCAGCTCCCCTTGACCTGCTACGGCAGATGAAGCGGCAGAAAATGAATGAATGAATGAATTATAATATTATCAAGCTTTTCCAACTAAATTACTTTTTCTCCCCAGGGTAGCTTTGCTGTATTTTGGTTTCTTTCAGTCTGAAGTAATTGTCAGCTTGCACAGCTTTAAAGTTTTGAAAGCAGCTTCACAAACAAAGAGAGAATACAGATATAAAGGTAGATACATGAAGCTTGGAATACAGAGGAGAGGGGATTACAGCTAATATTACACTACTCTATAGGCTGAAGTAAAGTAAACAGGGCAAAAACAAAACAATCCAAAACCAGACAATAAGTAAGAACAAAAGATAACTGTGGCCGTGCAGCCAACACACGTGTGTTTGTTGCAAATAAAAGTGAGAGCAAAAGAAAGACAGAGCAAATAAAATAGAGTCAGTGTTACCGTAACACTGAAGCTGGATCCATGGGTTTGACCTGTTAGTCACACATTTATAATAAAGCTTAGAGACCACACTAAAACATCCATCCATCCATCTATCTTCTGAGCCGCTTTATCCGCTGTCGCGGGTCACGTTATTACATTAATATATGTATTTCAAAAGTATGTCAACGAATACAAATGTCAAACAGGAAACTGAATAAAAGGGATATGTGTGAAATATGATCGTATGACTGGGACTTCCTTAAGTGTAACAGTAACACAATACCATATCCTACTTCTATTATCACCGGCAACAGTTCAAGCTTTCAGAGAGATGATGATGATCAAGTGGCTGGGAGAGCAGTCCATTCAAATAGAACCACGTGATCTGAAAAACTGGCTTTCCCAGAATGCTGCAGGCTTCCTTTGCAAGGAGGATCCTCTGGGACCGAACTAGCCGAGGGAGGAGAGGTGAGGGGAGGGGGAGTGGAGGCGTGGGAGGGGGCATCACCAGACAGAGCTGGCCCAAGCCCAGTAATGAGAGTCTGCCATCCACAGATTGAGCACAGGCCCATTCCTAAGCTCATTACTAAGCTTACTCTTATGATTGTGATTGAGAGAGTGAAAAAAGTGTTACGCCCAGTCTAGGAGTGCCTGAGCCATAACATGAACAGGCCCCATCTTCCCCAAGTCCCAATGAGCCACCGGACAAATGGTTTAAGTATATAAGGAACTAAATATCAAATAATATGTTGAGCTCACTTCAGGTTGAAAAAAATGCCAAAAATGACAACAACAAAAAAACAATCCTATCTGCAAAAGAATAATAATTAAACTAAGAAAAACAAATGACAGGATCCAACCTTCCTAACTAAATTAAACGGAGAAAAGTATAAGTAAATAATCTTGCAGTCCAACCCTACATCTCAACCGAGACTATACAGTTCATACAAAACAATATGTGGCTGGTTGGAAGATGGAGAAGATGAGGATCTGCTGCCTGCTACCCTGCTGCCCCTGAACGATTGCCGTCTTGGGTCATTATGTATCTTGTGAGGCCTTGGCATAGCCAATCAGGAGAGGGGAAAGGTGCGCTCCCCCAATCACCGTTGAGCGATGGCACAGGCCAATCTGCATACATAAGGAGCAGGCACAAAAACAGGGAGCAAAAGGACAATCCCAACCCACACACGACGCTAGTCATCACAAAAGGCATAAGAGAGAAGAAGTTGTGCTATTTTCTGGAAAAAGATGAGAGGGTTAGACCGAATCATTTCAGAAGAACTTGGCAGGAAAATTGTGGCAGCAGTCATGCAAATATGATAAATATGTATACTCATACTCATACACGGTGAAAAGGTGAGAAATGGCATATGATGTTGCTAAAGCAGCTACTGAGCTGCACTACATTTCTGAAATCCAGTATATTATATAACGTGACAAGTTCTGTATATGTAATAATGAAATGTTAAAGAAAAAGTTTAAAGAAGCTCCACTCTGACCGACTACCACAGCAATACAACTCTCATATATTAATGCAGCAGCAATACGGATCTAACAAGAGCCATCAGGAGATGGCACATCTCCCCAGGCCCCCGGAAAATCAAACCGAGCGAATTTGCATGAATACAAGCTGTCCCAGACATTCCAACATCCGCACAAAAACTAAAGACAACCCAGTCTATTTTTTGAAGAGCAATTTGAAGCTGGACTCCAGACACAGTTGGAGAGGTTTTCATACGACGCCTCAGTACCGACGAGAGGCTTTGACACCTTTACAAAATACTTTCTGCTTCTACGTTTCTGTGCCTGAAGATGCAAATACCTTCAGAGGATGTCTAATGGCAACTGTGCCACAGTTCACACAGGAGCTCTAGAGGCTCACAAGAAGAGGAATACAGATGAATGCCATCTGGCCAAAAGTTAGCTCAACAAATGTTATTTTTTTTAAAACCTAGCACAGAAGTCAGCCTGCCATCAGTGCTTCAAACATATCTCTCCCTCACGCTTGCATATGACATTTAAGTACTTATTGCTAGCAGTGAGCCTCTTGCTTCACCTTGATTGGTTACCAAGCCACTGTTGACTTCGTTGAACTAACCCAGAGTCTCGCTGACCATGTGTTCTTTCCCACTGGGTACCTGGCACAAGAAAATGTCTTTGACTCTCTGGTTAACACAAGCGATTGCTCAGCTATTCTGTGGAAACCAGCAGGATCATAAGAAAGTCTTTTCTTCTACGTTAATGTTAAATATACTGAATCATACCTTCAGCTCATCTGATAAGAATTTTCTAATTTGATTTGAACTGAATAACAGCTGCTGTGAAGAGTTTATAGTACCACAATGAAACACCTTGAAACACTTTGAAATTGTTTAACACAGAAGTACCCTGAACAAGGACTCTACATAGGTACGTTCAGTTTTCTTGTTTCAATCATAAAGCAGCTGATTCATTTAATAAACCATGGTGCTGCCTTTAATTCCACGTGCTGTCATCCGTCTCCCGACAGCCTGAGAGATTTGAGCTCAAATGTTGTGTGTCTATCAGTTACAATTCCCAAAAAAATGACCCAAAATCTGAGTCTGAGGTGTTTTAGAAGACGAGAATGTGACCAGAAATATGATTTTATGATCGCTCCTCTACAGCAAGTCACAACATCTCAATTTCTCCAATGGCCGATGGCGGTTCAAGTCATTAAAACCGTTTTGCATGTCAGTTGAGTCAAAGGAAACATTCAAACACACAGCCAAAAGCTTTTCCAGAGATCTTCGCAATAATTTCATGTACTTTCAGATGTCTACTTTTAAGAATATGTGTTTAGTGTGGTTTTATTCGTTTTATGCTATAAAAGTACGGTGAAATGTCATGACAACTGAGGCCTGCTACAGTGCTAACATGCTGCTCACATTATGCATCCTGTAGAGAGGCTACATTATTCTATACCCAATAATGGGCCATAAATTGAGATGCTATTTCAATGACCCGCTACACCCATTTCCTTTATCAAGCAATGTTGACAATAGTTGATAGTCAGTGCAACTTATTTCAATTTGATTTTGCTATTCCTCAGATGCACAATTAAAGGTGAGTCTAAACGTACATTTCTGTACTAACAATAAGATAAGATAGACCTTTATTAGTCCCACAGTGAGGAAATTTGCAGTGATTAAATGTAAGGATTTTAGACAGATAATGTCTAAAGAGAACCTGTTTTCTCCTTTCGTTTCACAAATTGATCTCTTCAGTATGTTTTACAACAAAATCCTGAATTAAAAAACGTTTCTATTTGTGTCCAATCATGATTCCTAATCTTAAACGTGTCTCTCCTGCATGAAGCAAAAGCGCAATCATCTCTCGGTTTGACAATGGAAACCCCGTCCAGCTAAACTTTCTGTAATTTTATAATTGTCAGATTAGGCTCAGATGTGTTCCACCATTTTGTTAGTGAGATATCTAATACAACAGGATGAGATCACATTAGCTCACAATAGTAAGCACTACACCAGCTGACATGCTTATCACTAGTTTCTGACATCTGAGGCAATACCAGTGAAGGTGCCCATGTTTCAGCTCATTTTAAAAAAAAACACTGCTTGTATGAATACTTTCATATTCTGGGAAAACTTCATATTTATTCTCATTATTTGATGTAGGTTAGCTTAGCTTAGCACATGACTCAAAAAACAAACTTTATTATTTTATTTTGTAATTTGTAATTATTTTTTTAATAATTATTTTGCATCGCATGTTGCATATTTAAAAAATATAATAATTCTGAATGTAGCACTACATAACAATTATATTTTTACTTTTTTTACATATATTGTGGACTTTTGTTATAGTACATTCCTGATTTGAATGGATTAAAAAAAATGTGTCAATGAGATATCGAAGATTTTCTCTGTGGATTTATGAAGATTAAGAGTCCTTCTAACCACCTCCTCCTATTTCCAGTTTTAATGCTAAGCTATGCTAATGTGCTTGTTGAAGTTTCCTGCGGAACGTACAGATACAAGACCGCCATTAATCTCCTCAGATAAAACTCAAAAAGAAATCAAACCAGCTCAACTTCCCCAAAATTGTCAAGCTTCTCCAAAGTTCTATCAACACTTCAGCAACATGATTTCTGAGCACAATGTGACTTCACTTCTCAGTGGTAACACCATCAGCGCTGAACTTCCATATGCTGCCACAGATTTTCTCAAATGAAAGAGTCTCTCTTCTTTCTAAGGATCACCTCTATTCGTAAATCAAACGAGTTTTGCTTCATTATTGGAGGACTTATTTCACGTTGTGCTTGACTTGGACTTGGCTGTCATGACAGGAGGAGCCAGAGCTCAGAGCAGACCAGTTCTGACTGGGTACGTGGGGGTCATTGAGAGCGTTTGCCAGGCGACAGCTTGGCACATGTCTCCCTCATCTGGACACGAGTGGAAAAGCAAGGTTAAGTAAGTACATGGGTCAATACGGAGGGCTGGGGGGGGGGTGGTGGGATAAGAAGAAAGGGGATATTGTGCTGTTGGTTTCATCTGGAATGAGTAATTTATTTATCCACTTAGATCAGCAGTAGGTGAGTCCTGCAGCCTGGAATGACTCGATGCATCAAACACAGCATTGGGATCACATTCATGTCCAATGTGGAATTCGTCATATGAATCCCATGCGTGGAGCAATGGGGGCTCTATCAAAGCAAGCATTTTATCTGACACGCAATGCATTATTTAGTTACTTTTCCATCTTGAGGGTTGAGACGGTCACACCCTCTCTGGAGAACTCAAATGAGACAGCTTCCTATGATCCAATGCACACATTTCCCTTCTTTCATCACAAGCGGGTGCGTTATTTTTTTCCAATTTGCTGGCGTTGCTGATCGCACAAAATGAGCCTCGTATAGCCACCACAACCCGGGCCTTTATCCCGGGAGCTGTATCAATGAAGCTCTGATCCATCATGATGGGCAGCAGCACAGACAGGTGAACGATTCAGCCTCACGTTTCAGAACGTTTGGAGAGAACTGTTGTCTCCCTATTATAACCAAGGGCTGAACTTTCACGTGACACATGATATATGCAGCCATTTGTTAGAATGAAATAGCCCTTACAGTTTATGACCTAACACCCCCCCCCCACACACACACACACACACACCCACCCACCCCAAAATGTCATGCGATTACAAACAGCAGCACGGAGACAGCAGAAACCATATTCCATGTGCGGCACAGAATATTTTGCACTTCAACTCACCTTGAGCGGCCGTTCCTCTGGTGCTGAATACACTTGCTATCAGAGTGGCCACATACCAAATCATAGTACTATTGCCGACCAGCTATTACCACGCAAAGTGCCCCGTTCGACCAATCTCTCATATTCGACCTTGCACCTTACGATCTCCTAACAAAAGCCCCTTCTCATATCCTATTTTCTTTCCTCGTGGCGTTTCCCTTCATCCCTTCCCTCCCCCGTCCTTCCATCCGCATCCTCTCCCGAAGAGACAGAGCACCTGCACCGCCGCGTTTGTAGTAGACGGAGCCCGTTTTTACGAGCGCATAGTGAAACCAAGTGTGAGAATCCAGCCACAGGTCCGCCTCTCCTGGCATCGGATTGGCTGCTGATGGAGGCTTTGGGGCGTGTATTGGTTCTCCGTACGGCCCCGCAATCCGAATGACAGCAGAGCTGGCCGTGCGCTGATTCAAGGTGAGTTGGAGCGTGCCATAGTAGTGGAACCGCAGTATCATGCGCATTGACAGCGAGACGTGTCCACGGCGTTAAATACCTGTCCTAAACTGGCCCCACGTGCACCATCATCACCCATCGTCACACACACACACACACACACACACACACACACACACGGAGTGGGGGTTTTTTTTTTTTTTTTTTGTCCCATCAATACCAGCGCCATCCAGCCAGCGATGCAGGTTTAGTGAATCTGCCATGGATGTCTTGTAGATGTAGATGTGAGGGGGGGGGGGTGGGGGGGAGACGAGGAGAAGGGGGGGGGGGCGCCGATGGATGTGACTCATCTGTCGCTCACCCATTGCCCTCGGCTGTTGTCATGTCATTCTCACCGACATGAAACTATTTTTCCATCGAGGTTGGCTTCATCTGATGGGTGTGGCGACAGATTCCGTTCCCCCTCTGTTTTTTTTTTGTTTTTTTTGTTTTTTGGGGGGTTTTTTCCTCGATGGCCGTGAGCGTGAGGATGCAGCTTCATCCACTGCGCACACATGGTTACCGCTGATAAGGCTGTCTCAGAATCACTCCCTCTGTTTTCATGCATGACCACAGTGTGTGTGCGTGCGTGTGCGTGTGTGTGTGTGCGTGTGTGTGTGTGTGTGTGTGTCGACACACCAGCCCAGATCACCGCTGCTACCAGAGGTGATCGAGGAAGATCGTCTCAGGACCATATTTTACACATCTTGGCACATTTTTGTCTCTGCAGACTGTCTCCCCCTCCCTTTCGTTTTGCGTGACTGTCATTTTCCTTTCTTAAATCAATCAGTTGCTAAAAATCCAAGAGATTTTTTTTTTTTTTTTGCAGACGTCTAAACACATTTGAACCTTTTCCCACTATTTGCCAGCAGCTGTTTAATTTTTTGACCATTGGCTGCAACGATTAATTTCTTCTGCTCATAAATGTTCATGCTTTTGTTCTCCGAATAAGGACCACAGCAGATACGTGCACGTTAAATATAGTAACATGTAGTAAAGTACACACATAAAATCACCATAGCTACGTTTTGAACGTGTCATAATTCAGTTGTTTGTGTGTTTTTATCTGATCCTTGATTCTTCGGATTCACGTTTGTTTTGTGAGTCATATCTGACACCAGTATGAAAAGATCAATGGCTTGGCATACTAATTAATAACAGAAAATATTACGTGTGCCAGTTCATTGTCAAAAATAATTAAATAAGGATGCATGGTTTCAGATCATGCACTGTTTGCTGTGGTAACAGCTCTGTGGTGACATCATCTTTATAGCTGAGGGTGAGAAGGGAAAAAACAAGGATTTGATTGGACATTTTTTTCCTTTCTCCTCATTGATTTTATTGTCCTTGCAATGATCCTCCATGTTTCATTTTGTCCACCGATGTTGACAAAATATTTGGTGTGAGCATGCTCAGCAGGAGAAAAGCCACGTGAAATGTGGCTGTTCACACTGTGTGCAACTCAGCAGGAATCAGTTCTCTATCTGATTTAGGACCATATACTCTATGAACATGATGTTAAAGATGTGATCTCAGCTCTTCACACTGTTTTTTTTGGGGGGGGGGAATTGAGATACATTTGAGAAGAAAATCAGATTTGTGAAAGTTTTCCTGCAGAATGAACAGAACTAATATCTCTGAGACTGGAGGGTGAACACCATTCATCCAGAAATGTTCTCTCCATGCTTGTGTTGTTGCTGTTAATCATGTTGCTCCAAAATAGATACCCTGTTCTGATGAGGCGACGCTGCAAGTAGATTGTTTTATTCACATATTTATCCAGACTATTTTGTCAATAGTTCAGTTGTAATATTTTAGTATGTCTCTAAATCCTAAGAATGAATCTGGTTATCAGACGGCTAACAGAATATGAAAGTCAGAAAAACAATAAGATATTAGTTCTGTGGTTATTTTTGTTTATTTGTCTGACTTAATTGTGATGTTGCGGCTGTTTCTTCAGCTATATACCTTTAGAAAGTGTTCAAATGAGTAAATGAGAAATGGAAGCATCACTCTGGTTGAAATTATCATGAGTCACCTGTGAATAAACAGTCCTTCCCTTCAAAGTGTTTCAAGTTAGAAAAAAAAGGTTGGGAACAACTATCCTTACACTGAATCGGCTTCATTCCCAGAGGACTAATGTTCAGATCCGGATGAGGTAACATCTGAGTCACACTCCTCAGCTCCCTCCCAGATGAGCCACGTAGAGAACTGTAAATGTGTCACTCTATAAGCTGGTATAGACAGGAGCTGAAAGCTGGGGGGAGAAAGCGGCTAACTAATTCATCTGAAGCGAGCGACATGACTATGAGCTACAGTCTGCAGAAGACTCAGCAGCTTATAAAACTATAGAATAATTCATGGATCCTATTTGTCACTGGGTGTGAGGTAGTTGTGCAGCTGTGTGACCTAACAGGATGTTTGAAAATCTACAGAGACGACCACATGGAGGAAATGCTCCTGCCACTGACCGAACCACTTACACGTGGAGCATCCATCAGATTCTCACAATGACTATCAGGGGGAGAGCACAGCATTGCACTCTGACTGTTGAATAGCAAAACAAGGTCATATTACCTAGACACCGTCCCTCTCACCTTAAGTTACAGAAGTGCTGACAACACACCAGGACCTATTCATTCAGTCGGATGAGTGAGTCTGTTTCCACAGCAACACACACCTGACACGACGGCATTGGTTTCAAACCACAGGAGAAATTATTTTTCCTGTATTGTATTTTTATTTTGTATTTTTCATAATAGGAGTTGATTTCCCGCAAGTCATGACAGATGAAAGATAAGTTGATCTCTCATGCAACCAAACTGTGGGTTTGCAGCTCCGTTAGGGGAGACGGGGTTTTACCTCAGGGCCAGGAGAGAGTCTGAAATTTTAAATATGGCAGGGAGCAGGAAACAACTTCAAGATGGTTTTGAACATAAAAGACTCATATCTATGGCTGCATGCATGCCTCTGCCTCTCATTCATCTGACAAACGATTCATCCCATTACTGGCTATTCCCTACACTTTTCTATGTTTGAAACTGTTACATGGATGGGCTGTAAAACACTCCTTAGATCTAGAACTACAAAAGAGATACATTTCTGTACCTGCTGTATTTTAGGACTATGTAACACAACAAAATTAAAAGATATTTTCCTTGTAGTACAGAACCTTAGTTTTAGGTTTATTGAAAGCATCATCCTCTCAGATTGTAACTGCTTTAATTACCTTTTGTTGTCTTTATATTTCATCCACTAACAGAGAAGCGCTTATTAAATATCAATACCAAAATGAGCTCTTGTAGCGGTCCCGTAGTCCCATTTCATGTAAATCCATACATTGCTGCAACTAATCGTGGACCCAAATGTTTCTAAAGCTCACATGCTTTAGCGACGGATATACATGGATGTGTACACTGACGGTCCCCTCCAGCATTCGTCAGCCTGCAGCTGAGCAAACCTGCCTGCACCAAACAAGGTGTTGTGCACGCCAGCTGCGTCACAGATGTTCTGTTGCACGTCTGTCTGTGGTGTTGCTGCAAGCTCTGTATGTCCTCGTGGTCTCTCACCATTTCTAGAACTCTGGTTCTAATTCATTCTTTTGGCCAGCAGTGGTCAGCAGTGTTTTACACAAGAGGCAACACACGCTTCAGTTATTTTTGTTTTCTTACTTTTGGTCCATTTTAGGTGATGTTAATGTCTATTTAGTGATGTCATTTTGATGAGATGAGATTCAAGAAAAGATCCTCATGTTTAAGGCAGTGCTGTTGAAGGGAATGAATACATTTCAGATGACATGAGTGAGATTAAAAAAAAAAAAACCTGTAGTCTGTGTGTATAAGAATGTGTTTGGCTGCTATCAAAATGAGGAACCACTTGTATTGTATCATAATTGTATAATATGAGATGCCAGTGACAATTTAAGGCACTGAAACTTGTCAAACTAGACATTGAAAAATTAGTTTGTGATTCTGTTTGTTTCTTGTTCCAATGAGAATTGGAAAGGTTGTTTTATCAACCTGATGTAATTGCTTGTTTATAAGATACCACAAAACTTTAGCAAAAGATATTGATGAAACTGTTTGTAAGACTGGATTTGGGCCTAAAAACAAAACTACTAAGTTTTGAGGATGACTTGTGAACAGATGCTGATTCTGGACAGGTTTTCACTTCCTTAATCATTGTAAGATAAAGCGTATTTTAACATTTTGCTCTTATCATCAAAAATCCCACCAGGCTAGACAAAATAAAAATATTCAGCTGTGGACAACTCTTGAAGTTCCATCTCTAAGAGTAATTGGTTTCAGAAGGGGATCAAAACAGATATTTCGAGGGTGGGAATAATCCTTGGGTCAGATATGTCAACAGAGAGAAGAGAACACATGACATCCATCCCTCCATCCATTTTCTGCCCCTTCATCCGCCGCAGCAGGGTCACGGAGAACACATGACAATTGCATGAATACGTAGGGGAGAAGATTCAGTCACAGTTATTCAGATGAATTTTTTGCTGATAACTCATAAACGTATGATTCCTGGTACTATTTCTAGTTCTCCAGGGTCAGTAAATCATTTTCGAAGTGAAAAGCGACATCATCATGATGACATCACTACTGTTGGTGACGCTATGACAAAACAAGGGATGAACACCTCATTCAATGAAGATGTGAGGATTATGCACACACACAAACACACACACACACACACACACACACACACACACACACACACACACACACACACACACACACACACACACAAGTATGACCATTTCTAACCCGTGTTAATGGGTTTTGTTTCTGAAACTAATTTCCAATCATTCAGATTTGAGTGACTGTAGTGTTGCTGGTGAAATGTGCTCTCTGGGTGCTTCCTGTACTTTAGAATTGTTACTTTTCAATTTTATTATGTTGAAATAATATTCAATAAACACTGTCCTTCAAAGGACAACACTTTTCTTGGCCCTCTGTTCTTATACTGCATTTGCAAGTGTCCCAGATGCAAAAAATCTGGCTCTGTTGCAGTCAAATAATGTCTATTGATTTCTCTCTGACTATTTTCACACCGATTCAGCTCTCTCTTTTAAAGTGCTGCACCAGACATTAACTCAATGCTCAAACACGAGGTTGAGTCGAATTTAGCTGGAAGTTAAATGCATGGCTGCAGTGGCTTCACATATTTCACTACAGGTGAAACATTACCACCAGAAATAGTTTCCATTATTGGTTCAATGCATCCAGTTATTAATATTTCAGGCAACAGGAGCATGGAAGTGAAAATGAAGCAGAAAACCTCAACCTAAAGGTGCCTGCTATCTTTTATCACACTGATGTCATCACATTCCTCCTGTAGAATCAGGGTGCTTTTCAGCTCGCTTGTGAAAACTATTAATACCACAGTGCTAATTGAGCTGTAGCATCGCTTTCTGCTCTACTTTTTTTTTTTTTTAAATGTCCTAAATAGCTTCTGACTGTCATTTAGCCTCTCTGAAACTCCGTAGGCAGCATCTTGTATGCAAAGAGAAAACATGAAAACACGTCTATTTATAGTTTTAAATCATGGTGGCTGAGCGATGGAGGAGTTACACTGAAGATATGTTTCAGAGTAATGAGAAAACCAAGCAGCTCCAAATGAAGAGTGGGCTGCCATCCCACACGATGAAGACTGCACCAGTCTATGAGGAGGAGGATTACAGCAGGGGACATGCTAATGACTGATTGTGTAAAATGATTTACACCCTATTCATGTCATGTGACATTTATGGTGGTCAGATTTTTGTTTTATATCTGTCTCTTTACTTTAACTGATCAAATAAACAGGATCATAACATCATGAAAATTCCATATACCACAAACTTTCAATCAAATTTCTAGTGAGTGAGGAGAAACTTTCTTTGGTGAATCAGCCGATCAGCCAGCTTCTCCAACGTGATTAATACGGAGGTTGGACTGTTTCTGGGAGAGAGTTACTCTCTGATTACCTGCTAACAGCTGTACTCAGTGATTATGTTAACTCACTCACAGCCTGATTTAGTTCTACAGTAATCACACTTAAATGTCTCTGCCTCCAAAATCACAAAGCAAAGGAAAAGATGAGCAGCTCCAAAATGAGCCTTGAAAGCAGGACTTACACAATCGTATAAAATAGATACATGCGGTATGCGTGAGGCTGAAGTGTATGGTCGATGGCTCATGCCAAATTAATTACAGTACTTTAAGCTCCTTTTCCAATAAATCCACTATTTCCTCTACTTGTTTGCAAGTTTTGCTTTGGGGACACGTTGACCCCACCTGCACCTCCTCAGCTAAAAGTGACTCAGCACAGATTTATGAGAACAACAGGCTCTACATGGATTTGGACTGATTGTTGGCAGACAGTTAATGTCTATCTGGACCTGACAGGTTGACTTTTACTGACTGTTGACCAATTTCTTTGAAGTGGTTTCACAACATGAAATTGGGTTATAAAAAGGTAGGTTTTTCAATTTTGAAAAAGGATGTGCAACTCAAGATTTATGTTTAAATATTTGTCCTAATTGAAAGCATAATTTAAATATACTGTATACAAGGAAAGTTAAACTGTAAAAAAACTTAAGTGTGATCAACAAAATATTCTCTTAGTATCCATAGTGATATTGTTATTATGGAGCAAAGTAGCCCCTGTTTTAATAAGTGTCATATACTTGCAGTATTTTTACAATAGAGGCAATATAACGTACAGTATAATGTAGTTCATGTGATCTAATATAAACTATTTGATATACCTAAATGAATGAGCTGCAGCTTTCTAAACGTTTTAGTACGACAGGCAAAAACGACATTTCAATAATCCAGCCTGCTGGCAACATCATGATGAATCCTGTATGACAAAGGGTTTCTATTTGTAAATTCTGAATCCTTCCTGCTAACTAGCTGGGAAATGTTTCAACTTACAGTGCTTAATTATTGCAGACAAAAGTTTTAGCTTCCTTCAATAAGGTAGGGCTTGATGACCTCAATCCCACCTCAATGGAAGAATGTCCAAGTCAATTCTTTCTCCGTCACTCAACCACCACGACATAAAACTTTTTCTCTCCTTCTTTCCCATCAGACCACTATATGGGAATTTTAGAGCCACCTCTCTATCTGAACCTAAGCTGCTTCTTAAAATCCCTCTCCTGCTCTGAGAAGCCCAGCTGGCACTCGCCGGCTGCAGCTTTTTAATGAAAGCTGCAGCCGAATGTGTGTCAGTCACAATCTTCACGATGGAGAATAAAACTATAAAGACCAGAAACAGAAAGTAGCATGCACGTATTTTACATTGGGGTGCAGGAAACAGCTAAAATGTTGAATAATGGCGCTAGTAATCTCATAGAGAGGAACAATAAGTTGCAGAGGGAAGGAAATGTCTTTAAAAGAGCATTTATCAAACTAAGATGTGGTTCAGGGTCCTAACAACATCCAAGCTTTAGTTCAATGTTCACATATAGTTATATTTACGGTATGACCAATATACATCTAATTTAGCATTAGGGCCTTTTGGAATCACAAGTCACAACCAAATCCATTTTAAATTGTTATATCTGTCACGTAAATGTTGTTTATTGTGGAGCACAGAAGGCCAGAAATCCAGCCAATGTTGTGAAAATATTTTACAATAAAGAATATGTTAAAACTTGTGTTTTAAGTTTGCAAAGTCATGTTGTCACACCATGTGTTCATCATTTTCCCTACCATTTTGAATTTAGACAAGAAAGTTATTGCAGAACTCTCTGCAGTAACAAAAACAAACTGCAAAAATACTGATTGAATCCAGAAGGTCAGCATTAGGAAAAAGAGACTGAAAGATAACTTAAGAGAAGAAAATCCTTTTTTAATTTTTAGGCATTTGAGTGTCTTATATTCAGTCAACATGGTTGAAGTGTATAATAAGCATGTAGACGTGCAATGTTTTCATAAACAGTACATTATATCCTGCAAGAATCATGTTCTTTATGTCTGTACTAGTAAAACTAGAAACTAACAATTCCTGGAGTGCAGAGACAATATCTTGATTAACTTTAAATGTCAATTCTTATTGAAAAAAATATGTGAACCATTATTCGTTAGCTTAGTGCCACATTATAAATGAGCATTATAAATCTCTTTCGTGTGAAATAAATTTGCCATAGATTTTGCATAAAAATACGTGGTGATATTCGTTCATATCCTGTACTTATTTCAGCACCGAGCATCTCACGCAGCTCACAGGAGCTTCAGCTTCGGCTTCAGACTCAATAGATGAGTGGATATTAAATCTGAAAGCAACTGTGGTGAAATCTTCATATATCTAAAGATATACAGCCAGTGAAACAGTCACTCGCTCAATCAAGGCCAGTGTAACACAGGAAATGAAAGCGTAATTTCATAAGTGATATAACTCACTATGTTGCAATGGCGTCACCAACCTCATTGAACAATTTTTTTTTTCCTGCATGAAAACATCCAAACTCAACCTTGAGATTGTTCTCAGAAAAGAAAAAAGCAATTAACTTATTATGTTTTACTAGTATTACTGTGCAGTCGTGTTTCTTTGAGAATCAGGAATAAGAACTGCCAAGAGGGGCCCTGAAACAGAGGACAGGACGATTGCCTAGCAACACCGATCAACAAGGCAATCAGAGACTGCAACATCCCGCGACACCCTGAATTCAACATCTTACCCTGACATACACATTTTTGTGTCTCTGGCTTCCTGAAAATGTTGCTTTTTGTTTTGTGACTATATATCATCAGGTTTTAGATATTTGTACCTAAAAAAGTATACAGTGTGCAGTTATTCCTCGCAGTTAATGCGTTCCAAGAACCACACACGATAAACGAATTTGAGTGATGAGTGATGAAATATTTGTTTTATCATTTACTGTAACTTAAACGTTTATGAACCCTCCCCATACTGATACTAAACCACCTTCTATCTGTGTGACCCACACTCTTATCGACTGTGTCTCACGGAAGTCTGAGACTAACAGAACGTAGCGCACTTCCGCCAAGAGAATGCGTGTACAATAACTAGAAATTGTATTCTGGCATAATACAATCACAATGCATTAATTATATGTCTACTCCTTATAAAATTATAGATTTACTTAAGAACTAAATGACAACATATAACATGAATGCAGTGAGGTTCATGGCTGGTGAGGCACTGACTTTACTTCTACATGAAGTCTGTGCGCAGCTCCTTCTGAACAAAAGTGTCGAAAAATATGTAATCTTCCATTTTTATAGTAAGGCAAGGCGAGCGGAAAAAACGAATGGCTGCACTTGACTTGCTGAGTATAGATTGTAGCTTGCTGTCAGTTATTCTGCGGCAGAGGAGTCCCAAGAAGAATCTCTGGGATCACCAGCGCCCCCTATCATGAGGCAGGAGAACTGCGTGCCTCACTTCGTGCCTTTTCCCAGCGGTTTCAGGACCGCTCAACTCAAGAAAGACTTTACGCACATGCAGTTATTGAAAAGAAAAACACATTGTGTTATTAAATTATATACATTAGCTAAACTATGGAAATTTAGCTCATATAGCAAAAGTGTTTGAACATTTTAATAGCGACATATAGAGAGATAGCATTACGGTCTCACTGTATAGCATAGCACAGCAAGCCGAATCATTGTGCAATCAATGATGAGGCTCAGCTGGCTGGTGCCTCACCGCAGATCTCTGCTCAGTATTTCAGCGGTAAATGTGAAAATTCTGCGATTTTGGTGATGTTCAACTTAAATAACTTTATAATACACATCACTGGATAAATATAACCGTTTAATTTATTTTTTGAATTTTCCTTGTTTTTTTTCTTTCATGATGGCAGGTGAGGCCGTGTCTCACCTGCCTCCCCTGACCGCACATCACTCCATGAATATCATTGTTAATATTGCATAAAAAGCTGCTGTTGTCTGATGTCTGGTGCCCTCCTGGTTATAATATTGTCCGGTTTTATGCTGCCACCTGCTGTTTAATTAATAGAACTACATTTAAAGTCGCTATAACTTAAATTCGAGTGACGTTAATAATAATAATAATAATAATAATAATAATAATAATAATAATAATAATAATAATAATAATAATAATAATAATAATAATAATAATAATAATAATAATAATAATAAACCTTTACTGTCCCACAGTGGGGAAATTTGTGATCAGACACAGACCAGATTACTGAGGCTTCAGTAGGTTATACTGTCGATTGCCAAATACCTGTTCATTTCCTCATTTATGTTGTTGTTTTCAAACAACAAATTATACCGTGATGTTTGTTCTGATAATAGGTTGATAATGAGGAAAGTTCCAAAGGACTGTGGAGATCGATAAGTGATGATCCATCTCGATCCCTGATCCCTTTGTAATAATTATATATAATATCTACGTTGTTAGTTTTATCAGGCAGCATCATTTTGACAGCTAGATTTTGACTTTCTCTGATTCAGACCTTTTAATTTATTTGTCTTGTTTGAAGGAGCCAAAAACAAAATGGAAAACTAGCCTAGTTGTAATCACAAATTGTCATATGACATATTCAGTCTTAAGATTATACTGCATATACAGAGTATTTGGACTCAAGCATAATAATTTTCTTGTGGTTTGATCACCTCTCTCCAAAGCAAAAAAAAAAAAAAAAATCTCCCAGAGAGAATTCATTTATTGGTAACAGTGTGCATGTGACTGTATATACATGTACTATATGATCAGTAAATGACCATTGCCTTACAAAATTCACTTATTCTTTCAACTCATTTAAACATGAAAACAAAAACGGTCCCACATCATGTTTAGAGGTGTGATAAATCTGGGAAATTACCCTCAATACTGACTATTAATTTCTGGTCCTAGTTCTTAATTTCTGAATTTCAGCCTTATGAAAATGAATACATGTACTTCCCAGGGGAAAATTATACCTAATATTCTACTACAATTTTTGGGCAGCTTTACTTTAAGAACATTTCTTAAAAAATAGCTACAAATTATTATTTGGTTAATTGGAAGGTGTATCGATGCTGGTGTAGACTGTTATTCATTCAGGTCAGGTTGATTCTTGAAGGTGTATTGAGACTTGTGTATCGGTTATTTAGCGTTACATCATACACAAAAACATTTCATGGCTCCAGTCTCGTGGATTTACTACTACTAATCACTTGAATAACACAACAACTAACATTTTGAAGATGTTAGTCTGAATCTGGGTAATTTGTGATGGGTAAAACTTTTTTTTTTTACAGTGAGCCTATCCGCACTTTTAGCATCCTTAACACTAAACTCAGACTCAGGATTTTCTTCGAGAGTGTTCTGTGATGAAGTGATAACGTTTTGTACCTACATAGTTGGATAAATCCCTAGAACTTTGTGGGCGGAGTACCCATTTGGCTCCGCCCAGCGCCTGTCAGACAGCGTTCAGGGTCAGGCCTATGGCTCGTAGCTATGGAAACTCGTCGATGGCAACATCCACCAGTGTTCTGCCTCCGTCCTCATACCTCTCAGAGGTACCGCTGAGTGTGAGCTGTGTTCCCGCAACCGATGCGTGAAAACCCTGCAAGATGGCGATTGTGCGACTCGTGGCGTGTTTCGTTCTTTACACCAGCTTAGGTGAGTTATTTCTCCTTTTCCGCGCAGCTGTTCCTCCATTTAACGGGATTAAATCTACTTAATCTACAGCTGTGATGGAGCTGCCAGTGCTAACGCTAGAAACCATCCGTTAGCTTGACGTGAACAGGTTGAGGTCATTATTGAAGGCTTGTTTTCATGTGTTTTTATCGGTGGAGTTTTTTCTCTCCATCAGCCGTAACGTTACGTAGCTGCTGTGTGGAACAAACCCGTAAAATGACGTAGTGGTAGGAGCGTCCTTCACGTTTAAACGTGTTATTAACACCACGCTTTGCTAACTAAACACGTCCACAACAGATTAGGAAGCTTAGGTTTTTTGCGTTCACTTTGGATTAATTCCTTTACTGTGGGGATTTTTTTTTTTTTTAACAGGAGCTCCACATTAACTGATGTCAAGAAGCGACTTGTGTGTAAAATCTCGTCATGAAAACAAAGCAAACATTACCTGGGGCGACAGAAAATGCAATATATGGGAAGGGGACGTGACGTGTCAGTGTGGAATACAGGGTACCAGACAATCACAGACCTGCAACATCATCAAAAATTATAGTGCATCTTGTTCATGCAGCAGAACCACAGACATGTGCAGATTATATATATATATATATATATATATATATATATATATATTTTTTTTTTTTTAATATGGAATGTCTGCAACCAGCTCGAATCCCATCAAAGCGGTGGGTTTTATAAGAGGGCATGTATCGACTTTTAGTGATCAAGTGGTGATTGATGCTGCTGAGGATGAGGAGTCAGGGTCACGTGGTGAAGATGACATGCTTCATCATGCCTGTGCAGCAACAGCTGGAGCTTTTGGGTGGATCAATGCAGCTGGTGCTGGGTGATATACTGTGGTCATCCCAGTGTGCACTTAGTGTCCGGTCACCCTGCTGCTGGGTGAAAACTGGCAGTGGAGCGGCTCATTTCCAAATGGCAGATTGCATCAGTGAGTGTTGAACCTTTCACCCATGTCGTCTCTGCAAGCAGAAATATCAAAGGACTCGGCAGCCAACATGAAAAGTGTGTGACGTTCTGTGTGTTTTGGCTGTAAGACTCTGATGTTATTGATGCAGTGCATAAATGTACTGTATCTCATGATATAGATTCACGTTGATGATTTAAAATTCTGGCCTGGGGCCCTCAGTCATGAATAACAATCGGTTTTGAATACTGTTTAATTCATGCTTCATATAAGTTGGAACATTGGTGCCTGCATTTAAATAATTTAGTTCAAATCAAGACACAGTTAAGGATTTTTTTTTCTTCCTTCCCAGTGTGTGATTTTGAATTAAGACATTTGAAAGCCTTTTCCTTTGCGTAGCTTGTCAGTAAAATGTTTTTCCACACTGACTTTATTACTAGTAAAATGTGTACGCTGTATTTTTGTTATTGCCAGTATTTTAAATTCAGCTTTGCTTATAAGATGTCAGATTGTGATTTCCCACAGTACAAGAAAATGCATTTAAATTGCTTGTTTTAATTAACCAAAACAAACATATTAATTTAGCATGTATGACAAGGGCAAGTCTTTAATATGAGAGGACAGAGATTCATCTGCATTTTAAAAACTATTAATTATGAAAATACCTACTGAGACAACAGCAGTTAGCCTACTATCTGGCTGCAGCCTAGTTTAAACTGAGTGAAATATTTATATCCCAGAGTCAATGTTCTTAATGGCTTCTCTCCATTAAAAAACATTCAGTTGATGTCATATTTATTCCTCCAAAATTTGAGCTGGACGTACATTTAAAACTTCAAGGACCCACATTGTATTGTTTCTTATTCACTGTGAGATCCTGCAGGTTGGAAACTTTATCTTTACTGGTATTAAATCAGATCGTGGAATGTTCACATATTCCGTTCTAAAATTTCCCTTGTGAGTTTATGACAAGATTGTCTATTGGAGTCATTAGTTATCATTGCATGGTCAACCCAGTATTCTGTGAATCCCGCTGGTCCCTGGTCTGTCTGTGCTGCTCGCAGCTAACAGCGCCTTCAGCATATTTTCAGCAACTGCACTGGAATGTCTGGGAAAAGGGCTTTTTATAGATCCACTGGTTTAACGTTTTTTGCGAGGAAAGGGATGGGTAGTTGTTTTCGCGTTTTGTGCATAAGAGGATTGCAAAATGTGGCTTTTAAAGAACACATTTCTCTCAGTACAGACCATAGACTTACTTTGTCTATGCATTACAACAACAGAGGGATTAAACGTGAGCATGTGTTTGCTTTCCAGCATTTGCTGAGATTATTTCCATAATTCAAAAACAATGTCTTCTATTCTGTCTACATTATGTCATACGGGGACTAACCATTGTTGCACGACTGCTTTTAATCCAAACGGGAATTATTAATTGGATGCACATTGTCATGCTAATTCACTTGTTCTTTTCCTTCCCACGGCCTATTTTTAATGTCCTGGTTGTGCATTTCTACACTACATTTTTACTTTTGTCCCGCATATCAACATATCAACATCCAACTTTTAACCATGTCATCAGTTATTAATTATTCCATCTAGAAATGACAGAAGATGTGGTTTTTGTCTTCCTTTTCTTGTGTGTTTATTTTTTTTTGGAAATGCTCAACCAGTTAGAGGAGAGAAGGGAGAGTGACACGCAGCAAAGGTCACCTCAAAGACTTTTTATCAGCGTTCTGGAGTGCTTCACAAAAACAAACTTCAGCTAAACATAATTAGATTACTTTAGATTTAGTATAAACACATTACACGCCATCACTGGAATGAGTTGATAGTTGTTTTCTGTAATGTAATACTTTGGATGAATTAGGTTCCGACGAATGTCTTAATCCCCAGAAATGACATTTCTCAGTGAAGCAGATTGCTGCCTCCTGTACTGCAGCTTAAGCCACCCATACATTCTCCGCTGTATGTTGAAACAGTTCACAGAGAATTTTAACACCCATTCCCTGTCCATCCTAACGCTGTCTCTCAGGATGTCCAGTCATAGCTGGGCTAAAAATACCTCCTGATATCCTGGGTGGGAAAGTCAGCAACAGAGACGGAAGCTGAGACCTGGGAGTCAGATCTCATCAGGGAGATCAGCGGAGCTGTGCTTGTATGACCGGATGCTTTGTCAGGACCCATGTTTTCATCTCTTCAGCTATACGCTCCCCTCTGTACATCTCAGGGTTAGGCTGTGGCGGCGAGACGGCTTGGAGGAGGCATCTCCAGAGATAGGAACTGTGCCTCTGGGCAAACAGAAGGGGATGTCTGCCAGGATTCAAGGCCCGCTCGGATAATTATCATCCTTCATTTAAAGCCTTTCTTTATGCCACCACTGGGAGCAGAAGCACCTTCATTACTCAGCATGGGTGCTGTTAGTCGCATGTGTACCCAGTAATTGTCACATTTGCGTGGCACAGATACAATAGATTGAGTATCGCGCACCACTGGAAGGTGGGATAATGTGCATTTACCCAGAGCATTTTAAATCATGCCCATTGTGCAATAATGTGCACATTCACAATTGTATGTAATTTTCATTTCTTTAAACTGTTGTTGCTCCTTTACGGATGATTTTCCACTTTAAACACAACTCTGCTGGCCCAAATGTAGAAGAAGAAAGTCTTGTGAATTATGCCACTTGCCATTAAAATCTGACATTTAGGAAATAACACCGATTGCTTAAAGGAGTGCACTCAAGCGAGGAACTTAAAATAACTATATCTCATGTGTTGTTTGCGCCTGAGGGGAACCAAGACGAATGATTAAATATGGAATATAAGCACATTCCCAATGTTGAGCTATTTTTGTGTGTCTGATTTGTTTTGTTTGGGGGATCTTGATGAATTATTTATTCTACAAACCGGAGCACGAAGTAGTCACAAATTTGCTTTCACAATCAGAACAACCAAACTAAGTAGAAAGAATAGAAGCAATGTGCTGTCTTGTTACGAATGTATGAATGTATATGTTGGGCAAATTAATGTCAGAGTGACACATCATCGGCCAGCTAGCTGCTCCTCAGAGGCAGTGTCAGCCGAACTAGTGAACGAGGGAAGCAGATGCCCGTGATCTAAGGTCACGTTTGTTTTTTAAAGAAATCCGACAACCTCATTGCGTCTGAGAGCCTTGTCTCCGTTTTTTTCACCTCTCTGTCATTTTAGAGACAGTTTTGCTTGACTGGGATTGAAAATAAAGAGATATTACACAGTATTTCTCACTGAAAAAAGAAAAATATTTTGTGGAAGGACAAGTATAGCCTGGTAAGAGAAGTGAACTAAATGAGAGAATTTTGTCTCAAAAAATAGGTTTTTGATCCCACGTCCTGCAAGTTTTATTCCACTAAAGTCCGGTAAGGATTTGACTCAGCTTCTATGGACCTGAAAAACATTTAAAACACCAAATGAACTAAAAAATACATAATTTAAAAGATATTTTTAATTTATGATTTTTTATTACTATTATTATTGCCCATGCTGCTCTGCTCACAAGCTCTTCTATGTGTTGCCGACTCGTAATATCACCCTGTTGTCAAAAGTTATGAGCACAAAACCCAGTTTAAGCAGAGCGGCATCTTATATCTTCTTCTGCTTTGTGCTGCTTGAATTAGACAAAAACCTCTACATTTATAGAACTTTGTTCTATAAAGTCTCGCTGAAGGACCATACTGTATATTCCATCTCATTTGTGTGCTACATCTTCCTCCTTTTATCTTCCTACGTCTTCTTCCTCCCAAAAATGTTCGGTCCCAGCAGGACCCTGTGTCACATTCTTCCTACACTTGCTCTCCAGGGTACGACAAGAAGCGCAAACACAGAGCTGGAAGCTGAGAGTCAGCACTTTAAACTCAGGCTCTTACTTAACATGCAGAAGGATACAATAAAGCCCAAACAATAAAAGACTGGCTGTCCAACATAACATTTATGAGCTGCTCTGTCTTTCACAATGCCATCAGCAAATAGATTGTTACCACGCTCCATAAAGGATCCAAATAAATCCTGATGCGGCACACATTACAGATGAATGCACATGAAAAAGATGTCCCATTATTTCCAGGTGTTCTTAAACATAGACGTGAAGATATGTTGAGTCTAAATTAGTCCCCAGTCCCTCATGCGCTCTGAGAGGTTTTAGATTTGTCACTGTAATCCTGTTCTTTAGGCAACATGCCCAATTGATAATGTGTGCTAATGAAAATGTTTGTGTGCCATCAGGCTTACTCAACATTTAGATCTTTTTTTTTGTAGGTCACATTCCATTATCTCTTTCGGTAATCCTCCGAACTACAGACAAGATTGTGTGGGCGAACGAGTTTGAGCGTAAGTAGTTGGAAACCTTCAACCTGTTTAAATTAGCTTTTCATTTAGGATGCTTCCTCTTCAATTGTGACGGCTTTTTTTCAGCTCTTTGCCTTTTCTTCACAGCCATTGAACTGACCTGTTTGATAGAATCAATCTCAACAAACAACCCCAGGATTGAATGGAAGAAGATTAAGAATGGCGTCCCCAGTTATGTGTACTTTCAAAGCAAGATATCAGGTAAACCAAATGGAAACTGCCTTTTCTTAAAAAAATAAAATAAAAAAGAACCACATCAGAAGGTTAGACCAAAGCATTTCAAAGTGATGCCTCAGGACTTAGCTGAATGAATGGAACCTTGAAAGAACTTGGCAATGACTTTGTTTTCCTTCTCGACTGTGAAGTTACGCTGTGTGTGTGTGAATGAGCAATTGTATTGTGTGTTTTGTCTCTCTAAAGGGGACTTGGAGCACAGAGCTCAGCTCAGAGAGCCAGCGAACATCCTGATCTTCAACACCACTCGCTCGGACACCGCAGAGTACCGCTGCGAGGTGGCCGCTATTGACGATCAAAGGGACTTCGATGAAATACTTATTAGTCTTGCAGTGAGAGGTGTGGTGAGATACATTGTAGGCTATGTTGGTTGAGACTTCCGACACATTTACAGAACAGAACTCAAATGTCTTTTGTGTTTCAAGAATTTTGAGGTTTTTATATAACTTTTGAAGGAATAGTCAGGCATTTTCAGGAAGAGGCATATTTGCCATAACTTAGATGACAAAATCGAACAGTCTAATACTAAAAGTATAGCTAGGTACATCAGCTACATCAGTTTAGCTTAGGATAAGACATTTATGCAGGTGCAGGTTTACGCATCAAATCTGTTGGTCCAAAAGAGAGCAAATTTACATCCCCTCTAATTTAAAGTTCATCTTAAATATGTTTTAAATATGTCTTCTTTTTTTTTTAATTTTATTTTGTTGTTTCCACCCTCTATGCGACCTTAATTATATATATATATATATATATATATATATATATATATATATAAAAAAATATATATATATACTGTATATATATATATATATATATATATATATACACACAGTGTATATATATATATATATGAATATATATATATTCAAAGATAAATATATATATATATATATATATATATATATATATATATATATATATATATATATATTTATCTTTGAATGTAAAGAACAAAAATGACAGGATTATCAATCCATCTGTTTCGTCTTGTCTTGGCAAAAAAACAAACCAATAAACTATTTCTCGATTGAATCCAGGTTCAGCTAAATAGCTTTTACTTGGACATAACACATAAACCAAATAGATACAAAAATAATAAGACATTAGTCATTAATAAAGGTTTTGTGTGCAGTGAAACCTGTGGTGCCGCGGTGCAGCGTGCCGGAGGCGGTCACGGTTGGAACATCAACCGAGCTGAGGTGTCTGGAGAATGAGGGTTTCCCGGCTCCTCAGTACCGCTGGTTCCACAACAATGAAGAACTTCCTCTGGACCCCAAAAACAGTCTGAAGTTCATCAACTCCTCCTACAGCATCAATGCTGACACTGGAGGACTGGTAAGAAATGCTGCAGTAGAACAGTGTCTGCTGGTAGCAAATTACAAACATTTACTCTCCGTTATAACATCTGTTTCAATATCATTTAAAAGCATTGCAACAAGAAGTACTTACTGTTATAACGACAACTTAGGCAGTAAAGTGGGTAGCACTGTTGCCTCACAGCAAGAAGGTTCGATTCCTTTCTCTGCAGAGTTTGTACAGTATGTTGTCATTGTGTCTGTGTGGGTTCTTTCCGGGTTCTCTGGCTTCCTCATACCTTCCAAAACATGCAGCTATGATGAATTGATTACACCAAATCGTTTTTAGGGGTGGGTATGAGTGTGTGTGTGTTTCATTGTCTTTCGTGTGGCCCCACGATGAGCTCTCATCTCATTTGGAGTGTACCCTGCCTTTCACCAGTAGCAAGCTGGGATAGGCTCCAGCAGATCAAGAAGGCAGATGAGCACTTGTAAATAATTACAATCATCTCATCTGCAAGAAGATGGATGGATTGATGGATAGATGGATGGATGGATGGATGGATGGATGGATGGATGGATGGATGGATGGATGGATGGATGGATGGGCTACAATATAATTAGATGTCTACCTTTTCTCCCTGTATTAAACTCTGTCCCAGACAAATGTGGAGGAAATAGTTGGCTGACATTTTATAAGTGGGACTATTTTACATTGAAATGACTAAATTAGAGTTTCTCTAATATGAATGTGAAGAGCTTCCTTTGAATAAGACCATTACCATAGGGTGACTGAGTAGCAGCAAGAAGAATTCATACATGTAAAGACATTAAGAGATGATGCCATATAAAAAACTGGCAAATGAAATCAAAATAATGTTGCAAAGCGAATGTGTTCTGCTTATAGTTTACATCAAAGACACATTAACTGGCTAAAAGTCTGACACATGGTAGCAGTTTATCCATGCCAATAAACACAGTTCAGGCCCATGCTGTCATCTCTCACAACACGAAAGGGTAAGAATATAACGACAGCCAAACTTCCTTTTAGCATTTTGTTGACAATGCAATATGTCACTGCGCTGAAACATTTCTAAAAATATCTCCTCAGAAATTTCGACGAGTGAGGAAGGAGGACGCTGGGGAGTACTTCTGCCAGGCCAAGAATGATGCTGGATATGCTCAGTGTCCCGCGCAAATGATGGAAGTCTGTAAGTGTCTACATGTCTCAGTTTGGAGAGTTTCTAAAAAACAATTCTGTATGCTGGTAATGTGTGTGGTTGGTGATGCCAAAACTAGCAGATTTACATGAAAACGTGAGAATATACTTTATAAAGTATGGTAGTTGCATTTGAATGACAAATCTAGATTTTCTAGTGGGTGATTTGTCAAATGCAAACTGATGGTGAAATATATTAAGAGAACAAAAAGTCCTGCACTTCCTCCTGTAGGGATCAATGTACTAGAACAATCAATAGATGGAAACAGGCGGATAATGAGATCAGACAACCTGTCCGAAGAAGAACAACACACCCAACAGGTGGAAATGAGAGATCTTATAGACAATCCTGTTTTAAACCATGTTCATGAGAAAAAAATCAACAATCACACATTTTAATTTGCAGCTGATAAAAATCAGAAGACAATAGAGGAAGAGGAGTGGAGCAGATATCTTCACATTTTCAGGCGTTCTATTTAATAACTGTATTTTAGGCTAAGTGTACTTGCTGGGGGTCTTCCACAATCAGATTTGCTTGAAGAAATTCTGTTCATTTTGCTGTATTGTTTTATAAACATTTGAGTCTATTCGCAGTCATTGACTTTTCTTGTATTAATCATGTAAATATAATGTACAGAATACCAGATAAACATATCTTTCATTGCCTGTTTTATTTAAATCTGTTGGATATGATATGCAATTGAGTTATCAAAGTTTTATGTTCATTTTATAGCTATACATATACAGAAAACAGGCAAATAACACGTACAGACAAATGACACTACACTCTGACTGTTGTTACCTCTAAACTGATCTTTGTTTTCTGTTGCAGATGATGTTGACATTCTTGGGCTTTTCCTCAAATCATGCGGTGCAGTGACTATATTCATCTGTTTGACTGCTTCTATTTGTCACTCCTTCAAGCGCGGCTGCTTCCACAAAAAGGGTCACAACGAAAACAAGTGAGTGTGAAGTTTAAGTATGAAATAAGTATTTTGTTTGCATCTTCAGTCTGTGAAGGAGTTACATTTTGATATTCCTGTTATTTGCTGTGTTTCAGCTACAACTGGCCAGCACAGACTGACGGTGTTGACTACGGTGAAGCAGATGAGGTAACAAACCTGTCATCAATGCATGTCTCTCTGTGAGCAAAGGAACTTGTTTTGCATATTTATTTTCAATTTCTCTGCTTCTCACAGGGGCATTTTCGCCACAAGTCTTCATTCATCATTTGACAGACAATAAAAAGGATTCAAGACAAAATCTGAAGGCTAATCTGTTAACTTGATACAGTTTTGCTCATTGTGGTGAAGTTTGAGGCGTAACATGGCACATTATTCTCTGATGCACATGAAGATCAAACAAACCAACTTGCCAAAGTAATTTCATTATCATTTTGTAGCTCCGTCTCATGTTTTTTTTAATAACACAATACCATCAGTCATTATAAACCAAATGTTTTCTTTTTCATCAGTTGTTTAATTTTCCAGCATAATTTTTTATTATAAAACAAAACAACAATGTCAAAGCTGTGAAATTTCATATTTGGTTCATGCTGTCATTGCAAACATTGCAGGAGGCAATTTTTCTTCTAGTTTTTGGACAAATTCTCTTTTATAACTTTTAAAATTTTTACTTAACCAAATTGTTACTGAAATTGTTTTAGAAAAATAATGTTCGGCATTTTTGTTCTTATACTGACATGTTCTTATGTCCTTTCATGTGGGAGACAAACATTTTTTTGGGATGTATTGTAGTTATAACTGCAATAAGCAGCAGTGTAAAAGGCTGGTGAGTTTAGATTCGTAAGGCACAATTTATCAGCCTCTTATATTTACGGTATGTAAGTATAGACAAGTAGTCCCTGAATTTGAATACCATACAATATATCCCACTATGCTGCAAAGTCATTATGTACTATAAAGGTGGTAATGTATGATTTTTAGAGTGATGTTTCTGTGTATAAGTGACCTTTGTGCTTCAGTGAGCATTGGACATATTGTCCAGTTTTGACTCATGTATTGTACATAATTATCTACATTTTTTGATCTTTTAATTTACATACATTGCACACCATACCTTATTGTAAATATGCAATAAAACATAAAAAAAATAAATTTACAGTATTTACTGTTCAGTGTATTTCTGCAGTGTTGAGCCTGTCATTTCCAACATTAGTATACAACGTTAGATTTGTGTAACAACTCAGGAACTGTTATAAAATGTCTACTGTTCATTTGATATTAATGCATTCTGTTCTTGTTATTTTGTTACTATTAAATAAATTTGAACTGTTAAAATGTGGAGACTCAAGTATTTCATGTTAGAGAATTTTACTTTACTTTCAGTAAAATATTTGATATACTGAAAGTTAAAAAATGAAAGTTAAAAATATTTTAAAGTTATATATATATATATATATATATATATATATATATATATATATATATATATATATATACTGTATATATATATATATATGTACACAGGGCGGCACGGTGGTGCAGTGGTTAGCGCTGCCGCCTCACAACACGGCGGGTCTGGGTTCAAGTCCCGCTCTATGCAGAGTTTGCATGCTCTCCCAGTGTCGGTGTGGGTTCTCTCCGGGTTCTCCGGCTTCCTCCCACCTCCAAAAGCATGCGCTTCAGGTTGACTGGCCGGTCCCAAAATTGCCCATAGGAGTGAGTGTGTGTGTGCATGTTTCTTTGTCTTTGTATGTGGCTCCGCAGTGCACTGGCGTCGTGCCCGGAGTGTCCCCCACTTCACGCCCTCTGCCAGCTGGGATAGGCTCCTGCTGCCCATGACCCACTACAGTGGATACAGCGGCGGTACATGAAAATGAATGAATGAATATATATACACACACACACACTTAAATATCCATCCATCCATTTTCTTATCACTGCTTTATCCGTTGTTGTGGGTCACTGTCACTGGGAGCTGGAGCCTATCCCAGCTGACTTCAGGTGTGAGGCGGGGGAAACTCTGGGCGCGATGCCAGTGCACCGCAGAGTCACACAGACGCAGACAAACACACACTCACTCACACCTAGGGGCAATTTGGAACAGCCAACTAACCTGAAGCGCATGTTTTTGGAGGTGGGAGGAACCAGAGAACCTGGACAGAACCCACGCAGACATGGGGAGAACATGCAAACTCTGCATAGAGCGGGACACGAACCCGGAACCGCCTTGCTGTGCAGCGACAGCGCTACCCACTGCACCGCCATGCTGCCTCACATACATTTACTGTGTATATATATACCTGTGTGTGTATATATATATATATATATATATATACACACACACACACACACACACACACACACACACACACACACACACACACACACACACACACACACACACACACACACACACACACACCAGCAGGAACCTGTGGAAATTCCATGATAAAACAATAATATCAGACTACATTACCAAACATATGAAACAAATGTCCTCTGCTCTGCCTTTGCCCTCTTCATCTTCATCACCACCAGAGTCATCCTACACACCACCATTCTATGCTGTTTGGCTACACTCTCTCCTACCACTACTTTGCAGTCACTGATCTCCTTCAGGTTACACCGTCTACACTAGATGTAGTCTACCTGTGTGCTCCTACCTCCACTCTTATAGGTTATCGTATGTTCCTGCCTCTTGTGGAATAAAGTATTCACTACAGCCGTTTCCCTCCTTTTTGCAAAGTCAACCACCATCTGTCCTTCTGAGTTCCTCTCCTGGATACCAAACCTGCCCATCACCTCCTCATCACCTCTGTTTCCTGCACCAACATGTCCATTGAAGT
The DNA here is from genome assembly GCF_040054535.1 of Antennarius striatus. Classification (NCBI taxonomy): domain Eukaryota; kingdom Metazoa; phylum Chordata; class Actinopteri; order Lophiiformes; family Antennariidae; genus Antennarius; species Antennarius striatus. The sequence goes on along the minus strand of NC_090781.1, from coordinate 10,275,104 downwards.
CTGCACCAATGACAACTCTCTCACTTCTAGGTATGCTCTGCATCACTTCATCAAAGTCCACCCACAATTTCTCCTTCTCCTCCAGCTCACATCCTACCTGTGGAGCATACCCGCTAACAACATTGAACATCACACCTTCTATTTCTAGCTTCAGACTCATCACTCTATCCGACACTCTTTTTACCTCCAGGACATTCCTAACAAACCTCCTTCAAGATAACTCCTACTCCATTTCTCTTCCTATCTACACCATGATAGAACAACTTGAACCCTGCTCCTAAACTTCTCGCTTTGCTACCTTTCCACCTGGTCTCCTGGACACACAGTATGTCTACCTTCCTTCTCTGCATCATGTCAACCAACTCTCTACCTTTTCCTGTCATAGTTCCAATATTCAACGTCCCTATTCTCAGTCCTATACTCTTGGCATTCCTCTTCTCTCTCTTTCTATGAACACACTCTCCTCCTCCCCTTCTTCGACCAACAGTCGTCCAATTTCCTGCAAGTGAACACCACCGATGGCGGTCGTTGTTAACCCGGGGCTCGGCTGATCCGGTATAGAAGTCACAGATTTGATTTGGCAAAAGTTTTACGTAGGATACCCTTCCTGACACAACCCTCTGTATTTATCCGGGCTTGGGACCGGCACAATAAGACACTAGTTTGTGCCCTCTTACAGCTACATGCTATGAAAAGAAATGTATTGGTATTATAAACCAAGCGCACCCATCACAGAGTTCTCCCACCAACAGGCAGCGCATCCCGGTCTGACCCAGAACTGGTGTTGCAGTCTTTGGTGAGGAACGTGAATGAATGAATGAATGAATGAATGAATGAATGAATGAATGAATGAATGAATGAATATATAAACTATAAGACTTCATGAATTAGAATGGGCTTGATTACTTCATTGCGGGAAATGTAGTTTTGGTCAAAGCACAGTTTTGAGCTGTTTATTTTTTGACACTCTGACATTTTATGCTCTCACAGGCCACATTAAATGATGTGGCGGGCCACGTTTGGCCCCCGGGCCAAAGTTTTAAGTTCGACACATATGATCTAACAGAAGGGAGTTAAAAGAGAGTTTCTACTGTCTGTTCAATAAACCCTGTGATTCCTTGAAGTTAGTTTAATTTTGTGCCGTTCTGGAATCAATTAACGCGCAGAAATCCTATGTCAGCAGGTTCAGTTGCTTTTGTCCTGACAACTTCTAAAATTAGAACACTAAAGATTATGCAATTTAAATACATTTTATCATATTGCACTCCATATCAGTAGTCCAACATTTGGTAGACAGATAATCACATGCAATCCATGGAAAACCACTTTTTTTCCCCCATTCTGATTTTGATTGTTATACTGTAATTCTAAACAGAAGAAGATGAAATCTTATTTTGTTGTTGAAATTTCAACCCTCCATTTTAAGCTACGAGAGGGAAATCCTTCTTCTTAGTTTGGGTTTTTCCATTTTAAAACGAAAAATTAAATGACCAATACTCATATTCAATTTGTTTGTTATTTTTTAAGTTCAAGAAATGAAACGAAATTATGAATGAATAATACGCGGATCGTTTAGCCACCTTATCGACATTTAACGAGTTTTATTTTGAAAAACTCTACCCGGAAGTACTGACCCCAGCGCAGGTGTCGCAATGCTACATCCTTCCCGTTTGAGGATCAATCGTCTTTTTCTTGCAGAAAACAAACATGTAATGTCTTTTCACACGGTAATGACCGTGGCCATTACGACGCAGACTAGTTTGTGGCCAGTGTAGATAACTTACCGGAGACCTTTTCAACAACTGAAGAAAAAAAAGAAACGCGTAATTTGCTGGTGGACATTGTCGTGCGTGTTCGTTTTGCTATCATATAGCTAGTTGACTTAATTCGTCGCTGCAGAGGAGCGTGGACATGCGGCTAATTTGGAGTTTTTCTGTGAAATAATCGTCGACTTGACTTTTTTTTTACTGTGTCAGGGTGTGTTGTTCGCTCCGTGGGGGACCAGACGTCGCTCACCGAGCAGGCCTTTATTTTCTACTTTGTAATACACCACTTAACAGGTTTGAGTTTCCTTCAGCTAAAAACATTTAAACAGCACACACGTAACGTTACAATGAGTTTCTTTAGTTTTGGACAAAGTGCAGAAATTGATGTTGTCCTGAATGACGCGGAAACGAGGAAGAAGGCTGAACACAAGACAGAGGACGGAAAGAAAGACAAGTATTTTCTTTTCTACGATGGCGAAACTGTCAGTGGAAAGGTGAACGTCACCCTGAAGAACCCTGGGAAGAGGCTGGAACACCAGGGCATCAAAGTTGAGTTTGTTGGCCAGATAGGTGCGTACAAAATTACTTGACACATGTTGACCAAAGAATCTTAAGTATAAGATTACATTCTGATTGTGACCCCTTAACTTATATATGTGTGTATAAAGTCAGACTATAATAATTCATAAGCCAGTGATAACTAGTTTTCAGCAACCAAAGATAAAAGGTGGAAGATTAAAATTGAAAATTACTGCTGAAAGACAATTTTGCTGTTTCAAATCACCCAGGAACAGTTTATGTAGCACAATGCTACAAATTCTGTTTGATTCTATGTTCTACTTAAATGTCACTGTTAATGGCTACAGCTTATTATTATCATCATCATCATCATCATGCACCCTCCTGGACATTATCCCTCATGAGCGCGCACATTTGCAATTCAGATTGCTCACAGATTTCCTGTAGTGTCAAAGCCTAAATTTGGGTAAATGCTCCCAGCCCAAACTCAAAGATATACGTCATTTCCGTCCCAGAAGCACAAGTCTGTTCTGGTGGTTCAAACCCATCCGGATGAGTCACAGATGTTTTGGGATGCTGTTCAGAGGGTAGGATAGGTTCCACCATGTATCTGGAAATTCAAGAAGAAAATTTCTCCTGATATCCCATAAATTATCTCTCCCCAGTGATCTAAGCAGACCTCAGTGTCCACCAGGGATTGGTTTTAGAAATGGCTCGAAGCCATCACAGTCTGTTATAAACCTAGATATATTTCATAAATGGGGGGGGGGGGGGGCGCTCTGTCTACTAGTTTAGGATTCCTCAGGAACAATGCTGGTAGCTGATGTCTGTCACGCTTAAAGCAAGAATTGATAATGGTTAATCTCTGAAGACCACTCCCCTAATGTCTCTGAAGAGATAATGTCCAGTCTCTCAACACATTTCATCAGTCATGGAAAAAGGCCTGTCCTTGATATCCCACAAGAAAATAAGCAGTTGTGTTTTTCTTGAACCTGCTCCTTCAAAATTTTATTGGGTCTAGACATTTACAACTAAAACCAATGCAGTCACAGACTGCAACATCCTGTGACACCCCTAAATTCAAAATTTTAGCCTGACCTCCATGCATAGGTCAAAGATCAAAGCTAGTACTTTCATAGATCAAAGCACTAGCTTCGATCTACGGTTCTATTCACACTGGCCTTCTCCCTTGTCTTTCTATCCAATCCGGTTCCTGAGTGTACAAAAGTTGAAATTTGACCATGACGTAGTTTTCTCATCTCATTCATCCCCTTTGCCGCTCGAGTAATGTGCTTTTAGTTTCATCCTTCTATTTGCAACGGTTGCAAAGATATTTGGTGGATGGACAGACAAACACTGACAATCACAATACATCACCGCTTTGAAATTTTTGAATTCAGGGGTGTTGCAGTCTGTGACTGCCTATTCTCTAGTTTTTTGTTTTTGAAGAAAACCTTAAAGCCCTCTTCACACTACCTGCTCAGCACCAAACAGTAGATCCACTCAGAGCTGAGGTGGTGAATTAGATTGAAGCACATTCAGCAGCTGGAGGCTTGCGTATTTCCCTCTAGACCTGGAACAAAACATACTTCATGAAGGACAACCATACAATAAATGCCATAAACACTTTTTATAGGCAGCAGCAGTCCATTCTGACATGCTTTAATTACTTGGTTAAAAGAGGAAATATATATTTCTCTTGTTGATGAGCTCCTTCTTTTCTAGAGCTGTACTATGACCGAGGAAACCACCATGAGTTTGTTTCCCTGGTAAAAGATCTGGCGAGGCCCGGGGAAATAACCCAGTCACAGACCTTCGACTTTGAGTTCACTCACGTTGAAAAACCTTACGAGTCGTACACGGGCCAGAATGTTAAGCTAAGGTACGTCAGATGTCTCTCCACTTCAGGGACTGTAATGTTACTGATGCCACTTTCTGAACCGCCTGTCATGGACATTTTAACTAATGTCCACTTTGTATGCGTTACAGCCCTGGGTCTATGTTATGGGTTGGATGTGATCGTGTGATTGATGTGTTTGCAGATATTTTCTTCGTGCCACAGTGATCAGAAGATTGAATGACATCAGTAAAGAGATGGACATTGTGGTGCACACTTTGAGTACTTACCCTGAACTCAACTCCTCCATTAAAATGGAAGTTGGGATTGAAGATTGTCTCCACATTGAGTTTGAATACAACAAATCCAAGTAAGACACACAGCTGCATCAAACACACTTTATTTATGTACTGAAAATATTGACGAATATCTGTTCTAGTGTCATGGAGCCAACGATTAGTTTTCCAGTTGACTCATTTTATCTGGCAAGTCAAAAGCCATCTTGAGGTGATTTTCACGTAGCAGCCAAAGTTGCCAAAATCTGATTTTTTTGTGTGTGTTTCTGTTAGAAACACAAGTGAAATGTAATCTTATGCTTTTACTGATTTTGGACACTTTCATATGATGATTATGAAGAATTTTATCTGATTCTTGGTTTGTTGAAATCTGATCACAAATCATGTGGGCTTTCTTTCTGTGCTGAGAATCATTGAATCAGTATTCATCAGTTGTCAGCATTGGTGGTCCAAATCACTTATGGCGGATCACAGCATTGACTGTTAAATTGGAAATGGGGAAATACTTCCTCTCATTGAAAAGCTGACAATCACTACCCTGCTGTAACTACAAAGACACAAATGCCTGCGTCACTACTTTAAAAAAAAAAAAAAATTGGTTCCTGTTTTGAAAGACAGATGTGACTTGGATAAAATCCTAATATTAGGCAGCATTGATCAAAAACATATCAAGACTACAACAGGACCTGTATTTATTATGTATTTACTGTATTTAACACTAGTGTTGACCCATCAACTATCTGCTGAGTCTGTTGAAGTGTAAACACAAACATTTCCAAGGAAATAGAAACTGTAAATTAAAGAGCTCATCTAAACAAGACAAGAGGTAAATGTCGTATTTCAGAAATACTGCAAAGCTTATAGGGCTACAATAGATAATTGATCTCATTACAATGAATACAATATTTCATAATTTAATGTGTAAAATGAGAGAAAATTGTAATTTCCCGGAGCCCAAAGTGTCTTACGTGTCTTGGTGTAAAAGGTTTTGTTTTTTTTAATAGAATTATTTGTTTGTCAGTGAATGTCTTGTTTACAGCCTTTTCAGTGTCCTCCTTCCTTCATTCTCTGACAGGTATCATCTAAAAGATGTAATAGTGGGAAAAATTTATTTCCTGCTTGTGAGGATTAAAATCAAGCACATGGAGATCGACATCATCAAACGTGAGACAACTGGCACTGGCCCGAGTGTCTACCATGAAAACGACACTATCGCCAAATATGAGATTATGGACGGGGCTCCGGTCAGAGGTAAGTGACACTGATTCCTGTTTTCAGTCGCTCATACAGGAAGGAGGAATATTATCTCACCTGTCTCAATGTATTTCACATTTCAGGTGAGTCTATTCCCATCCGGTTGTTTCTGGCTGGTTACGATCTGACTCCCACCATGAGAGACATCAACAAGAAGTTCTCCGTGCGCTACTACCTAAACCTGGTGCTGATCGACGAAGAGGAGAGACGATACTTCAAACAGCAGGTCAGAAAGTCGTTCAGACGTTCAGGAGGAATCCTGAAGAACTGCTGTCTGGTTATAAACAAAACTGTCAAAGTACATTCACCTCTTCCTGCCTGTTCACCATGTTGATATGCTGGTTTTGTTTGTGTCAGTTTTGGGTTCCTGGGTATGGAGAAGCAGTTTGAAAATGTTAGTGTTGTACACCCCTCTTGAAGAGAGAAATAAACAGATGATGATTGATGTAAATAACTGTTAATGTCAGCCCTTAAAAGTGAGTGTGTCCTAATAATTGGTTTGTGATTCATACTTAAGTCTGCATGGGATGTGTAACGGTGACAAAGCAGGTCTTTAGTTGAGATGAACAGCACAGGCTTTACTCTCTACAGTGGAAGGACAGAGCAGATAGAATAGTGTGATTTTAATAGTACTGTAGGAGGTTAAGTTATAATGAAAAACAATCAGTTTACTTTTTTTTTTTAAATATAAGTGGATTTTCCTTTTAAACTGGCTTTAGTTGACTTATTTGCTTTGAAAATGACAGACAGAAAAACTTGTTTTTGAAGATAGAGGGAGAAATTATGACTTTTGTTTTTTCACGTCATTTTCTGTGGCTGACATTAGTGGATAGAATTCAAATGGGAATTTAATTCAATTAACTGTTGGTCTGTGGTGGAGGTCTATGTTTCACCGAGTCATGACTGTGTGAAGTGTCTGAATTAACTGGACTGAAGATTACAGCAACTCGGTCCTTGATGATCACATGCACAATTTCTTGCCAGCAGGGAAGGAGGCCATTTATACCTTTTTTTCTTCCACCTTCTGCAGGAAATCACACTGTGGAGGAAAGGGGATGTGGTGAGGAAGAGTATGTCCCATCAAGCCGCCATCGCCTCTCAGAGGTTCGAGGGCTCTGCTGCTTCGGAGAACGCGCTGGAGCAGGCAGCGAAAGAGGAGAGCGGGTAGAGCCGCCGCCCCTCCAGCCTCCCCCGTCATCAGCCTCTGTGATGGAGTAGCGAACCCGTCAACTGTTCATCTAGCGACACAGCAGTTATACTCGTAGCCTCTGCTGGAAGGAGGAAGGCAGCACGACGTGCGGTAGCCAGTATGTAGACGATGAAACAGTCTTCATGAGGCATTCGAAGAGGCTTCAGGCTGCTGCTCCTATCCTTTCTCATTAATGTGTTATTTTTCTTTGTGGGAAACAAACTAATCACCTGTCACCTTGTCTGTGTGAAGTCTTTCATGTGATTTTTTTAGGCCCTCTGTTAGTTACACTCTAATGCTTTGTGGGATAACTTGATTTGTAATCTGCTTTAAATTTTCAAGAAAACCTATGTCCTACTTTCCACCTTCAAATGAAAGCATTCCTAACACTGTTCTAAGGTCACAAATTCTGAGAAAATATTGCACTGCTTTTGATTATTTTGAATTTTGTGTTCCTGTGTGTTGACACAAAAAATACAGAATATTTCCCTTTGTGGGGTGAGAGGGCTTAAGTATTAAACCACAACTTTTTAAAATGTGTAAATAATACCAGCTAAAACTTAATCATTTTCTCATGTCTACATTGATCGTACAGTACCTGGTGCCACAAAAGGACATTTCATGTTAATATGCTTTACCTCAGCATTCCAGTGTTGTTAGAAAAGGATGATGTATTAAGGTCCAGTTTGGAACCCTCTGTGTTTGTTATTAGCACTTGAAAGTTGTGCCTCATTGTATCAAGCAAATGAAATTCTCCTGCCTCTAACGTAATTATAGTCTTTTAACCAGAGAAATTTACTTTAGAAATATATCTTTTGCAAATGCTAATCCTTCCTTGTCCCCAAATGTTAAATAAATTGATGCCAAATTAAAAAAAAACAAAACTCAGGCATTGGTTGTATCTAAATAAGTGAAAGTGTTTGTGACAGTCATGGACCAGAACAAGGCAGGAAATAAATCGCCATAGGACAAATGTCTCAGTGACTATTTGGCATTAACACTGCTGCAAACAAATATTAACCTTAACTTCTGAAAGGGATTGGTTCCCAAGCTGCACAAGTCAAACCTACTTTAACCCACTTAAATTATTAACTTGCAATTGTTTTTATGATCGAATGTCTCAGTTGGCATTCAGAGTGACATCACACAGTTCCTCTTCCCACACGTCTGGACAGAAGAAGACCTCATTGTGAAAATTTCTGAACATTTTTTAGTGGACTTTGGCCAACATTAACTTAACTAGAGAACCACTCAGAGCACAAACCTCTACCATGGCAGCCTGACTTCCCTCTTATCTCATTACACCAACAACCAACAGTCCCGTGATGTATGACCCTCATATGACTGACTCAGAAATAGATACCACAGCTAGAATTTAAATCACAATGTCATTTTGATAGTTCTTCAATTAAAACAAGAATGGGTTTTCTTTAGGATGTCACTTGGAAATCTTTAAAGATGCACAAAGATTGACTTTGATCCAGTTGTGTATTTGAAGCATAACCTCAACCAACGAGGCTTGTTTTTACATTTTACATTGAGTGGATCCTGATAAAAGTTGTTAAACTACTTGACAGATTACCATGACATTTGATGGGCCGGGCATGTGTGATGGACGAAATAATTGAACTAGAGCTGCATCCAGAAAAAAAAACACTTTTTGAATAACCAACATTCTGGATCACAGATCCATGACTCTTAAATTGAGTCTTTGTGACACATCAATAGATGACATTCACTGCCACTAGATGTCGCTCTACTGACACCAGGCCCAATTTCGAAGTGAACACCTCCCTGCAAAATTTAATTAACCTCCATTTATCCCACATCCACTCGAGCACATTAGATCATAACTTTTTGAGTAAACTTGCTGGCAAAAAAAAGGCAGAAGAAGTTGGCAGCCATTGTCGACATTAAATATTGGTATATACTAGTTTAACTTTTGTATCCAGGGCCTTATGTTATTCCTTCACTAGTCATGGGGAAGTGGGGAAATTGTCCACGTTGTTCACGACTTGTGTTGTATTGTTTAGAAATAGTTTAAAAACTGGTTGTGAACCATAGTTTTCTCCAAAACACATTTAATATTTAAGCATGGAGGAAAACAGTATTGTGGTGCTCCTTAATGTCACAAAAAATAGTCCAAGTCCTCACAAAGGGTCTTCATTCTCCAAACTCAGGACAAAGTCAAACTCCTCTGCAAAGAAAAAAACAACTTTGTACTGAAAGAAGACCCAAAAAAACAGACAGTGGGAGACGTAAGAGTCGCAAGCACTTCTGGCAACACAACACACACGGCTTACCACTGGTGAGGGGTTGCACTGAGAGCCTGGCCCTTGTAAAAAGTGCCATGTCCTTAAGGGGCCCTCCATTGGAGCGATGTTGCAGGTGGTACTTCTTCAGTTCGGACAGAGGAAGAAAACGCTTCATCATTCTCTGATATTTGACATCTACCTGAAAGAAGAGCAGAGGCTGTTCTAACATCCTTTAATATCAGTAAGTATACTTTTAATACTACAGATTGTTTACCATGCTCCATTTGGGGTTGTCTGCTTTACTGGAGGCATCAAAATGGACGTCTTTCTTATCAAACTGAGTGTGGTCCACATAAGCTTCCTTCACAACCTACAGGTGGAAATAGTGCTGAATATCAGGACCTTTCTCCCTCTACTATCATCAGAAAAAGAGCAACTTACATTCATGAGTCCTGCGATCCCTGGCTCCTTGCAGTTGCTGTGGTAAAAGAAAGCCATCTGCCCTTCTTTCATCTGCCTCATAAAATTGCGTGCCTGCAGGAGAAGGATAGTTTAAAGGAAACTTTCTGCAGAGAGAAAAGACTTTGCATGAGGCAGGTAAAGAGTAATATCACTCAAAGCCCGTTCAGGGTCTGAGAGTTTTATGACCACCTGATAGTTGCGAACGCCATCCCAGCAGCTGGTCTGATTGGGTAAAACCTTCAGATCTTCGATGCCAAACTGCAGAATGACCCAAAAGCATCAGTCTGGTGCAGCCGATCCACACACATCCTCAACCAGCTGTCACTGCTTTTTACCTTCACATCTATTCCATTCTCAAAGCGACTCTCGGGCTCAGATTTCATCAGCCAGTGACAGGTCTGTGGATGGCCGTCTAGTTCCGAGAGCTCCGCTGTCTTCTCAGTTGCTTTCCTTTTACCGCCTGATTCTTTGGCCTGTTTCTTTTCATTAATGTCATCTGTGCCTGTGTTGTAGAAGCATTAACCGTAACTTGTGACAAGAAACCTGCCAGACTACATGTAGTTCTCTGTGACTTAATTTGCTCACCTGAATCCACTGCCCTTTTACTCACCCTGGGCCTTTTCTTTGGTGGCATCTCTCAGTCTACAAAGACATTTAAGTTATGATGTGTCATCAGTTTGGTCATTTCAGGCATCTTTATAATATTACTGATAAAGTAGTTTTCATATTAATGTCTCAAGGTGCCCTGTTCTTTTACGATCAACGTTTCCAACAAACAGAAAACCCATCCCTCCATCCTGCTGGAGCCTATCCCTGCTGGCAACATGCAAGAGATAAGGTACACCCCAGATGAGACACCAGGTTATTGCCGGGCCACTCAAAACACTTACACGGCATGTTTTTGGAGGTGCATAATTGCATCCATGTAATTTAATGGTTTTATTCATTGATAGTTATTTTCCCGGATAGGCTTGTCTTTTTCATCCATTAAAATTTTTTTTAATTTGCAACATAATTTAGTAAGATAAGATAGGATAAGATAGAACTTTACAAATGCCAACGGAAATTATGGTTCCAGGTTGCTCCAAAGATTTACAAAAAGTAAGAAATAGGAATATTCAACATATAAACATAAGTACTGAACACTCATTTGATGTTTTCATTGGAGATTACGTACAGTGAAACGCTGATCCATGTCAAAAAAATCCATTTTAAAAATGTGAAAATCTGCCACTAGGTCGGAAGTGACATTAACATTATCCATCTGCATTTATAGTCGTATAAAATTAAAAATGTCCAAGGTTATGTCATTCGTCTGAAACCCCCCCCCCAAAAATAGACAAACAACGAAGATGAGACAACCAAAGGCCATTCATAGTACATATTTAATTGCCTTTGCATAACGCAGCACGAGTTCTTGAAAGTATAACAGACCACACTTGCACTTCTATGCGATGACTACCGTTCTGTAAAGACTGATAAATCCTACCTTTAGCTGAATAACGCTTTGGCTTAGTCATCAGTCATTAAAACCAGGGGAAAACAATGTCAACAAACGTACGCAGTAAATTTACTTTAGCGCTAGTCCCGATATGAATTAATACTATCACAGTTTAGATGGAGGAAGAGATAGTATATTGAGCCACGCCTTCATATGCCTCTGATTGGCTTGATTCTCCACCCTCTCGGTCAACCAACCATTACAACGAAAGTGATGATATTGACCAATCAGAAAGAGAGTAGGGTGGGTCTTGTGGAGAAAAAAACGCATCCCTCCTTCCGTCACAGAGGGGCAGGAAAATGCCATTTGGCTTTTAGTTCTTTGCAATTACAAATTTAGAGAAATACATATTTAGAGGAGAAAAATTTTTGTTTGGTAAATAAAGGAGTTTTCCCAAAGTTCTTTGCAAATAGGGCGTTTCATTGCTGTGTTATCCTTTTGTAATGCAAATCAGTGTGGGACACATCATGAACTACATATCCCAGTAGCGTTAGCGGCAGTGTCACGTAACTAAACACTGTGGAGCTAGACATGGCGGCTTTAGGAAAACTGGTTAGACTCGGCTTCAGCATCTGCCGGAATAATCGTTTGCTTTTTAACAAAAGCCCTTCGAGACGAGGAATAGCTTCATGTATCGACCGTGAGTCCACAACGACGATCTAGTGATGGGGCGATAAATTGTAGTGAGAGCAGAGAACAGGTGGAGAAGCTAGAGAGGTGGAGGTTTGTCCTGGAAAGGAGAGGAATGAAGGTTAGCCGCAGTAAGACAGAGTACATGTGTGTGAATGAGAGGGACCCAAGTGGAAGAGTGAGGTTAGAGGGAGAAGAGATCAAGAAGGTGGAGGATTTTTAATACATAGGGTCAACAGTCCAGAGCAATGGAGAGTGTGGAAAAGAGGTGAAGAAGCGTGTACAGGCAGGATGGAACGGGTGGAGGAAAGTGTCAGGTGTGATGTGTGATAGAAGAGTTTCAGCTAAAATGAAAGGAAAGGTGTACAAAACTGTGGTGAGACCAGCGATGTTTTTTGGTCTAGAGACAGTGTCACTGAGGAAATGACAGGAGACAGAGCTAGAGGTAGCAGAGATGAAGATGCTGAGGTTCTCTCTGGGAGTGACCAGGAAGGATAGGATCAGGAATGAGTCCATCAGAGGGACAGCACATGTTAGAGGTTTTGGAGATAAAGTCAGAGAGACCAGACTGAGATGGTTTGGACATGTCCAGAGGAGAGATAGTAAATATATTGGTAGAAGGATGCTGAGTTTTGAAGTGCCAGGCAGGAGGCCTAGAGGAAGACCAAAGAGGAGGTTTATGGATGTAGTGAAAGAGGACATGAATGTTACGTTCTGACAGACTGTGAACTGAATTAACTGAATGGGTTAGTTGATAGCATTTCCTTTGCTCGTCTACGTTGACAGTCACCTCTGCAGCTACATGAAGGACAGCGTTTTGACCTTTTCACTGAAGATTTCTATCTTAGCATGCCATTGGTCAGTTTTGCTCCCATCATCCTCCAGTCAGAGGCAGAAGGAGCCACACACACTCCCAAACACCTCCCCTCTTTGGCCAGCTCGATGAATTCTGTATGAATCCTCAATGGAATGATTAATTTCAATTATCTTAGATAATTCTTTCCTTGTGTCTCTGGAATTCTGTGTTTAATGTGATGCAAAGAACAATTTTAATTTTGGAAATCCAAAAATATTTTTTTAAGTAACGTTGGAGTCAGTACAGACATGATGATTCAGCGTTCATCAGCATGTCTGTACTCAAATTTCCCTGGAATAGTTTGGGTCACACTAGAAGTCTGTGCTCGACTTCTCAATACTATCAATATGTAACCAGGTAGGAAATCATCAGAAAACTTTCCCTGAATGCCTGGGCAGATTGAAGACATGTGATCGGACCATAAAAGAGTTGTGTTTTTAAATCCATTGGGTGTGCATGCTTTTGTGTTGCTTCAACCATACTTTGTGTCCTCTGCTCTTTTTTGACAGCTTCGTATGGACTCACAGATGAACAGAAGGAGTTTCAAAAAGTAGCCTTTGACTTTGCTGCCAATGAAATGGCTCCTCACATGGCAGAGTGGGACCAGGAAGTAAGTTAGAGATATAAATATGTCAGAATTATCACCATAACTAATGTCTCTTAGTGAGCATCTACAGTTTCTGTCATTTTGAAATTATTGGGTGGATAGAAAATACTTAGAATCCAGTGATGGTCTGTCAGGGCCAGCAAAGCCTTCTCTGCTGGCCTAACATAACCAGAAATCATAGTATTTATGATAAAAATTATTTATTTTTTAATGCATTTTCCCAAAATAAACATATTTCAATATAATGTATACACACACACAAACACACACACAAACACACTGGGATATAATATGACATGGGCCAACGCTGGTCAGCGTTCTATTTTTAGGTTAGAGAGTTTTTATCTAATCAGAATTTAGCTAGCTTGTGTTGCCAGGTTGAATGAAATCTGCCCAGGACGTTGGACTCCCTGCACTGTGACAAAACGGGCACATATAGTTAATAGACAGATGCAATAACCAATCAGATCACGAGTTTGCCTTCTAGGACCTGCTAGCCTGCCCATGTCGTCCTGACATGTACGTGTCCTGTGATTGGATACTCACTCTGAGAAGGCGGCGCTATACAGACGCTATACAGATGCACATTTGAAGAGAAGAGCTAAATACATCCTGCTTCAAAGCGGTGATGTATTGTAATTGTCAGCGTTTGTGTGTTTGTACGTCCGTCTTTTAGTCCCTCCGTCCATCCGTCTGTTAGTCCACCAAATATCTTCGAGACCGTTGCGGATAAAAAGATGAAACAAAAAACACATTACTTGAGGGGCAAAGGGAATGAAAATGAGATGATGACCTTGACCTTGAAAAAACTAGGTCAAGGTCAAATTTTAACTTTTGTACACTCAGAAAGACGAGGGGGAAGGCTCATGTGTAATCTATGCTTGGATTTGCCCTAACCTATGAAAGTAGGCCAGGGTAAAATGTTGTATTCAGGGGTGTTGCGGGATGTTGCAGTCTGTGACTGCCTTGTTGATTATTGAAGGTGTTGTCCCCCTGTAAGAACCAAATAAGATAAGATAATCCTTTATTGTCCCACAGTGGGGAAATTTGTTATCTTAAACAAATGATGTAGGAACCAATATTGACCAGATTAGGTTTCTGCCCAGAAGCTTTAACTGACGCTAAAGAGACAGAGACATTGTCCATGAAGATTATAACTTCTTTTTTTTGTTTCCCCAGGAAATATTCCCTGTGGAGACGATGCGTAAGGCAGCCCAGTTGGGATTTGGTGGGATCTATGTTCAGCCGGATGTTGGCGGGTCGGGTCTTTCTCGGTTGGACACGTCAGTCATCTTTGAGGCCTTATCCACAGGATGCGTCAGCACCACAGCTTACATCAGCATCCACAAGTACGAAACCCTCACGTGGGAGATTATTGTATGTAACCAGTGTAAATAAAATAAAATGGATTTCTTTCACTTAAAAATTAACTCAAAAGTAACAGAATTGCCCCAGTAAACATACTTGCCTTAATTCTGTCAGGCTCCTAGAACAGAAAATAATAATCCAAACAACATAGCAAAGACAACAGTGGTGTGTTCTTATTGTGCAATATCATTAAATCTTTATTTTTGTAGAAGCTCCGTCAGAAATCTTTTTTCCCCTTTGTGGGATCCGGTGCCTTTTGTTGTTGATCTGGTGAATTGATAACATGAATTACACTCATTGATAGCTGTCAGGGTCTACGATATAATTTTATGTATTTTATATGTCCTTTCTCCTTGCAGTATGTGTGCCTGGATGATTGACACCTTTGGAAACAATGAGCAGAGGGAGAAGTACTGCCCCGATCTATGTTCTATGGAAAAGTTTGCTTCTTATTGTCTCACTGAACCGGGTGAGTCTTTCAATGTAAAGGGCAAGAAAAAAAAATAAAAGATGATTTTCTGCCTAATATCATTGCAACTGATTTATGTCACATCTGGACAACACAACCCGTGATGTTTAACTTCAGGCAGTGGCAGTGATGCTGCTTCACTTTTGACCACTGCACAGCTGAAAGGTGACCATTACATCTTGAATGGCTCAAAGGTGATTAAAATCCATTTCTTCTCACAATTTAACTGCAAGCAGTTTCTTTAAAGAGACAAGACAGAACCCTGTTTTCTCTCTTTGTGTCTTTCAGGCCTTCATCAGTGGAGGAGGAGACACCGATGTTTACGTTGTGATGTGTAGAACGGGACAAAAAGGACCGAAGGGCATATCTTGTTTGGTGGTGGAGAAAGGAGCCCCGGGTCTAAGTTTTGGCAAAAAGGAAAAGAAGGTCAAGATCATCTGTATTGATTTGTTTGCAGTGTTCACAGGTTGCCAGTAGATGGCGGTCTTCAATCATAGGTGCTTTTACAACTGTTCTCCAGGTGGGTTGGAACTCTCAGCCGACCAGAGCAATGATATTTGAGGATTGCGCCGTTCCAGTGACAAACCGACTTGGTGAGGAAGGTCAAGGTTTCAACATCGCCATGAGAGGCCTGAACGGAGGCAGGATTAACATCGGTGAGGAAGGAAATGTGCAATCCTTACGGTGTACTTACCTCTGAACTATGGAAAGACCCAAACATGGAAAGGGTGGTAGAAGGAAACATCAGAATCGCTTTCATAATGGGAAAAACAAAAACAGATGAATATTTATTCCCAGTAGAAGATGTATACTGACCATCCTGTTGTTTTAATATTGGCAGTTTCAGAAAAAAGTTGTATAGATTTGCTATAAGTTTTTCCTCTTAAAGCTAGTCTATAAGTCCAGTGAAATTTGCTGACATGAGCATCTGTTCTCTGTCCACAGCATCCTGCTCTCTTG
Source organism: Antennarius striatus (assembly GCF_040054535.1). NCBI lineage: Eukaryota > Metazoa > Chordata > Actinopteri > Lophiiformes > Antennariidae > Antennarius > Antennarius striatus. The sequence continues at coordinate 10,259,135 of NC_090781.1, read as the reverse complement.
GGGCAGCACATGCTAGCATACAGCTAGCCAGAGATCATCTGTTGGTACGAAAGCAGTTTGGAACGACGCTTTCCAATAACCAGGTACGTAGATCACCTCTCTGCATTTTTATCTCTGTCACATAAGCACTGCATAAAGTAATTGAAACACTCTTTCAATCTGTCTGTTATTTTTGTAGTTTCTTCAGTTTAAATTAGCAGAAATGGCCACCAAGTTGGTCGCATCTCGCCTTTTAGTTCGAGAAGCAGCCACGGCGCTGCAGGAGAACCGAGCTGATGCAGTTTTCCTCTGCTCCATGGCAAAGCTCTTTGCAACCGAAGAATGCTTTAATGTGAGTAGAATTTACTTCTCTTGGTGTGTCCAAGGAGATATTCAGTTTTGTCCTTTTTTTACTACATTGCTGCCCCTTCTTTATCAACAGCTGTGCAACCAGGCTCTTCAGATGCACGGCGGCTACGGTTACCTCAAAGACTACGCTGTACAGCAGTTTGTGCGCGACATTAGAGTGCATCAGATCCTAGAAGGTGAGCTTTTATGATGGGATGCATGAACCTTACATGGAGAGTTGTCATACCAACTTGTTTCTAACACTTCCTGTTTTTCTGATTCTTGTTTCCTTTGAAGGCACAAATGAAGTGATGAGGATGATCATTTCCAGAAATCTGCTGACAGAGTCGTGATAAATATTTTCCCCTTCCGTCATCAAACTCAGGCGTCTCACTCACAATTCTTTTAAGTAATACAAATCAATGTTTTCAGGCTGAATCAGTCTTGGTCAGATCAGATTTGAGTCATTTTCTTATGTGTGTCTAGTTCACACTGTATATGCATACAAAATCAGACTTTCAGACTTCCACTGTGGTTTGGTTTGACACAAGAAAAGGACTTTTCCATCTGTAGATCTATTTTAACGATTTTTGGTAATTCATCATCAAATCGTTTTGATTTTTCATCCTGTTTTTGGTTGTTTCACTGAATTTTTCACATCTTTAACTTAAACGTTCTCAGTATTTAAGTCCCCCTTGTGGCCTTCCAGGTATTGTTGCAGTTTGATCTCTATTTTTTGTTTAGTAGTTTGTAAAATACCACATTAAACATACGAGTGGTGTTTGCTGAAATGTTACTGATAACACTCCAAATAAAATGACCCTTAGATTTTATGAATCAATCTCCTTTTCATTTGTAACATTTCGTCTTTTCTTTTTATGAACTGCCTGAATGAGTATTGTGTGTTTGGAGGAAGTGACTAGAAATCAGTCATTCTAGAATTATACACTCAAAAACACTTTATTGAAAAAAAAAAACGGTCAACAATCAAAACTGCATTAAAAGTGCTACATGTAACTTCTCAGAATGAACTGCCACGTCTTCTGCAGAGCTGAGTATACTTACAAGGAAACAAGACCATCGGCAGCCAGTCTACTAAACTAACAGCCTCTTCTGTTTTATTATATCGTGTTAAATAGAGCACCTTTTTGAACAAAATAGAAACCAACACTGTCGAACTCACTATTCTGGTTACATTCCATCAACCAAAACGAGATAAACCTTTATGTTTGTAGTCTCAGTGCACGTCAGTGTCATTACACCACGCTGACACTGTCCAGTAGTTTAAATTAGGAACCTTCACAGGAACAGGGGGTGAAAGTGTGTCAAAGAAAACCAGACGCTGACATTGAAAATACCTGAATCGTGACTTTGCTGGGTTTTTTGTTTTATGCCTGAGATGAGTGACTGATCCAAACAGAACCGGCTACAGTGAAATAGAAAGTTAAAAAAAAAAAAAAGTATTTGTTTTATTAATACATTATACAAATGTAGCCAATACATATTGAATGAAAAAAATCAAAAGTATTTTAAATTTTTAACTGTGGTTTATGGCATTCAGACACACCTTGAAATACCTGGAATTATGTTTATGGCATTTTTTTGAATCCTCCAGATACATTTGTAGCAGAATGTAAATAAAATACTGTATACGTGTATTTAGAGAGTCAGAATGCAGCATAAAAAATAAACTGACAAACAAGATTTGGTTTTGTGCCGCTGAAGCACAAATCACCTTTTGAAACTTTTTCTTCCCTTACAACCTCACAGATCTTCATGGAGAAGGTGCTTTTTTTCATTTCAAGGCATACTTTCTCTCGACCCCACCCCCATCCCCCTGGGGATGCCTCTGATGGCTACACCAGTGAGCCGGCTTGGCTTTGAGCAGGAACCATGACGGCGATGGCTCCCATGCGTGTCAGGGTGGAGGAGCTGATTTGTGGGGACTTTGTGGGTGGGGGCGGCATCTGAGGCTGGGCCCCCTCAGTTCTGTTGGGGATGATGACGGCGGGGCTCCTTGGAACCTGTGGAGGGCCCCCGTTTGCGCTCGGCGGCCGCTTGTGTTTGCGCGACGGGGTCCCACCGATGTTGTAACCGGGGAGTCCCTGGAGCGTGTTTGCTTCTCCGGGTCGCAGCTGGTAGGCGTTGATGACGGAGCTGTCTGACGCCGATGTGGGGGAGTATGGGTAATGGAAACTTGGTTGGTGGGGGTCTCTGGGTTGAGGGCTGGCTGCTATAGAGGACAGCGTACCGTTCTTTGAGACTATGTCCGAGCCAGTGTTACTCTTTGCCCACGATACTCGCTTTGGTGCCTGAGCATCCTCTCTATGATGGAGAGAGAAGACGGTAGCAGAGAAAACAAACATGTCATTGCAAAGAATAATCAAAGCAATAATAATAGAATTGCATTTGTTTCTTAATTAATTTGACAGTCATTTTAGTCCTGTAAAATTAAACTTCATTTTGACCCAGATCAGTGTGCTGCATCTTATGGGGATGCAAGTAGAGTATAAGTCACATCAATATCCTGCATCATCATCCTACAATGGTCAAGAATCTCTTAATATGTTCTTCCTTGGTCCATACTGAATAAATATTGTCAGAATCTGTCCCTAACATTATGAATAATCCTTCAAGAAGAAAGAAATTCAGTAAAAATGGATCAAACTTGACCTCTGTGGTCAAAGTTCCGATAGCTGTGTGTTCTGGGCAGATTCAAGGCACACATATTAAACTCACTTGATGTCATTGGCTATCTCCTCCTCGGTGTCCCGCCTCCTTCTCAGAATGAATATGAGGAAGAGCGTCATGGCGACTAATCCCACTATGGATCCTAGTGTGGCTGCTGCAATCATTCCTGCATTGGAGGCTGGGAAACAGATCAATCTTGAGACTTGATGAGAATGACTGCTGTGATGTGAAAACTGGTTTGTTTGTGCAGCACAGACTTTTTTTTTTTTTTTTTACTGTACTTACAGGTGATGACCTCCAGGTTAATGGAGCAGCTGTCTGAGCCGGCTGTGTTGCTGGCTCTGCAGATGTACTTCCCTGACATGCTCTTAGTGAGGTTGCTCAGCCTGAGGGTGCCATGTCTCTCATCTGCAAAATAACCAAATAATTCCACACAAATCACTGTAAGTGTCAACTCTAACAAATATAAACCTCACAAGTCTGCAGATTGTGTTTTAAAGTGCTTGCGGAAACTGAGCAGCCAAAGGACACAGAGGCATGCTTTAGATTTACGTTGGCTTTCATGCAGACCGAAGGTGACGTACAGTATATGCATTGACACCACTATCGTGCATTTGTGTCATCTGGGAAAGTGGGCTTTGTACAACTGACCAAGAAAATTAAGTATATCAACTTTAAATTATTATTATTATTGGGGCTGCAAAATATAGAAAAAAAACTGCATTGGAATGCTGGTGTCGAGTCTCATTTATCCAGGACAACGTGATCCTCAGCCCTTTGAGGACTGACACTGCATGTTTTCTGTAAGATGGTGTATATTTAAATGTGAAAAACAACAGGAATTTTATTTAGATGGGTTGAAATTTTACATTTGACAAGAATAGATCATCCTATAATGTTGATAACACTTGGAGTCAAATTAAAGTGAATCTCCTCTCATAGATCAGACACAGAAGTGAGGACCATGTTCATCCTTTTATATGAAGAACTAAAAAAAAGTTGTAGCATGTTGCATTTCCTTTACCTGAAGATGTACTTTATGTTACACACCCTGTGATGTGACTTGCGCACAAACACGCATTGAAATGTAATGCTGTTAGAACATATTATGTACCCCTCTTTTAATTCTATCTAACACATCAGAGGACAATATTGACAAAGTGACAAACATATGATTGCTGAGATGACATCAGACATCAGATAAATTAATATTCACTTTCTTTCTGAAATCTCATGGATTTTGGGAAAAAAAGGGAAAAAAATTGGTCTTGAAAGCAGGAATCTGAAGAAGTTTTCAGCATTTCTACAGTACATTTTTTTAATCTTATGTGATGGATTTGCTTATTTTTTTTATGGTTTACGAAAAAGTGATACCGAATGTCTGTCATATAAATGAACCTGATTTCTGACTCTTGCTACTTTCTGTATGCAAACATACAGACTTTTCAGAAATCACGTTCACTGTCATTACTGTACTGTTGATCGCAAAAATCAATAGAGGTTTCCGATCCTTGATCCAGAATTTAATCCCAATTTCCACACCTGCTGTCTGTGGTCCATCATTGATGAGATCCCACCACATTCTGCTGAATCATGTGTTTGTCAAGAGATTTGATTTTGGTGAAGCTGCGACTCCGTGTGCGCCTCTCAACGCTTTAGTGAATATGTATGTCCTTTTCACCACAGCCACGTCACATTCTTCACACACTCAAACCACACAAACACTCATCTTAATGATCTCAGATGAAAAGTCAATGTCCATATTTTGTTGGGAAGCAAAATATTAAATGTAAGAGCTCAGGAAGTACCAAAGCATCATTGTGCTGATTCAGTTTCCTTCATCCAACGCACTGGATGAGCGCAGCGTGGGCTGGGATTTGAGTTTCCTCTGCCGTGACACCACCAGGTAGAGGTTAATTAGTAGAAACAGGTGCACAACAGATGACCCCTGTAATTTTCTGTTGGTCTGCAATTTTTTCAGTCATGTGTGTGCATGTGAACATGTGAATGACGTACATTTAACCTGTACTGATTGGTAATATTTTTTAATGAGTATTTTAAAAAATTAAATGATAGACTTTAAAACACAACCAGAGGAGTGTGATTTACACCTGTCTGACCTTCTCTCTTTATTTAATCCCTGGCCTTGAAAACCAGCTGCGAGTAACCAAACCCAATTGTGAAAGATTAGCAGATCATCAGGTGATTCTTAGTCTGGAACGAGTTCAAATCTGCACAGAGATCAGATCCCAGCAGTGGGCTGGAGGGGATTTGATCAAACCCTATAGGTGCTGCCTCATACGAAGACAAGAGCATTACTTATTACCTATCATCACTGCAAGGTCAATGAGAGCCATTTGTCAAAGCGTCAACAAGCGGCGTGTGATTAATATAAATATGCAGCATCTGTATGTGAAGCTTATAAAATAACCATGACATTGTCTGAGCCACAGTGGATTAGTATTCATGCCAGATATAAAGAAAGATGTTTTGTAAACCAGAAAAGAATTTTAAAAAATATTTCTTCTTCTAGGATAAAGGAGCAAATTAAACAGTACATTTCTAGCCTATTATTATCTATGTAAGGAATAAAGCAGACTTTAAGCAACACAACAAAAACAGGAAAATTCACAACACAATAGGGGTTTTCACACTACTAAACCACTTTAGAACCTACTTAGGATCAGGCAAAGAACACTAACATTGGTCCAATTATAGCCATGGAGCAGGGTTTTTTGTTTATTTTAAATGAAATAATCTACAATCATGTAGATACTGTTGTTATTTGTAAGAAACATACAAATTGTGCAGTAGTGAGAAAACTCCATGTCTACTCTACGTTCATGTCAACAATAGAACTGAACACCGCTGCTGTGACCATGGTGATAAACCCACATCCATCCTGTGAGTCACATCTCAGATGTGTTAGATTTGTGTCTCCATCTCTTCCACTAAAGTCTGGCCATCACCGAATCAACCACTCAAATGTGTCTGGATGTGACAGAAACGTCAGTCCAAGTGTAAACTCGTCACGGTTGTTGCTAAAGCTAGCTATGTGAGTGCTGTGATGCCCAGTGTTTGTTGAAGAGTGGGGTTCGTCAGGGATGATGATGCCGTCTAAATTTTATTCAGGGAAAAATATTGTATGGCCCAAGCAAGTTGTTGTAAAACCTCAGCAACACATTCACCCTGTCATAAACAACAAACAGTCCCTCAACCCCAGTCAAATGTCTTGCATTATATAACCAGTGTTATTTTTCCCCCCGATTGGTTTCATCTTGTCCCGCCATACTGTCCTGTGATTGGCCAGTTCTCATTACCAGTATATGTGAAAGGGTCTGTTCAGACTCTGGGATCCACACCTAGTTTCACCGTAGCCTTCGCTTTTAAGCCAAACTAAAGATGGACTCAATGTGCTCAAAGAAATAAAAAAAATAACATACAGCTGTTTCTTGAGATATGAGTTTAATTACATCCCGCTTCAAAAGAGTGACGTGTTGTAATTGTCAGCGTTTGTGTGTTCGTCTGTTCGCCCGTCTGTTAGTCCACCAAATACATTTGCAACCGTTGCACATAGAAAGGTGAAACAAAAAAAACACATTTCTCGGGCAGCAAAGGGGATGAAAATGAGATGCCTCTGACCTTGAGAAAACTAGATCAAGGTCAAAGTTCAACTTTTGTACACTCAGGAACCAGATAAGATAGAAAGACGAGTGAGAAAGGCAGTTCTGAAAGTAGGTCAGGGTAAAATTTTAAATTCAGGGGTGTCGTGGGATGTTGCAGTCTCTGACTGCCTTGGTTCTAGTCTATCCTGAGATATTTTTGCACATAGCTCAGGAACTGGATAAGATAGGAAGACGAAACAAAAGGTGTTACATTCAGGGAGGTAAGGGGATGAAAATTAGATCACAACCTTGACCTTGAAAAACTAGGACAAGATCACATTTTCACTTTTATACTTTTTTTAGGTACACATCTCTGAAACCTCATGAGAAATAGAATGCACCAGTTACATGTTGGATCATGGGTCATTTAGTAAATGACCCTGACCTATGAAAGTAGGTCAGGGTAAAATTTTGAATTCAGGGGTAATAATTTTAATCCATTCCAGCTTTGTAAAAAATCCCCAAACCCCTTAAATCATTTTTTAAAAAATCAACCAACAGACATGTATACTTTACCTGTGCATAATTAATCATATACAAGTTACGTATACAATGATAATGAAAAGATGCACAAAAGTTAAGTGCACACAGAAGCTATGTCTTTACTTTGCTAACAAGAAAAGAGATCCGGTCTCAGCTGATGATGTATCCATTCGCCAACGTTCATATATTTAAAAAAATCGGGCGGGGTTTTGTCGAATAAATGGTCTTAGTGAGCAACAATGAGAGCACATATTCCAAAAGATCCTCAGATTAATACAACATTCTGGGAATGTGGGGATGAGACTAGCCTGCTAAGACTTGGATTGAAGATCCTTGTGAGTCTAAATTGTAAGTCTAAATGTAAGACACCATAGACTGATTTTAATGGGGTGACAGTAAAATCTAACACAACACATTAGAAAGATTTAAAGATCAAATTCAACCCTTCTTTTATTAAATAGAAATATATGAAATCACCTATTCACTGTTCTACCTGGTTACAGTTTAGATGAAGCCCAACATGACTTTTACGTGTTTCTTTGATCTGTTTCTAACAATGTGCAAGGATGATATCGATCTTTAATTATCACCAGGATTATTTTTTTTTTATGTTCACCATCCCTGACACAGAATTCTGCAAGCATTAATATAATCGGGTTGATTCTCCCTTTAAAGCTTTTCCACAGCTCACAGCTGTGACTCGTGGAGCAATGCATCCACTGCAGAAACTATCGACTCCTCTAAACGCCTTTATTTGGAGGTTAGGGTGGGGTTTAGTCAAGGAGAAATACGTGGGGGACATATGAGTGAAAACCCTTACCCATAAACCCCAGGACAAGCATGGGCTGGGGACAAGATCTCCATTCTTGGTTTTTGTTTTTTTTTTTGCAGTAGGAAAGATGAAAGAGAAAGAATGAGCATGAATGACAAGATACAAACCGCAGACTGATGCACGTTACATGAGCTGGGTTCTCGGTCCCAAATCTAAATTATGCCTCTTAGAGGGGTTGATCAAGTAATGAAAAGGGGGTTCTTAGATTAGGGACTGGGGTCAACAGGAAAAGAGGAGTGGATCAGCGGCGGGGGAGAGCAATTGCTGAAAGAGATAAGCAGTGATAGCAGAGTAAAGTTCAAGTGTCGTACATCGACGCAGTGAGCAGATACATGTGTGATGTAGACGTGAGTGTGGATGCTACGCTGCAAAATCCCTGGTCAATGCACAATCAGAGGGAGTAGCTTTCACCGTATGATTCAGACCAGTTCTCTGCCATAAAGAGATGAAGGTCAAAGATCAACAGTTAAGTCAATACTCAATCAATCAGCCTAAGTCTTGTTCAGAAACAGATGGTGTTCTCCCTGAAGCATCAACAGGAAACAAACATCAACAAAGTAATGACATAATAGCAGCATATGTGCAGAATGCACAAATACATACTTTCTCTCTTGCATTGGAAAAGCAGTGATGAAAGTACGGTATGGTTTAGCTGTCTCCATCTGCAAAGAGGATTTCATGCTGCATATTATTGTGTGATCCTCCCCAGAGGTGCATTTGGAACATGCACACATGCATGTGCAGACCGTGTGTGACCAGACCGCATGGATTCTGCATGCGAAGTGTCAGGGTCAGCAGGGAAGTGCATGAAATTAAGACCTGCCCACAAACAGACTTATAGAGAATGACCTCACCGGTTTATTACTGTATGCTTACAGAGAAATGAGGTCGACCGGCAATAACCTGACTCAAGACGGCGTGCACCTCTTTTACCCTCCAAAACTAACCCAATTTATATTGTTAAACAAATAAATGAAATTCTGCAAATCTGCGTTTACACATAAATCTAGAAAATAAAAAAGGAATCAATTCTGCAATGTAAATACAAGAAAAAATGCTATGTAAAAATCTAGTATTCTTAATAAAAGATGTTTTCTCCCTCAGTGCTTGATATTAAAATTTTTTATTACAGATTAATGTTCAATTAATGGCACTGTTTACTCAAATAACAAATATATCCTTTGTATGCACAAGTGAAAACACTTTTTTCAATTAAGTAGTTCCTGCAGCCTCCTTCATAAAACCCAAATGCTTAACCGATACTATAATGGAAGAATGAAACCCATTAGAAAACACTCTTTACTGGTCATTAAACTTAATTGAGTGAGTGTGTGGTAATGAGATGTGACAACATATTGTTATTTTGTTTAACTCCTGCTCTACAGACTCACTCTGCATTGGGGAGAAGAAGACTTCCGATAGCGGTGCAGCCTTGGTCCATTTGTACTGAGGGACGGGTTTCCCTTGACTGGACTTGCAGCTCAGAGTCACGTTCCCCTTCACCACTGGGTTTCCAGTTAGGCTGCATACTGGTGGAGAGGGGGGGACTGCAGGGAGGGATGGATGAGACCATGTCAGATAAGAATACAGGATCAGTGACCCGTTACTGAACTTGTACTATAGACCTTAATCCACTGTAAACAAAGTGGAGATTTCACTGGGCAATGGCCGGGACGCATACGAATAAGAAAACGTGTTGAATTCAACTGTTTGCATCTGCAGCTAGAGGAGGACATAATAACCTCAGAGCCCAATGATCCCTACGCAGCAGAGGAGGTTTATTTGTGCTTACTGCTTTCTCACATAAATATGATTTCTGACAGACCGGTCTCATCTGAATCCTATAAAGCACTCTCAGCACTGCCTGGAACTTCAAATCCACGGGATATGTCACAGACTAGCAGATTAAATCTAACCTTTGAAGTTCCTTTAATGCTGTGGTCCATTACCTTTGACATTAAGGCGTATCTCTCCAGACATGGCAGCTCCGGGGATGATGACGATGCAGACGTAGAGTCCGGAGTCAGACTCCTGGGTGTTGTTGATGTAGAAGGAGAGGTTGGCTGAAGGCATGGCCACACTGAAGCCCACTCTTCTGGTGAACTCGTTTTGGCCGTACCCGATCTGACCTGAGCTAAAGCTTATCACCTGAAAGAACACAAACACAATCAGGAAAACAGCAAAGCTGACACCGCATGGAAGGAGTCCATGTTAAATCTAAATACAAAAGAGTTTGAAAATTAGTTCCACAGAATAAACTCTTTTTTTTAATTTTATTCGCTGCAGCCACATAAAGATCAGTATCCTTCATAAAGATAATCCCAACATGTACAGATGGTGGGTGTTGAATTTTAGGCTGATTTTCTGATTGAGTTAAGCTTGGACATTGAAACTGTCTAGATTATATTAATCATGCAAAAACCCCACACACACGCACACACACACACACACACACACACACACACACACACACACACACACACACACAGGTTTGTACACTTCCACCACCAGTTCGTGTCACATATGCCTATAGGAGGTGGAGTGAAAAGTACAGATGAAATATCATTAGGGGCATCCTTTCATTAATCATCCCTTCATCCCCTCCTTCCGCTGCGAATTAGACATCAGCAGTGGTGTTGGGAATAATCCTAATCTCTACAGATCATCTTTTTTCACCTTACATGTGACTAGATGGACTTCTCAGAATATAAAAGCAACACTTAAAATGCTCACTTAACCCTGTGTAAATTCAGGTCAGGACAGTCAGTCCCAGTCATTACTTTAAAAAAAATTCCTGAAATATATATATTTTTATATATATTATACATTTATTTCATTACTTTTAAAGTAAATTTTACAATTTTTTCCATCGTTTTTTAAAATACAAAAAGGAAAACGAAGAAAATCTTTACAATAGAAAACTTAAGTGCAATTTCCTGCAGAAAAAGTACTTCCTTATTATTGTTATATCAGGTGTTTTAGTTTGGTTCATGGTTCCTACAGCTGAGGGAAGACCAGCCTACACTCGACTTGTTTTAAATCCTTTTAACCAGGCTCTTATCTTTGCTCAAGTGAACTTCATGGCAGCTCTGCACTTTCTGACTCTCTCACCGGCTTGGATCCGTTCCCCACAAACTGCCAAGTGACAGAGTTTTTGGAGATGTCTGAGTTGGGGCTGTACCAGGCCTGTAACACCACCTTTTGGCCCTTGACCACCTCCATCTCTCCTCTGGGGATCTCCACTGTCTGGGTGTCACCTGCAACACATATCAACATGTATTGTTGACTTTAATCAGCAGTGGTCCTGGCGAGTTATCACATATTTAAAGCTTGTCCAGAATCATGCTTTATGTACTAAAAACGCCTGCTTCATCTTTGTGGGCTCAGCCCGTTGGAATCTGGATTTGTTATCACGATGAAGTTGAAATGATCTTTTTCTCACGCTCTCTCTCTCTCCACACACACACACACACACACACACACACACACACACACACACACACACACACACACACACACACACACACACACACACACACACACACACACACACACACACACACACACACACACACACACACACACACACACATTATTAGTTTATTATTTATTGTGTAGTATTGAACAAAGCTACGGAGGCAGCTCAGTTTCTCCATTCTATTGCACCAAAAGTCCAATGTTAGTTTGCCCCTCATAATATGAGTCACTTCAATTTGGAATCACTTTTAAATTATTATATATTGAATAAAAACACAACTTAATTAATAATGACTTTTTTCAGAATCCAACACAATAAAAAAATTGAGAAAATTAAAGATTCATCTCATTTTACATGTTAATGAGCTCAGCTTAAGCTAAATCTAAAGAATTTTTGTTTGCAGTCTCACTGTTGTGACTTTTTGTAGCCCCTATAAATTTCAATAATCTGAATAGTAGAAGGAGGAATACCTATATACTTGTCATGCATTCTAACAAAGATAGAACCAAAAACCTCGTGCCTGACCCTATCTTGCAATCCTTCAAAAACCTTCTGGTTCCACATGATGATCTGAAACACTCTTCTTTCGATATACAACATGAAAAAAATTGATTGATCAGACAGAAAAAGTAATAGCTGAGAAATACAAATACAAAAAGTTGTCAACTGGGGAAAACAATAGCCCAGGAATCATTTCCAGCAGATCCTGTCATCAGGTTAAATTTCATGTCATATAAGATGATTTCATCTAATCTGTGTTGCTCCATGACAATTGCCAAGAATATCAGGGCAAGTTAATCTCAAACATGACATCATGCCTGTTGACCTCTACACATTCAGCTGTCTGACATGAAGCAGAGGCCAAGCAAGAAAGATATTTTCTTCGAGTTGTTCAAACTTGAATCAAGAATTAAGAAAGCCTTTGAATTGAATTTGATGAATGAAGAATCTTTAAAGTAAACCAAATGAGAGAATATACGGCGTTCAAATTTTTATAGCATGTAGTTCTGTGTCTGATCATTATATGACAAGGGTCTACACACAGGTCCTGATCCAAGAGCTAGAAAGAAACAGGTCCGAGAGAAACCCCTTGTTCAGATAATTACACTGTTTGACATTTAATGAAAAGTGAAATTCTCCACAACAAACAAAGCAACTGATTGAAAGCCTCTGAGAAAATAAAACCCAAGAAGGAAAGGCTGGGAAAAATGTGATTTAAGTGAATTTCAAAGCACGTTAGAAGCATGGAATATGACAATGACAACAGCCGTAAGGTTGAAGGGTTTTGTGATTCTTATATGGAGACACGCTCCCTGATAAATGAATTTACAAAATGTCAGGAAACAGCTTGACAGAATTTGAACGGAAGTGACATTAAGAAAAGCATGACAACTTGACAGATATTAAAGAACAGAAGGAGGAAGCCTGACTCACAGGGTGCCCAGTCACCTGACCCGGACAGCTGAAGCTGGATCAGCTGATCCCTGCAGTCGGTGTCCACTCGCGCCTCCAGCTTGAAGGTTAGTTAAAATAACTCCAGCAAAGAAAGCGATGTTGCCACTGAACCCAGAAATGTGTCGTATACTCAGATTGATAGAGAGGACTATGAGGCAGCAGAAATCTCTACATCTGTTCAGGCAGGCACGCCTTCCTTCTTTTCCAGCGTGCAAAGGCTGGAGAATTAGGTGATTGGTGGTGCTGGTGGGGCTGTGCCGGGTTGGTGGCGGGAGTAGAGATGAAGAGGAATTTACGTGTGAGACGCAGATTTTAAATGTGAATGATAAAGCAGAAGACTCGAGGTATAGAGGTATCAGTGTAGAATTAATATTTTGACTTAGTTTTCCTGTAGCGACTCAGTGCTGCTTTGTTTCTCTCAGGACAACGTGACCCTCCTCCGGTGTCACTCCACTCCCTCAATTTCTCAATATTTGAATCTGGTAAATCATGCTGGCTAATCCCTAAACAATCCCAGGCTCAATCCGCTCACCTCACGTTTTAAGCTCAGCTGGTCACGGATATGATGCGACACATGGTCACTCCGCGGAGCCACGTCGTCGTCATAGCTGCATTTAAATTCTCTAGATTATGATTAGCAGATCTCCGTGCTTTACATTTCATCATCCGTGTCATGCGATCTCTGATGAGCCTGTTTGTGGCCACATGGTGCGTGTTTGAAATGAAACATGTCAAACATAGAAGCAGAGGATGCACTTAGGAACATGTGACAGCGAGAAAACAGCAATACTAAGAACAGGATGAACGCCTTTTACAAAATTTCAAACTGATTTCCCCCCTCAAAGCTCTGATTTGAGTGGTCACAAACCAATGGACAAACGTGTGACTACGTTAATAAGTCTGTAAAAAGATTTGATAAAAATGTGTTTATTGAGACAAAGCCATGCTGGAAATCTGATTAATATACATTGTTTACAACAGACACAATCTAGTGGGATCAGGGTTTCAGCAAGCCGATGAGGCCACATTGTGAACATGAATGCAGAGAGAGGGATGCAGAGAGCAATTCTGAATGAGAACAGATATTTCATGATGAAGTAGGATAATGCCCTGTAGTCTCCTCACTGCAGAGTAGTATTCTGCTTCTTTGAGAAGGTTTATCCTCAGAACTGTGTCATTCAATTGTTTATTAAATGAAGGAAAATCTTCACTAATCCATGGCTGTCTCCATCTGGGATATGTGTGTGTGTGTGTGTGTGTGTGTGTGTGTGTGTGTGTGTGTGTTTGGCTGCAGACATAGACAGATAAAGACAGTTCAAGATGTGGATATGCGTATGAAGTCAACCTAAATCCTTCACTACAGAGAAACAAAAATGAGGAAAAGCTGCCAATAAAGAGGAGACAGATATGATACTATGCAGCCTCGGTAAACTCTGTCCTAATTACATTTTGCCAAAGGCTGTGGTTCAGCCACGCTTTATATCTGCTAATTGGATTCTTCTCTTTAGAATAAACAAAGATTTTTTTGTTTTACTGCAGGGCATCCCGGTAATGAGATATTGGTGAAGCTTCAGCTGCAACAGAATTTAAGAAAGTAAACGGTGAAAATCCAAAATTGCAAAAAATTAAAATTAAAAATTAAAGTCAACCCTGTTGTTTCTGAGCAGGGGAACAATTAAGAGGTCACGAGTGGTTTTGTTGTAATACTGCTAAACGTCCACAGGGGGCAGCATATTCATATGATAAGAGATCATCTGATTACAGAGAAATCCACAGTGGGAATCATGTCACCTACAAAATCTCTAAATTTAAGACTCATGGAATGTAACTAATCTGAATCTACACAAGAAACCTATGGTGTGAAACCAGCCTCGGCAGGTGCACCCCAAAGTAAACCGGTGTCTAATTTATTCCTGAAATACATGTAATTTGCATGTCTAACAAGGCATCCCAGTCTCTAATTCTGCTGTCTGTCTTGGTGATCAAATGAAGGATAAAGAGCCTGGCCCTTCTCAAAGTCCCTGGGGATCCATGTAGGCCTGTTATAAAGATAAACTGATTCTCTTTAAACAGCTCCACTCTATCTCCCTCAGTAATCTCAACTTCCACGCATGCCTGTCGCTCATGTGAGTTCCTCTCTGGAGTCGCAGCTCCAGCTCACTAACAAATTCACTCTGCTATCACACCTCTCTATCCCAGCATTCCCCCTGTCCATGCAATCGAGTGGCCCCACCGTGCTGAACGAGTACGGATCAGCAGACGCTGCAGCAGCATCGTCCACAGGTTTAAATGTTAGGTTTGTGATGGAGGGGAAGATCCGGTTCCACCTCATTTTCCAGGCACAATGGTTAGAGTCCGCTCTGGAAGTTATTGAACATAACTCAAAACTAAAATATGTGCAACACCTCTTTATAACCTTCCAACAATTTCAGATGCAAATGGAGTTATCTTTGATTTTTGGACAAATTAAATAAATTATAATGAATAAAGTGAGAGGATGGGTAACCAAAATGGAGCTGCAATGACAGATTATTTTTCTTGTCTATGTTTAATTTATACGTTCGCACAGACAGACACTAACCTCATCAAACTGCTTTTCAATGTCAAAATGTGTTTAAAATTTAAAAAAGAAATCAAGCACGAGGATATGTATAACAAGGAGTGACTGTCTGTGAAACAAGTCAGAGCCTCCAGGTGGACTCTGGGTTATTGCATATACAGTATGCTGCAGTAAGGGGAGTGTGTCATGCGGTTGTACAGTAGCAACAGGTGACTGAACAAACTCCAGGGCTTTTCTTTATCTTTATACCCCGACAGTGGCTTTCCATTTGGACAGAAACCAAAAAACGTGGAGGAACCTCGTGCATATGGATGAGGTTCCATACGAATGTCAATCACGGCATACTGAGATGCACATTTTTTTACTGACATACTCTGTATATCACAATATGCTTGCTGAGAGAGTTGCTTCAACTCATCTCTTCATCTAGTTACTGGTAGATGGTTTAATCAATTGCTGCACTCAATAAATACAGCAGCTACTTTTAAGTTGGGCACTTAGTCAATTAAAAATTGTACAACAGCTCTTGTATCCTGACCCACCTGACATTGACTTAAGGAAACTATTTTTGAAACAACTTATAAAGAAAATAAATAAGATGTTACCTCTAAAATCGATGTAAAGCAGTTCTGCCCATTGACTCCGGAACGCGTCTTTAAATGTTGCGGGAACAGACAGAGAGAAGTTCATGAAAACATCGCTAAAACTTCTTACTCCAATGCTGTATCATTAATTGAAGAGGGGATCAGTTTTGTGCACAGCTAATGTGCATAAAACAGTGCCGCTCTGATCTGTACAGCATGTTTCACCAGTGCTGAGCTGGGATGTGTGTCAGAGCACTGAAACAATATCTTAAAACGGGCCTCATAGATGTCTGGCACTGGAGGAACAGACAACAAAACGATAAATTATTTAAGCGTCGTATTTCTTTTCCTCGTTATAATCGTTCATTAGGCCAGCTAGAGGAATGTGTGTGACCTGGGTTTTACTTTTATCTCAAGGGATTTAACAAGGGAGGAGGAATTTAGATTATGACTGAGCCTTGATACAAAAAATAAAAAAAATGTCCTGACTTTCCACAGAAAAGGAATATAGGACAACAAAACAGCATTTTGGAATGACTCGCAGGCTTCAAACAGATGGCGCCTCAATAATGAATATTCGGGGAAGGCTCCTTTAAATTAGATTACATTAGTTTAATCTGAGCAGCTAATTTATCACAATGGCTCTAATCACTCATTCTGATTTTGTTGAAATTTGTCGCACACGTGACTCGCGAGTCTCAGAAGTACACAATCAAAACACACAAATACAAATACACAAGTGATGTCAGACATGCAAACAAAATCAAAAACTTGTGTTCACCAACCGACTCATGATAGGCGTGTGGGAGTTTAATGCAGAGTTGGAACTAGAAGAACTATTTAGTGGGAGGACTTAGAGATAATAAAAATATTTTCATTTAATTATAAAAAGGTTAAAACTTTACAATCGAGGTTGGCAAGCACCGAGTACAAAAAAGTTTCTTAACACCAACGATTATATTCACAATTGTCTGAGAATATTTTGAATTCTTTTAGAATTTTAAGTAAAACTTTTGTTGCACAAATAAGCAACGAGGATCTCTGGACGGCCTCGCAAAACTATCCGCCAGAGCAGCGTTACTAAAGTTTTCCTGCTGGTATCAGTGAGGCACTCGACATCGTTTTTACGGCTCATCATCTGCAGGGTCACGGGGGGGCGGAGCCTCTGCCAGATGACATCCTGTGACCGTTCGTCATCTGGCTCTAAATTACTGTCATTTGAAGCTCACATGGCGAATACATTGGAAGGCAACTGCTTATCAAGATATGCATCAGATGCTGTAACTTAAAAACACCAGGAGAGTGGGTGAAACACAAAGGCTCACAGACGTCAAACCTGGAGAAAGACCTCAGTGTGAAAATGATTTAACAGACAAGTATTCGTGTGATCCATTGTTAAACTAGACATTCCAAAAGCCCAAACGTCCAGCCAAGGCAGCAGAGTTTCAACTCCTACTAGCAAAATTTGGACATTATGAATGCTGTAGATGTATATTGTTTTTTTTTTTTATGTCACACTATTTTAAACAAGGGGAAAAGCACCAGCTTAAATGGTGCTTTGAATGACATTCACTACTACTAGATACCACAGACTGTAAATCAGCAGCGGAGATCCATTTTCACATTTCATCTGCTCCTTCTCAGTCCAACATCAACACCTAGACGGTTTCATTGAAATCCACTCATAACGATTGACGTCATCTTGAAATCCTGCTGTCAGACAAATCGATATTGCAGCGATGCAACCTCTTGTGACTATAAAGGAAAAACAGAAAGCAAGAAAACAGCAAACAAGAATATGGAATATGATGCTTGTTTGTTTCTATTGTGCTGTTATTTTGAGAATTTGTGTGATCAGTTCACCTCAGTTGCATGTTTTTTGGACAGAAAAAACAAACTCTACACATAAATGATCCGAACCTTTCTACCCACTGCACCACCATCCCACTTAGAATATGTCTCACTTTCTTTTACAGCAACTCCTCACACCCAAACGCTTGATTTGTTAGACATCAAATTCAGAATGATGACAGGATTTTGAAAGTTGATTACAATTTTTCTGTTTACATTTGAAATGTTTTTGTGGTATTTCAGTTACATATTTGTTTTCAACAGATCACTTGCAGACATTTGTATAAATTTACATTTCAGTACCTCTACTTTTTTTTGGAAACAAGGTTGTAAAACAAAAACTCCATTATGAATGTCAGGTCAGGGAGGAAGCAGCTAAAATTAGCATTTAATAAGGTGAAGCTACCTGTGCTCTAGACTCTAGTGGTGCTACCGTTGATGTTGGAAATGTGTCAAACACACTTACCCATACATTAATGGACGGAGCAAATTTCCCTAAGCCCCATTACTTCATGGCGATGACTATTAATTCCCTCCCTTCCTCAGAAACTGGAACCACATTGCCAAGGAAGGATTGAGGGAAACAGTGAATCAACATTGAAAAAAGCTCCCCAGTAATTTATCCCTGGGACTATTTATAAACTTACTACAGTTAAACGACCCTTTGAACCTTTTCACATGCCTCCCATTTGTCCTCCCATTCACCTTGCAAGGTTTGCTTAGATGTATGACCGTGCAGTTAAAGCAACAAGGTATGCATGCTTCTGAATGTGCTGAATGCCTTCCGTGCCTTCTTATGGCTTTGACATCTAACACGTTCACGTTTAACCAAATTGCACTCAGAGCTAAATGAAGAGACGGGCAAAAGGGAAACAGGGGAAACGGGTTCCTATCCTCAGTGAGGGAAAGAGAGAACAGTGAACTGAAGCTTTGATCACATGCAAATACCACACACAGGGGATAAGGATGTTTATGAGGGAAAACAAAGACTCTCATTGTAGATCGACTGCATAAGTTGGGAGAAAACACTGTATTTGTGCATGTATGAGTGTAACAAGCTAATCTAATGCAACTAAAAAAACACGTGCAGTCTCTCAGTGAAGCTGCTAACAAGAAGTGAACTCATGGTTGTGTTGTGTTGGTCACTCTGACTTGCACCAGTGGATGCCAGCACCCTTTTTCATTCCAGCTGTCGATCAAGCGTCCCACGGCAGCCTTTTGGATCACTCATGGGTCCTCGTGGCAGAGAATGAAAGGCAAACTGATATCTAAAATGGGTCTACAACCACAACAGAGGCCATAACCACCCGCCAACCCCTCACACAGTCTTGGGTCTTTGAAGAAGATATTTATAAACCATTAGGGTGGCAGCGGGGGCGAGGATTGGCTGTTTTATCTCCCCGTTCTGTCATGTGTTACCGTGCACACAGCGAGCCCGTCTCGCCGAGTGACACCATGAAGTCAGCCTTTCCTGTCCACCGTGGACGACCGCGGGCTGAGGCCACTTCGCTGCCCGAGGGAAATAGGGACGGCTTACTGCAAAGAGACTGTAATTAAGACGTTGTGTGATTTGAGTTCAGATTTGAGATGAGCTTCTCATCAGAGAGGAATTACTGGATTATAATCTGAATGCAACATCAGATACTCGAATACCTCCCAAGCTCATGATGGAGAGGCAATACGCTCCGTCGTCCATCTTTAACTGTCTGTTTTTTGTTTTTCTTTCAGAAATAGATCAACATTGTGGAAAACACACTTGTTGTCGTTGTTGTTGCGATGAGAAGACATTGACGTGTTTGTGCATGCATGGGAATTAAGAGAAAACGGCTATGCTGCTAACACATGACACATCCATATAATGGCCTACTGTCCTTTATTAATACCTCAGTTGTAGCACAATATTGAAAAGAAAAACACATGAAATTATTAGTGTATACGATCTCTTTTAGGCTGTTTCGCCATTTTAAATCTTTATGCTAAGCTATTTTAACTGCCACCTGTCTGTAGCTTCTTACCAACCATGAAAAAATAAAGAGTGTTACTAGTATTCTCATCTCCTCCCTGTGAATCAGTGACGTCAATAACAGATGGAAATAAGTCCGACTTCAACTTTCAGTGACACCCAATGTGAAAACAAAGCACTTTGAGTTGCATCGGTTCTCACAGCAAAAACTATTCCCAAAGCCCATTATAGATTTTATAAGTTGAATCCAATAATACTCACTTGGGCTTTACCCAGTCAATGTAATCCAGCAGTGACTTATTTAGTGGAAAGTCAGTAAACCAATATGAACAATATTCTACACCTTTGAGAAAAAGCAAAGCAATAAATCATCTTCTGCCTACGTACACATTCTGTACAAGTAAAGCAATATCATTATAAATTTCAAGCTGTTTTTCATGTCAGCTGTAAAATTCTTTTTCTTTTCTTACTGGTTGTTCTTTGTACCAGAAAAAAAACTCAACAATGAACAGTAAAAATGAGGCAGAGCTGAAAACTGTTAACATCACAGTCAAAGAACTGTGACGTGAGAAACCTGTTAAAAATATAATGACTTCCTATATTTATCATCAATGTATGTGTTCTATTGATATTAAGAGAATCCAAATGAAAATTATTAAAATCATTCATTCATCTTCATTACCCACTTTGTCCACTGTCGCTAGTGCTGGAGCCTTTCCCGGGTGACCGGGGACGTGAGGCAGGGGACACTCCGGGTGCGATGCCAGTGCACTGCAGAGCCACATGTAAACAGACAACCACGCACACACACACACTCACACCTACGGGCAATTTGGTATCATCAATTCACCTGAAGAGCATGATTTTGGAGGTGGAAGGAAGCCGGAGAACCCGGAGAGAACCCACACAGACACAGGGAGAGCATGCAAACTCCGCACAGAGCGACACTCGAACCGGGAACCACCTTGCCATTATTAAATAAAGTGCGCCCTCGCGCATCAATGCTCGCAACTTCACCTCATCACGGATTTTTGGTAGGCAGTCACGTGATACCGTACGTGCATTCTATTGGCTGACGGCTGAAGTGCGCTCATTTCGTGAGTCTCGGACTTACATGGGGCACAGAAGTGCTTTAACCGTCGATAAGAGTGTGGGGAAAGGTAATACAGATAGAAGGTGGTTTAATATCAGTACGGGGAGGGTCATAAACATTTAAATTACCGTAAATAATAAGATAAATAGTTTGTTGCTCTATTGCGGAATTCATTATTCGCGTGTAGTTCCCAGAACGCATCAACTGCGAGGAACGAGGGCGCATTATATTAATATAGACACAAATTATGTCACAGAATAAAGTTAAATGATGTGTTTTCAATTAGAGAGTACTGTATGAATTTTATACAATAAGGTCATGATCAAACTTCCTGAGTACACCAAGAAACATCACGTCTAATACTAGACCGCGGGGAAACACATGTTCATCGCACCTTATCTTCCTACCTCCATCCTTACCTTAAACACAGAAATGATGAGATTAATAATTAACTGGTGCATGAGCCATTACATAGGCTGAATCAATATTTATGAATGCTAATTCAGTTTCTAACTATAGCTTTCTATTTTAACATGTCATTAAAGTATGGTAGATAGAATTTAGTTCTCATATCTTACTAGAATGGGGCACAGCTACTATAAAGGTAAGGTGTAAGAAATTGAATGTCTAATGCTCATAAAGGCGTAAAATATGCTTCTTTTGTAGCAATGCTGTGATGAAATGCTCTCAATGGAAGTGATATGAAAAAGTCCTCTCATGCTGGAGAAGTAGGGTTCACATGGTTAGGGTGGTCAATGGAGCCCTGCTGGCTTTCATCTCCACTGTACATTACATTCAAGCCAAACATCCACCCACATGTTCGAACAATGTACAGCTGGAAAAAGCAAAGAGTGGAAGCTAAGAGCCCACAGAGCCCACAGGACATAACTCAGGCCGGCATGCCTCCCACTTGAGACCAATTCTCTTCCTGCACATTTCTGTGAGAACACATTAATTGATCAGTACAACTAAATACCAAACCCAATTTACAGGAGAGTAGTCCTTGAGACGCTTGGATAAAAGATGGGCTCAGGACATAAGAAGCAGTACTCGTCATGGAAGAGATGGTTAGAGGCCAAGATAAGGGCAACATGGAGAGAAATTAGCCAGCTAACAAAGCTTCTGAAAAGGGAACATGGCGAGTAAAGGAGGACTCAGGTAATACAACAAAATCTCCCTACCCGATGAACTCGAAACTGCCAAACAGAGACTGACAGCTTTAACGACCTGTTTGATGATATATCAAGGGGGTAGAGGGAATAAGAGAATAAAAAAGATTTTCTCCACTGAATCAAAGACCAAAAAGTAGTGACCATCAAGGTCACGGTCCAGGATAAAATATTGACAATGCAGTGCGCCCTCGTTCTTTGCGGCTAATGTGTTCCAGGGACCAAACGCGATTAAAGAATCTGCAATCGAGCGACAAACTGTTTATCTTATTATTTACAGTAAGTTAAACGTTTATGAACCCTCCCCATACTGATATTTAACCACCTTCTATCTGTGTTACCTTTTCCCACACTCTTATAGACTATTTAAAGCACTTTCATGTCTCACGTAAGCCCAAGACTGACGGAACGATCGCACTTCCAGATGCCATCAGCCAATAGAATGCGCGCATGGTATAACTGCGATGAGATGGAGTCGCGAGCGTAGATGCGCAAATGCACGAGGGCGCACTGTTCATCTAGAAAATGGCCCCCAAGGATGAGCTACTGAGGGAATACTCAGGTAGCAGAAACCCAAGGGAGCGCAGAGGAGGAAGAGCAGGCAGCCTGGAGGGACAAGCCCCTACATGGTATCTACCACTACCGAGTCGAAGAAGTGGCGTATATTAAGAAATCCTACCAGTGGCAGCAAAATACTGGACCTAGAGACAGCACAAAGGTACTGATCTCCAGGACAGCACAAGAACAGGCCCTAAGTACAAGGGGCCGGGATCTACCAGAGTAGATCAGACCCAAGGTACAGAATTGTGCAAAGATGCTCCTGAGACAGTCCAGGACATAGTAGCAGGGTGTAAGATGCTAGCTGGATAAGGATACTTTACATGGAGAGACACAAACAAGCGGCTGAGATAGTGTCCAGTAATATCTGTACCCAATATGGAATAGAAGTACCCGAATCCCAATGGGCCGCAGCAAGTGTCACAGGCAGCAGGCAAGGTGAATCCAAAAGCATTATAGTTGAGGGAAGTCTAAATCACATGTTTAATTCCTTGGTGTCAGAGGTCGTGACACCAAATTTCTGTGAGACTTCAGCTTTCAGACTGACAAACTGGATACAGTGGTGGTAGACAAAGAGCAGAAGAGGACAGTGGAGATAGATGTGGTGATACCAACAGATACCAACATCAGAAAAATAATAAAGATAATTTTATTCAGAAAAAAAAAAGCAAAAATATTGTGGTAATAAAGTTGTAGTAGTTTTCTGAAGCAACATGATGTAAGAAATTAAATCTGTGGAACCCAGACTGAAGTCAAACTTTAAATGGTGCTCCATGTTTCTCATGTTGATGCGACGACACTTCTGATATTAATAGGTTTTTTAAAAATTCTGACTACTCTTCTGGACTATTTTCTCATAAATTTAATGTAATCTCATAATATACAGTACACGTTTGGTTTTTTTCAGCAGAAAATGGAGTGCACTTGGAAGCATTGTGCTGATTGCTGTACAGTTCAGTGCTGTGTTCATGTGTGTAATTTAACCACTGAGTGAAGTCGTTTGTAGTTTTCTTTTTGACACCTTCACAAATCACAGACATGATTCATGTGGTGCAGTGATTTGTACATGTAATTTCACTCTTGCTGTACTTCCTTGCTGTACTTCCTTGCTGTGCATTACTGTGATAATGTGACATTTTATCGATCCCTGTAGGGAAATTCTCTTTTCACAGCAAGGTCTAAGTGCAGTGGTAGTAACAGGAGTGCAGCCCCCAAGCCCGTAAAGATTCTGTGTCGTGTTGAATGATGTTTGTGGCTACAGAACCTTAAACTCCTGGACTGCGGGTGAAGGACGGTCACCAAATACAATTTGCCGCAAAAAGCTGGTTGATGTCTTTGTTTCAGTTCCAACATAATATCTGAGAGCATATTAATACTCATTATGTTTCATTAAATATCCACGTGGCATTATTTCTATAATTCTTTGGATCTAACAGAAAATTTTTTTTATTTTTCTTAATTAGGTTACACACTTTGGCCATCCCTTATAAACTATAACAGCATTTGATTTATAATTTATTCTGAGGAGCTGCAGAATCTGTAGTGAAATATTTAAAAATAAAAGTTTAAAAAACCAAAAATATTTCAAGCGTTCTTAGTTGTCAAATGCAACTTTTTTTGACAAACCTGACAAAATGTCGGATTATTTGGACAGACTTATCATTCATGGCTCAGGTTTACGCTTACACCTGAGGAAATGAAAAAAAAAACCCCAAAACAAATTCCCAAAGAACAACAGCAGGGATGTTGGATGAAAATGCAAATGAAAAATGCAAATCAATATAATTATGCAAGTTAGACAGTTTTGGGGTATCAGTCTGCCGCTCAATCTCTTATTCCTGCCTCAAGAAATTTATGTACAAAGATTGATCTCACAGAATGACTTTAAGTGCGTGAGCGAGCCAGACTAAGTTATCAAGTTAAAAACGCTGAGTAAAGAAGCTTTTCCTACAGCCACCTCCAAATAACACATACACAGGAACATGGGGACACACTTTAACAACATTATTAACAACTTTATTGTTCAAACTGTTTATCTCCAATATACAGTAATTAAACAGCATTCAATAAGTAACTCTACTCATACAAAAGGTAAAACAGAGCGGAAGTACTTGAAGAGGTGAGAGGACTAAAATCAACATGCCTTATATCAGAGTAACAAAAAAAAGGACCCAGAGGCTCCCACACCCAGACATGACAGATTAGGTGAGAGAGGCTTTTAAGGCCTCTCCAGGGTCTGCTTATGAATGCATTACAAACAGTGCTTCTGCACTGGGATTAGATGGAAAGCAGTTGCTCCCCTGTGACTGACCATGTGGTGTCTCAGTGTAATGGTCAAAGACAAATGAAAGAGATTTGTTTCGTGTAATCCTGTTGGGCTGCTTTATTTTTCACGGGGTTCGATTGATAGATTAGAAACAGGTGTCCGTGTGGCAACAGTGTCATTTAATCTGAGGGTGTGGGTTGAGTGAATAAATTGAAAGCATCCTTTAGTCTGATCATATGGCACACAGTATGATGTGCACTTACTAGACTAATGATTTTCTACTGAGGAGATGGAGACAAGTGTGTATATGTTTGTGTGTGTGTGTGTGTGTGTGTGTGTGTGTGTGTGTGTGTGTGTGTGTGTGTGTGTGTGTGTGTGTGTGTGTGTGTGTGTGTGTGTGTGTGTGTGTATGCAGTAAGCTCTGCCCTCTCGTTGTTAGCTGAATAGTTCATTCTCCAAAGAAACATTTTTTCAATTGTAGGCTGTGGCCAAAGGAATCCATTTGCTTCATGATTCACTGCTTGCTCAAGGTGTTCATCGGGGGGCTGAGCGATGATGCCCTCCACCAAGCTTTTGTGAAGGTGGGCTCCATTACAGATTGATTTAGAAAAGGACCGCAAACCACAGGGAGATTGAAGTGCAGCCCCATATTTTAAAATGAGATTCACGGGAGGGACCAAGCTACACTAGGGATGTTTGGCTCTTTAAGTGATGTTTACGTTTGTTTTTGATGAACCGCCAGTATTCCTCTGCACAAAACATAATAAATGATGCATTAAATGCATGACAGCTATAAGTTTTAATGTCTAACAACATTAGCAGTGATATGATTGAATGAAGTATTCCACATGGCTAGAGTCTGTACCATAAAAGCTTCTTTTACTTATATTTTTTGTTGTACGGTCTTGTGCTTCTCAATAAGTATTAAAGTGGTTTCTCTACACGACACGTTCTTTAAAAGTCTACGCTGACAGTTGGCAGCAAAGGGGTTAAGCTTTTAATTCTGTCACAGTTCAACAGAGCATTGATTAGGTTGGATGGATGAGGCCACAGATGGAGGCGAAAGTTGTGCTTGTCTTGAAGCAGGTGATTATGGATGAAGACATAAAGAGTGTTTGTACACACGTAAAATAAAGCATTTTATGCAATTTGGTGTTACAGCGTGTCACGTTATGTGTGTGGTGAGGTGTTTCTGAGGATAAATGTCAGCCCTTACACTCAGCAATTAAAGCCAGGCACACTGTGATTTTATAGACAGATTTGTGCAGTGACTGAATGGCGCCTGGTGGCCTTTAACCTAACCAGTCTCCCACACACTCTCCTCTCTGAGACCCCTTTCCTCAGTCATGCCTATGTGCAGCAGCCTCACAGATAAATGATCAGTGATTCTGAGGCCAGGCTGCTAAGCTGCCTCTCTACAGTCTAATCTTATTATCAGCCTAGGATGGCTTTAGCGGGGAGGGAGACGAGATAAACAAAAGTGGTCAACACAACATGACCACTGTCCTTTGACATGGGCGACAAAAGCATTAGAATGGAGACAAAAAGATGCCTGTAAATCTGGCCAGTCAGTGGCTGGTTTTGCACATTTCAAAAACCGTTCGATCAGAATACACTGCAGACATGACATAATCAATTTATAAAACCTCTGTTTATTATATCAACTAGAGATGCAACAAATTCCAAAACAAATTCTGATATTGATTTGTTGCTTAGAGCAGTACGGGTGAATCATTTATTAATGATAATTTATTATGATGTTGTCATGTATTATATTATGGGTGTATTATTGATATTTAAGTCTATACGAATTATTTATGTAAGCTTTAAATACGCTCTAATCACACATCTGTGGTCATCACACTGTTGCCTGTTTCAGTGTCCCGCCCACAGAGCGATTTGACTGGTAATAACGGGTTTAATGGTCAAACACTGACAGCAGCTGGTCTGGTAGGAGAGGAGGTGGGCGTTCAAAGGAAGGCACTGGAAATTCTCTAAGGTGAGATAAACATCACAGTCTTGCAATGAGCAAAAGCAAAGCAATACATCAGAAAGTAGAAAATGCAAAATCTTTTTTTAACTGAAATTTGATTTGGGACTCAACCAGTCATATCATACCACAAACTGGTGGTGGCTACTGGAACTCCCCCAACTCTCTCCAAAGAAGTCTAAATACACCTGTAAGACAGATTTCCTGGCTGGCTGTGATTAC
Organism: Antennarius striatus; assembly: GCF_040054535.1. NCBI lineage: Eukaryota > Metazoa > Chordata > Actinopteri > Lophiiformes > Antennariidae > Antennarius > Antennarius striatus. The sequence continues at coordinate 10,231,948 of NC_090781.1, read as the reverse complement.
TTTTTTCTAACAAAATATGATTTTTCTAACAAAAAATATAAAGACAAAATCAAACTGACAACCAGCCATGTGAGACAAATTTAAAAAAAAAAAAATTACAAATACAATTTGGTTAAGTTTACCATACACAGAAGATGCTTTATTTATGACTGAATGATATTAGAGTTATGTCATGTGTGTAAAATGACATAACTGAGTAAAACATCATTTTTATTTTTCCGCATATTTAAAAAAAACCAAACAATGTATAATCGAGAATGACGTGATCAAATCGACATTAGCCGAGGTATACCTGTATTTAATTCCACAATATATTTTTCACATAACTCTCCTTTGTGCTTGACTTGACTTTTCAATGGAGTCAAAAAAGAAAAAAACATTTTTGCAGCGAACCCTGTTACTCTATTAAAATGGCAGCTCTCATTTGGGCCTGCAGCATTTCAAATAATGTTCTCATTTCAAATCAGGAGAACGAACAAGTGCACTGATTAGAATATCTAAATGCACAACGGTCATCGCTACACTGGATTTTTTCTGAAAACAGCAAGATCTCTGACTGTATTTTGTTCTACTTTTGGATAATTAACTAATTTCAGAGTGGAGGATGGAGAGGAATAAAATAGTTTTAAATGCAACAAAACCAGCACTTTTAGTCTGGATCACAGATTAATCATAAATGTAACTCACTCTACAATGAAAATAGAGCAGTGGCAGCTTGAACGGCAAATGAGGTATTTTTGTCTGTAGTATTCATTTGTAGCCAACGACAATTACCAACCGTTCTCAAAGCTCAAAGCAGAGCCATTAAAGTCAGAGTTGTTGTCAGTCAATGGTGTGACTCCAAAAGCTGATACAAAACTGTCTCAAAGTAGTAACAATCAAGCTTCCTACATGAACAACAATCATGTTAATTTAAATCTATTGATTGTAATATCCGAGAAAAAGTTTCAAAATGACAAATACTCAAGTTCAATGATTCCATGACAAGTTCAAATGTGCCTTGAAATGCAAATATACCTTTAGCTTCCCGACAGAGCATGTGCAGACTTTAATTAAATTCTGTCCAGGGGTTTTTGAGGAAATGTCAGTTGTGTGATTTTTAAAAATGCAGACATTCACAATTACCGACTGAAAATAATGTCACAAGATCTGACAACTGAAATCTGGCTGGCTGAGCTAATCATATGCCGAGGTTATTATGTAATGTCAACCATGAAGGCCATAATATAATTTCTTTCCTCTTCTAATGACTGACTGAACCGTCTGGTCTCATGACTCCCCTGTTGTGCAGAAGAACATATTTAATTTCTAAAAGCCAAAAGAAAGCTAGCACCATATTTTGTTCAGCCATCTAACATTGCATGTAGCTGTTAAATTATCTGAGTGCATCAAATCCTGAATTTTTGAAGGAAGATATTATGTTGAGGACAGGATACTCAAAATAGTGTGATGATAACCTCTTCAGAAATATTTATTCCTCCTATGTTACATGGTTCTCAGAAACTCAATGGCCAAATTCAAGAATGCTTTTAGTTTTTCACCAACAATTACACTAGAGATATATTGCATATTGAAATGCTAAATTCTTATTCCTTTTCTTCTTCCAAGGAAATGTCTTCCTGTACAGACAGGCTGAACATGACGGCGCAGCTACTGACGACAGCCAGGTGCAGTTTTCAGAGAGGACTTTTTTCTTAGTGTATCTCACCAGTTTCAAAATAAACATTTCACTGAAATATTTGATTGTAGAGAAACTTCATGACTTCACCCTGCTGAACTGAAATTAAGCGTAGGTTTGCCGGTAAAGGCGTCACTGTTGCTAGGCTTATCAGGTGTGAGCAGGTTTCTTAGAGGCAGCTGTGTGGTACCAGATCAATTTAGAGGACTGAACAACCTCTGGCCTGGAAATAGAAATGAGAAAATTCTGCACCTGGGAAAAAAAAAAAACCTCACATAAGGTAAGACTTGCTCTATAGATCCTAACATATTAACTTTAATGCACGAATGCTTCCTGTCACTTTGGATAGACAGGAAAGAGACTGCATCACACACAGGTTATGTTATTCCCTTTTCCTTCAGGGTTACACAATTATAATTAAAAAAGTAGGTTCAACACTTTCATTTTCAGATTGGACAGGGAACTGATGATGGAAATATATTTTCCACACACTGAATATTTCTGCCTATAGTTTTGAAAGGTTGAGTGAGATGAATGGAGAGAAAAAAAATGGAGACACGCATCTATTTACAAATTGTCAGTTACACTGTAACCCATGGTCTCTAAGTGGATTTACTGCCTCTCCAGGAGGTCCATATTCGATATGTAAAGGGAATGACTCTACAATGGTTTGAATTGAATAAAACACCACCTTTGCTTACATAATGATAATGTGAGTATTGTCATTTTGTTCAAAATTAGGAGCTGCAGACATGATGTTGTCACTTCATGAAGAAAGGCTTTACTGTGAGCAGAGGTCTTTAATGTAGAGACAGGGAACAGGGAACATCCACATTACTCTTAACCTAGGACCATCTGCCTGTAACTTTTTGTCTGTAAAATATCTGATTTTGTTATCAGTACATATTTTTATTTCTAAAACCCAGAAATCCTCTAGTAGTAACAACATTTAATGAATAATATCCATAAATAAAAAAATCTTAATAAATGTCATTAGAATATGACTTAAACTCTGACTTAAATTTTACCTTATTGTTCCTTGTCCAGGTTAATTGCTTTGTCTGCTTCTTGCGTTGAATTTTCTCAAAAGGAAAAAGGATAAAATCTCACTCATTTTCACCGCTTGTTCCTCTATTTGCATAAACTCCGACAGCCATTCCATCTTAAAAGAACTGCATTTCTATTTTACTTTGGCTTGGTGGATGTGTCGCTGACCGTTCGTTTCCAGTGTTAATTACCAGCCCCACCGCCCAAGTCTCTCCAACTCATGCACAACTCACACAAACGCAGAACAACTCAGGGCAGCAAAACACAGCAGTAACAACACACGGGATATAACAATACGTTTATATCGAATTTTATTTTATGCGCAGCATAGAATTTCTTGTGCGCTGAGACCGTACGAGCAGTGTGCAATTGTGCAACTTAGAGGGAACACTGTTCAGAGTTCAGCTTTAGCATTAGTTAGTAAAAAACATGGTCCCTACATCATTTAGCTCCTACAGAAGGACAACCTGATAACATAAAAGCAACACCCAATTAAATAAAATACAGGTACAGGTTATTTCCAGTTAAGTCATTCGATTGTATGTCAGTTTAAAAAAAATACACAGAAAAATAACAATCAAGTTTCATTTCACTCGACTTCAGACGTTAAGTCGAATGAAAGGACGTAAACTTGATTATTATGTGTATTATGTACTATGGTATTATGTGAAAGCACATAAATACCATGTTACTGTACACTAATTTTAAAAAAAACATAATCATATTAAAACATGTACTTATAGTTCCATTATCTACTGTTAAGCATCCCTCCTGATTCACATGATTGCTTTCAATTCAGATTAGTAAACGATAAAATTTTGTTCCTTATAATTTAATCCTCGAGGAGAGAAGAAGAAAACACTGTAAGGAAGTCTCGACCAGTTTTTATGGTAATGTAGCATGTAGCATGTGACTTACAATAGAAGATGAGACGGAGGGGGGGAGTTATTGTTGGTGAGAGTCAGAGTTGTCATCAGAGAGACTTTTCTACAAGGTTGAAAGAGATTAGGATTATTTTAGTTGTTTTAAACGGGGAAAATTTCTTTGAGTTACGAGCTCAGTCATGAAACGAATTTAACTCAGATCTCAAGGTACCACTGTTTGTGTGTGTGTGTTTGTGTATGTGTGTCATGTTGCATAACTTTGTTCTTATTATTTTTTAGCAGTTTTCATAATCTGGAAATTGTATTTCCATGACAAAAACTGTTGAATGCAAAATACAAATCCCTTTTTTTATTTGATTTGAAAGCTTCTCTGACAAATTTGTGTTTTCTGGACACACAGGAACAGCGTGTGATACAGCTGTGTTCCTCACTAACTGCCAAATTAACATGCAATACGTTTATCCTGAATGTTTTGGTGAACAAGTACAAAAATGCTCATATTTTAATATAAAATATACATTCCATCTGAGCAGGATTGCAATTCTTGCGAAAAGGCCAACAGTCGTAAGGATACGGAGAAAAAAATGGCTCTTATCAAACCACAATGGTCATCCTAATGACATCTGGAGAGGATTACACACAAGCACTTCACTTAAAGTGATGGTCAGGTCATTACTCTGTCCAGTTTCCATTCTCAGTCATCTAACGGAGCCAATTATTCCAGGGTCTGACATACCCCGAGAAGATACAGTACGTTTGGTCTTGCATTCTGCCTGTAAGGTCGTTTCTATTTTGAGTCTTAACATCCCAAGGAATTAATTCTAATGGCAATAGTCTATTGTCTCACCAGCAAAGGGACCGAAGAGACTGAAATTCTTAACCACAAACTAAATTGATTACAGTTGCAATAAAAAGTATGGACTGGAAAATGGAAATGAGGGCACTTTGGAGACAACAAATGTTATGGCGAAAGGATTCGATCTTACATTAATGCTGAGGAGAAGAAGAAACCACAGAAAATTTGTAACATGTTTAAAAAAAAGTCTTCAGAAAAAAATGTCACATTTGTGTGGAATATTTTTTCTTTCAGCATGAATGAATATAACACTTGAAATAAAGAAATCTGCTCTCCCCAGAGTCGATTCTCCCCTCAAACAACCAATCAGTGCCCAGAATTAATTCACGAGAACAATTTCAGTTCTGCCTCTTTGACTCAACTCAAACCAAATAAATCAATCATTTAAAAATTACGATTATATCAAAACATTCTGAATGTTAATGATTCAGGTCATAACTCCATTAAAAGGTTTAACTCTTGGACAAAAATGGCTTTTATTAACAGTGAGTGAGTGGTTTCTGTGGTTACCACAGAGATTACTGTAACACAGAATAAAAAGGAACACCATGCAAGCTGCAGTCTCTTTTTGCTACGCATTGCTTCTGTATGACTTGTTGGATAGTGACAATTAATACCTTTCAAGCATCAACTGAATCAAACCTGTACCAAAAAGTAAAACAGCATGACCAATCCTTAATTGACTATTTGAATGTTTTTACTCTCAGGAAACCACAGCAAGCAATCTCCAATTTTATGTGACTTATGATTGGTCCACTGTAACAGGATCTACAACCAATCAGGTACAATTTTCTGTGGGTTTTTTTTTCTTCTTTTTTTTCAATACGGTCTACTTAACTGCTGCACAAGCTTCCTGTCACTTTTCCGACAAGACTTTTTTCTCCACTGTTCCTCTGTAATAATTAACAATAACTTTTTTAATTTTCTTAAATTTTTAAACTGTTGTGTTCATTACTTGAATGGACATGCTGTCCACGACCGATTCTCTGTCAATTGGATTTGCTTGACCTAAATCATGTGATGGACATGTGTACTTTTCCCTAAAAGGATTGATCAGCTAGTTTCTTAATTGCTGATTTTTTCAACAAATAAACTCTTAACACTGTTTGAAACCATTGGACCAATATGGGACTGTGTGCAGCCATAAAGCCAATTCGAGTCCCTGCCCACACTTGCAGCTCTATGCAGCTGTATGTTGGCATACAGCTGCATAGAGCTAAATGTTCACACCAGCTTGTCAGTACAATGACGATGCCAGGATGTTGCTGCTAACAGGTGTAATATGTTTACACAGCATGGGTTGATGGGAAAGCCATTAGCTGTGGAGGTATTTCAACGTTTCCAAAAATGTTCACCTGAGAGAGAAAGAAATCAGGACTATTACCACCGTGGATGACTCATGTCCCAAATTTCATGCTACTTCATGATGAACATGTTGGCAAACATTACATTCACGGTCAGCTGATTAATTGGTTCACATTAGGATGTTGTGAATACTAATCAATTACTAATCAATTGGTGTCACTTGATGACTGATTAGTTTTTTTTTTGAGATGCCAATCCCCACTACCAGCATGCATGTTATATCATCATGTTGTCTATTTAAACTGACATTTTGGCCAGTGAGTTCTTACAGGTAAGCAGCAAGAGGGAACTTTTGTATCATTTTGTCCATAAAAGAGGTGTAAAGCTGAGAACCTCAAAACTAAACATCATAATTCAGGAAAAGACCTAAATACAGGATAATAAAAAAAAAGGGGAGACTCAAGAGTGCACGGCATAAAGGGAAGAAATGTTTATTGAGACACAGCGTAATGTGGTTTTAATCTGTAGCCTGTGCACTTGAGTTGTTTCAGCGCCACAGGATTGACCTGAGGGACCTTCTTTAGCCTCACTACAGGCCCTGGTAAGGGGCCAAGTTACACCTCAAACCAGATGATTGCATTAATCTGGCCACATCAACCCTTCCCTCCATCTGTTGAGACAGTCGATCAACAGGAGAAAGGCGCAGGGATTCCTCTCAGCCTTCAATGAATACTAATCTCTCATCTCTGGCTCAGAAGAAAACCATCTTGCTTCTCAAACACTCCCAATTCAGGCCGTCAGCACATCAAAAAAAAAAAAACCTGTTTCAAAGAGCTATCGTTTACCATTTTAAAAATAACCTATCATCAATACAGGATGGTAGAAATCCCATCCAATTTCAGACACCTCAGAAAAAAATCCCATCCCCTATTGCTTCACTATAACGGCAAGGCAGAACTAAAATCTTCTAGCATCTTAATTCAAAAACTCAGAGCAGTTCCTGAGTACTTATTTTCTTGCAGACCAGCTATTTTCATGCATTTCACCCTTGAAAACCAATTTTCTCCTTTTGAAGAAACCTTTTTTTTAAAATGTTGATGGAGCATTTCTTTTTAAATTATTGTAACTGTACGAACACCACTTCCAATTACCATTTAGGTGCTGCTTTTCAGAATCGTTGTGATGAATAGCAGAATTGCTTTCTCAAGTCATGAGCATCAGCATTTATTAGATGTTTTATGTTCACATGATGTCAAGATAAATTCTTCTTGGCAAATCACATGTCAATGTAGTCAACAGTGAGTTGGCCTTGCGTCGTGATTGTGTGTGTTCGAATGTTTGGTGTCTGAGGTTCATACACTGGCTTCCACCATGTTCAAGATCTCATTTAAAGAGCTCATTAGAGTGAGCTATTTTCCTAAGGTGCACCTGGTCCAGATCGCCATGACCCCCGCCTAAGCCTGGGGAGTAAACGACACTGAGAAGCATCATTTATAGCGCATGATCAGCAGGGATGCCGCAAAATGCCTCATTTAGATGCATTTTCTTCTGTTGAATGTTTGTGATTCACACACTTTGAAGGTGCAGTAAACTGGAGATTAAAAGACTAAAGAGGAACGTGACCAAGAGGCGTCATAATAGCCCCATCGCCGTGTTCTACTGACTGGACCGCTCACCAGTGGCCACATCATTTGTGAGATGATGGAGCACAAATGGAGGTGAAAGAACCAGCAGCTACGCCTCTCGTTCACCAGCCTGTTAATACCCACTCTACTGAATATTTGAGATTAATTATACTAAAAGCTGCGTCTGACTGAAGTCACAATCTGTAGGTAAATTCAAAGGTGGATTTATTTAACTAAATGAAAGAAAAGAAAAACACTGAGTGCTGACATAAATTAGTTGCAGCTAACCTACCTTTGGTTTCCTAATATTCAAAGGATCTACCATTGCTCAGCTACATCAATCAAAAAACTGACCAAGGCAAGGAACAAAGCAAAAAGGAAATGCATTATATTACATTATTATTAACCCTAACCTCATTACAACTCTCACTTCAGAGTAAATACATGTATATACAGTCTATGTAGTATCAAGAATGGTCGTCATCAGGTCGTGACCATAGCCATGTGCCTTTGTTCTGCATCCTTTGCTTCAACGTTCACAATGTCAGAGTGAACGCTAAATGAAGCAGGACTGAGACTGAGATGGAGTCGCACTGTGTCCTTGAGATGTGTCTCAGTCTAATGCCCCCCGACTGAATTGTTTCCCAGATAATTTAGGCATTAATTGGACTAATATCTCACTTGATTGTGTACGCTATGCTATTGACTGAGCTCATGATTGTCCCACCCCATTAAAGTACTTGGTTTTCTTTTGGTTTAAACAAATCACAAATAACGCTGTGTGATGTGAGCCCATGCATTCATTGCCTCAATGATCACCACACCACAAAATTCACTTGGTGTGACTAAAAGCTCAACAAATAGCAGTCAAGAAATAAGATGCAGACACCACCCGCCTCTTTTATGTGTTTTAATGTGTCGATAGTCTTCGCTGCAGTTCGTCCTCGCGTGCATGGTGGTGGTTTGGGTTCAAGAAGGTTGATGTTACTCAAAACTTTGACTGCCATTAAAACAGCTCTGAGACAAACTTGTTCACCATCTCTGAACAAACCATCGCTTTGAATATCAAGACAATGAAATTCTGTCCACAAAGAAAAGACAAATTTCTTCATGGTTGAATAAACACTTTGTCTTACCAGAAACATGAAACCGTTTATCCAAGTTGAAGATAAATCGAACAAATACGCCACTCATCTCGTGTTTTTCCATGACTCATGAGAGCATCATGTCCTTAATAAAATACGCTGCAGCATGATTCAGTTCTTTGGCTTGTTTGGATGTGATGTTTAACTTAATTCCCTTTTACAAATGATTGTGTGACAGTTGGTTCAGATGGAAGAGGGTGAGCGTCTACAGATCCAGTCTGACCTTGAAGAATCATTAGAAGCGCTATAATAATAACCACAGTGATAATGGTGATGTTACCTCAATGCAACTGTGATATGTTATGTTACTGAAACATGTTAGTTAGTTAGTTAGTTAGTTAGTTAGTTAGTTAGTTAGTTAGTTAGTTAGTTAGTTAGTTAGTTAGTTAGTTAGTTAGTTAGTTAGTTAGTTAGTTGAAACTGGTGCAGTATGGTTAGACAGTAATAATGGAATGTCATCTTATGGGGAAAGACTGCACACCAACATAAAGCCTTAGTTTTTCCTCTGAAGAGCATGGTGCTATGAAGTGTCTTGACAATATGAAAGGGGTCACACAGAGAAACACATGTTTCTGTTTACCACATTAAATCAAGAAAAGAAATGCTTAAAAATTACATTTCAGTTTCAGTTTTTTTAAAGTCATAAATGGGACACTGGGCTTTAATCTGCATAAAGAAATGACGTCTGCAAAGATCAACAAATCAGATGTGTTTCCTCGAACAGAGAGTAAACATATACCGTCCAAACATTTCTTTTACAAAACCGGTGTCCCTTCTCGAGGATAAATCCTTGTTTTTCAAATATCCAAATTCACATCCGATGTAGTTTCCTTTCTATGTAATTTTGTCTGTTTCCTGTCAGCAGTCGAGGAGTAAAGGAGCAGTGTACCTGGTATAATCCCTTCTTTTTTATGAAACTGGCTCATGATGTGCTAATGATCAAATTTTGCATATACTGTGAAACTGGTACCTGCTGCAACTGTGCTTACCTGAGTATTTCAGTTTGAGGTCATTAAATAATGCCTTTTTAATTTATTTTTTCTGTTTTCACTGTAAATAGAACAGTTTATTTTCTGATTGGCAAAAAGAAGACAGCACATTTTATGAACAATTATCTTTATCGATGAAATGACAGAAAAGTGAGATTTTTTTTGGTAATATTGCACACCCTTACCAAAAAAACAAACATGATTCCTTCTTCAAGTCACAGTTTAAGTCGCTCCTAAATTATTCCTGACTGAACAGGAATGATGTTGAGTTTTTGGGCCGTTAAAGTGTGCTGTGGGCAGTGAGTCACTAATGCAGAAGCAACATCAAAGTGAGCCATTCAGCAAGAAAAATGCTGATTAGTTTTGTGAACATAATGGGTAACAATGTGTGACTTCTTCTTCTGTCTGATGTTGGGGAAACACTGACTGTTCATTTAATGTGCATCAGCTGAAATGTGCATGGCTAGATTATAATTGAACCACCTTTATAGCGGTAAGGACAAAGCAAGATACCAACTGAAAGAATGTGAAGATGTTAGCATGCATCGACAGAAATAGATTTCTACTATAATATGGACGTCAACGTTTAAACGTTCCCACTTCCATCACAATTCACTGCTCAGAGTGACTTTAGGTCAACAAGCCAGAGCTCCAATCAACACCTGTGAACAACCACGACTGTGACTGTCACTAGATGTCCTAGGAGTTCTTGCACATACATCTTACCACTGCTGTCTTCATTGTGTGGCAGACCAATTAATCTGACCCAGATGAACACGAGTGAATACCTGAGGCAGGACTGTCTCTTTCTGCTTGCAATCGCTGATTATCCTCTGCAGGGTTTTTTTTCTTTGTGTTTGTGGACCGAGGTCAATTAGGTCTCCTTGTCGAACGCTGCAGCGTATATCGGTCTAAAGAACGACAACGTTCAGGCGATCGAACAGTTTGATTCAGAGAAGATGAAATGAGCTTCATAACAAGGCTCAGAAGATCTACAGCATAAATGTCAAAGTCAAGGCCCGCGGGCGCGATCTGGCCCGTGGCGAATTATTTATGGCCCGCCGGATGATTTTTATTACTATTAGAACCGGCCCCCAGGCCACACCGGCCCAGTGGTGTTTTGCACACACCAAAACTACATTCCCCACAATGCCATAGTAGCGGAAGTCACTGCAGCGCAGCGAGCGCGCTTTGGGTTTCAATGTTTAACAGCAGGGTGGCAGGCTGGCGTCGTGGGTAGCGCTGTCGCCGCACAGCAAGGCGGTTCTGGGTTCGAGTCACGCTCTGTTGAGGGTTTGCATGTTCGTCCCGTGTCTGCGTGGGTTCTCTCCGGCTTCAGTTTCTAAGGCATGCAATTTCATTTATGCATTTTTGCATTTTCCAGCTTATTAGCCTGCATAAAAAATTGACCCACTTATTCTGGTAAGTATTTATTATTTCTTACATTTCTTACATTGCTAAAGTTGTTTTCATCATGAATCCATCCATCCTTCCAAAACAAGATGACCAATACTATCTCATCTTCAACAGCTTTTCTACCTTGAGGATGACGGATGACACTGCAGTCTATCCCAGCTCGCTATGGATGAGAGAAGAGGTACACCCCGGATGTGTCGCCAGCACATTGCAGGGCCACACGAAGACAAAATACCACTCACACATACACATAAAGCTAATGTACAGAAAAGTGGGATGCTGGAAGTCTTATTACTAGTTACCACCAGCTGGTTATCTTTTGTGTTGATGCTGAACAAATTGAGTTGCAGTCCATTATATAAGTTTGTTTAAACTTACACAAAAGCTAAAACCAAACATTAACAAGCTGTAAATGTTTTGTTGCTTCACAGAAGACCACAGGTAGCTGTTGTCATACTAACGCTAACAAAGGACAAAATGTGGAAACGACAACTACATTGGTATGGTATGGAGTCGGTTCACAGTATGCATGCTCTGCCATTGTGCTGCAAAACATACAGCACCTTTTGCTACTAACATCACAAAAGAAACAATGGCAACAGTACACACCAGAGAAGACAACGGCTAAACCTAAAATTACTTAGAGGCTGTAAAAACGATGGAAGACTGAAATGAAAACAAGATTAAAAGAAATATAAAGTATTTCAATTGGCTGGAAGTGGAAAGACGTTTCATCAAATGATTAAATCAAAATTCTTGCACATCGAGTCCAGCCTCCAAACTTCTTTTATTTTGATTTTCATTCACAGAACAAATACCTATCTATTTTGGTCCATAATGTTGAAGATGCATCTCTTTTTCTTATGGTAAAAGCTCTATTGTGAATGGTCAGGGTTAATTAGACTAAGTGTAAGGTGAACACAACTTAACATGCACAATTAATACAGTAATCCCTCGCGCATTCGCGCATCGAGACGCGTAACTTCATCTCATCAAGGATTTTTAGTAGGTCATCATGTGATACTGTACCCGCATTCTATTGGCAGACGGCATCCGGAAGTGAGTGAGTGAGTCTCGGAACGCAGCGCACTTCTGTGAGACACAAGTGTGCTTTAAACAATCGATAATAGTGTGGAAAAAGATCATTCAGATAGAAGATGGTTGAAAATTAGCATGGGGAGGGTTCATAATCGTATAAATTACTGTAAATAATAAGATAAATAGTTTGTTGCTATATCGCGGAATTTGTTATTCGAGCTGGGTTCCTGGAACGCGTTAACCGCGGGTAACAAGGGTGCACAGTATTTACACTTCCTGTCCAAATTTAGGTCATAAAAATGACGACAACAAAAATTAGTTAACCTCAATTTAAATTCCAATTATAAACCTGACAATATTCATTAACAGCCATCAAGTATTTCATTAATAATTGAGAAAAAAAAACAACCCTACCCCTAAAAAAAAATTAAAGCAGTGTCACAGGAAGCTTTTCTTCTGGCAAGTAAAACCTTTACAAAGTAGAAATTCACAACGGAAGTCTCGCTTTTTCTTTTGTTATCCTCCTGAAATCAAACTGGTTTGATGAACAAAACACATACTCTAACTACGTTTTCTACACACAGTCATCGATATGTTTTGTTAAACAAGCATCTTTAATCTTCTGCTGCAATAAATGAGTAAAATGTCTAACTCTACCCCTAACCCAGACTGACCAACATGCCCACGAGGGCCACTGGATCGGAATTAGTCTCCAAAAATACAGTTACTTTTAATTTACTACAGACTCCTGCAAAGTTAAATTTCTAAAGCCGCTGTTTCACAGATTATGTTATCTACAAGATCAGCGTAAGACTGCATCTTTGACTTTGACTCTTGATCTAACTCTAGATCTCTAGATGTGTGCGACTATTCGCTCCAGTAGCTGCTGGTTCCAGCCAAAAACGGAGCTTTGCACTGATAGTTAATTGTCATGCAGCTCCGTGCTGAGAATGCTACTTGTTTCGATATTGGACTCTGACCGACTAATTTCTTGTTTAGTTAATTATGCAATACATAATCAGAATTACACTAAGCTCTGAGAGTCATTCAGTGAAAGGGGACATGGCTGGCTCACAAACATCAGCTTACACCAGGACTGTTCCCGTCTCATTAAAAACCAACCATCACTAAACACAATCAGCTGAAGACATGACAGATTTTAATAGCTGAGGCCACAGAGAAAGGCATATCTACAAGGGGGGGGGGGGTCATGCTGGCATTCTATCACAACTCTATATCCAGACTGCTGGGAGCCAAGTCACCTTATCAGTGTCCTCAGGCTAATTTGAGTTATCTGATGTGGATACACTGCATGCTATAACCAGAATGTTTGTCACAGCTGTCAGATTTTTCCAAAATAAAAAAAGCCATTCAACATCTGACAGCAATCATCAAAAATAAAATGATACAGGCAGGCAGCTCGGCATTAACAGCTCAGCAATTAGCTACGGGTCTCCCTGTGTAAAGCCAATGAGATGCTCCGTTTCATCAGCTGACAATATTTCAAAAACATCCATCAATGCAAATCAAGAAATCCATACAATCATCAGAACAGGAAGCAGCTGAAGATGCGTGTCTGTGAACCATAAATTGAATCCATTCATCTTTTCCGTTCCATTTAACAGTTACACCAAATCAAATGATGCAGATGACTTACTAGGCTGCAGTGGTTTCAAAAGGACAACACAGGTTAGAAGTCATGCGTCATTTGTGATGGTAACGGATGACGTCAACACCACAAATGTGCAAAGTTAGTGGAAGCTGAACATGATGTTGACCGATTTTCTTTTGCTATTGCTGCTCCAAACAAATACAGATGTAAACAGGCTGTAACAATCTGTGAGGAAAGCCAATATCCTGCAGGAACTAATGAAGCAGCAGACTGACAGGAACAAGCCCGGCCAAGACCCATATACCTCCAGGGGCTTTTAAAGTGGTACCTGAATGATGGAGAATATGTTTTGATAAAAGAAAGTAGTGCAGATTTTATCTGAATACCGTTTAGGGAAAGTTACACAACAAACTTGTACATTAATGTTTCTTTTAATCAAACACATGGTTGAAGTTTGTGGCATTAATGAGGAGTTAAACTGCCAAATTATGGCAAATTTGTCATTTGTAATGGCAAGCATGATGGCCTTAACCAGCAAAACCTGTAAGACCATTAAGTTCATTAAGACTCATTTCTGGTTCAGTGTTGGTAGCGTCCTGCTCGTTTCAGTAATGACTCATGCACTTTAATACCATTGTTACCCTCAAAAGGGATAATGACTATCGCAAGAAAGAAAAAACATTTGACTTCCTAGAAATTTCAGAGCATTCAACCATAAAACAACATCAGATGAGGAGTGCCTGCTGTGTGCTTAAAAGACCTCTAGTACAACCACAATTCAGAACAATGGTATTTACATATTTTATGAAATCTGCATCTGGAATCAGAATTTTACTGGATGAAAAAAAAAAGAGGTGGTAACTGGTGTGTGTGTGTGTGGGGGGGGGGGGGGCACTTGGCAGGCTTGTAGCTGCTCTAGGTGAAAATAAAAATATAATAATAATCTGAGTGATACATTTGAATAAAGTTAGAATTCAAAAATCTAAATCCAGGGTTAAAGGTCATTCACCAGACACACGTGGGCTCCCATTGGTGAGTTAATCTGGTAATAAAGCAGACAATATGTTGTTTCCTCACTTTCTAATCTGTTTAAAAACTAACCAGAAGCCAAACGGAATGTCCTGTCACCAGAAACCACGTTTCCCTCAGAGATCCTCTATTCCTCGCTTTTTAATAATGTTGAACAAACTGCTCCTGGACCCCCTCCAAAGCTGCTCCTCTACTTAATCCGCGGCTTAATGTCCGTCAAGTGAATTAATTGGCTTACCTTGAAAAATCCATATTAACACCAGTATGGCTCGAAGTCTTGTCCTTATCTCCATGGCAGCACATCAACCGTGGGCTCCGGCGGACAGGAGCGCGTTTAAAGTTGAAGCAGGACCTTCTCGGTTGTCAGCTGCTGCTCAGTTGTCTCCAGGTAACAATTACCAGCCACCAAGCAGCGGGGAGACGTGTGACAGGAAACACTCCTCATCCCGCCTGCGAACTGCGGCGCGCATCGCAGGGGCGACCCGGCGGCTGCGCTCCGTGTGCGCTCTGCAGACCTCTGCAGGGAGCAGATGACATTCAGGGTTTTATGTCTGTTTCGGTGAGTTCTGCTGCTCGCTGCTCCCTCCTTGTGCAGCTCTCACAGGAACGGGCTGGAGGAGCCGGTCCACCTGGATGAGCTGCTCCGTGACGCCCCCTGGCAACAAAGCCTCAACTGCACCCTAAAGGAGTGCAGCTCATAATAGATCTTTTATTAGGCAGGTAGGACCAAACCACTGACCTGCAACCCCCCCCCCCTTCACCCCTAACTCCCCCACAACCCTCTCGATCAAAGCGCTTTTAGGTTGTTAAATGAAAAGAAAGAGCTACACTGACAGAGAACAGAGGCATCTGGGGGGGAATTTAAGACGTGTTCCCTGTTTTGAGATGTGAGGGACGTTTGGTCACACTTAGGAGAAACAAAAGTCCTGCTGGACAGTGAATGCATGCTTAACCATTCAGATTATCCTTCAGAACCTCAGAAACCAGTACCTACTGATCACCGCTTCATCAGAGGCCAGTGGCAACAATAATAAATAAAAACCCACTTGGAAGTTGATGGATTTAGAGCCTAATGACCTCAAGGTCAAGTTTCAGGATAGTAATGATGTCTGTTTTGGGCCTGGCAGCGATAAAACCTTGTTTATGACCTGTGTAGAATCTGTGAGGTTTATTTGTTGTGTAAAGATCATTTTGTGTGAAGCTTGTCTCAATGTTAGGGTTAGGGTTTATTCAATAATATTTTTTATTAGAAGTCCCAGTTGAAATGACCTTGACTCTACTGTACCTCCTGGGCTTCCGTAGCTCCCCGCTTGCCCCTCGCTGTGCTGCTTTGCAGAGGGAATCAGACCAGCAGACGTTAATGTGCACTAATGTTCTACAGGAATTAATAAGTGCTGGAGCGTTCTTCTTCTTCTCATCTGTATCACTGGTGCACGGAAACTGAAAATACTGTCATTTTTATTTGTACTGTATTCACCCCTCAGCCATTTTCTCCCTGGAGAACATGGTAACAAGATTTTCAGCAGCTGATAAATGAGTCTTTACTCTTTAATTTACTTATACATGCTTGACGTTTTGTCCATTTGGGGGTGGTTGCAACAATGTGTGGGAAACGCCACTGACCTTTTGAGTTCATGGTGAACAACATATCCATCAGATGCAGATCAATAAGAGCCTTCATTTGGAGTCATGTTTGCATCGACTGGCATTTACTTTCCCCTCCCTCCGTCTCTGGTCTCTGAAGGCTCTTGAGGTAAATATCTGAACCTCCAGCTGCTGAACACTCCAGTGTCTTCACCAGCTCTGCTGCAGCTGCTGGCAAGGTGCTGGCAAGGCCAAGCCACCACTGACCTTGTAAACTGGATTTGCACCAGAATGACACAAATACGGTACAAACAAGTTTTATTTGGGCTCTGTTCATGGCTGGGCATTATTTGACACAAATATCTCACAGCCAACATTAGAGGTCAACAAAATTGAGTGAGCTGCTAACCTACAAACTGTTATTCAGTCATTTTACTTCAGCGCTGCATTTAAAATGGTTAAAAATAATTGGCACGTGGCTTTCCTGTAAGTTAAAATTGTATCTGTACTTAAAAAAATTGTTAAGTCAGTTCACAACATTATTGTTTGTTGAAATGTTTTTGTGAACTTTTTTTTAAATTCATTTCTAACATTTGGAATGCAAGAGAACACAAATTATTTCAGTCTGTTTTTGACGTTACTGTCGTAACGTGATGTGATTATCGGATATTTATATCCACACGTTTTTACCTTCACCGCTAGTTTATTTCAGTGTCGGCAGCAGCACTGCTGCAATGCAGTGTCAGTAATAGAGTATTTACCTATGGTGGCTGGAATGCCATGAGGTGTACTATTTTTCATACGCGCTCCAGGCTTTTAAGAAAAGCAAGTTGAGAAATGTGTGCTAGTGCCCTGTTAGAGCCTCATGCCCAGCAGCTGGGGAGAGTGAACAGAAACACTCATATGAAAGACAACCTACCAGGAGGTTGAGGGCAATTTTTTTTTGGTTTTTCTTTTGGGGGAGGGGGGGGGTCTCTATGAGTGACATTTTTCACACACATTTGTTCTGTTTTTGACTTAACTAACAATAACAGCAGACACTTATATTACTGCCAAAAATCAGCAGTCCAGGTTAAATAAAAATAAGAGGTGTGTCACTCTGAATACAGCAGCAGGGGTGAACAAATTCTTCTTTCATCTAACAGGTTAACATAATATCCCATTTTATCTGGAAGCATTAAAATGTTGGAAAGTCCAGTGAGGAACCTCTACAAATGTGGTTTCATGTAAATGTAATGCCAGCTCCATCATCATGCATTACCTGATGAATTACAAAGTCTAATCCAGAGCGGAGCAGAGTGTCACACAGGAAGACACTTTAGGGACACTTATAAAGAGAGCAGGAGCTGCTGTGACACTTTACATCATAATGTAAGGCTGAAGTTCTGGCTCAGCTCACAATAAATGGGTCGGTAGGTGAAATATTAATGCAGGTGAGTGGTTTATTGTATTTTTAATGAAATGTAATGAATTTATTTCAGTACATTAAAAGCCATATGATTTGTGAGAGCCTCACAAATGAATTTCATAATGGAAGCAACAACTTTCAATGAGCAAATGAAGACAGATTAGAGCCCGTGTTGTCTTGGGCTCTTCTATCTGCTTTTATAGAGTTCTGGTCTGACAGACAGTTATGTTTACTGCTGATTTATTTATGTAGCTCTCTATTGTGGAAGCTGCTGTCGCCTGTCCATTCCTATTGTTTTCAGATTTTTAAATTGGACCTGGCTGCAGTTTCAGAAAAAGCAAACACAAGTTAATAGATGAAACTGTTTATTTTGATGGTTTAACATACAGCATACGTAGTGTGATGGGAATATAATGACAAAATAATACTGTAATGAGTTAGAATAACTTATTACTTTGTCACAAACATTGTAAAATTAGATATTCTTGTACCGGTTGCAGGTTTAATGGCATTATGAGGAATGTTAAGCAGAGATGATGATACATATTCATCTTGAGTGAAGACTATGTATGAATAATTCACCTGATTTTGTTGTGGATTATTGTAAAAAAAAAAAAAAAATCCCACCTGAAATTTCAAGTACAATATTTGTTGAGTTTATTGGTTGCTTTTATCTAAAGTGAACGCAGTATTACACAGTTCTGCTTCATATTTGACTTTATGACTGTCTGAGATGATGTAATTTGTTGTGCTGTTGAGCTTTATTGTGTTCTACTTGTTTGTGTCATTTAAAATTATGATCTTTAAAACAATTTCAATAAAAAAGTAACAGTAAAACATTCCTGAAGGCTGAATGAGTTATTGCACAACTGAATCAGATGCACCTGATAAAGTGGGATGGAGACACCATATTTTACTATAATTATTGCAAAGCATAGCAACGGGTGATGTGTATTTATGGAAACAGTAAAAAAACAACAACAACTTTTATTGTCTTCTCTGCAGCAGGAGGACGCCTGCTTCCTGCTGATCAGCTGTGATGAGATGCCAGAAAAAAAAACGGAAAACAAATATAAATGAGTTATGAATATTTATTCCATTTGCCTTAATTGGGTGAGTGCATCAGATTAACTGTTTAAAACGGAGTCATTTGACAGTTTTTGGTCATTATTGGAGCAGTGTTTGTCAATTAAATAAATAAAAATATATGTCATGAATTGTAAGCAGTTCCATCTTTTAACTCCGTGGTGACAGTATCTCTGGCCTGCAGTGGATGAATGAAGGCTGATGTCGGATTTTCAACCTAATTTATCATCCTGGATGTGAGTCTCCTTTCTTTATTTCACCAAAGTGTGACATTCACATCCATATTTGTGTGTGTGTGTGTGTGTGTGTGTGTGCGTGCATAAAAATGTGCATATATGGCCACTTCCATGTTGAATAATTGATTGTTCAAGTGTGAAAGAAGCACTAATATGAAACTGCACAGCTTGCATGTTCACCCCCTTCCAACCGTGCCCCTACATTTCCAGTAGGTCAGTTTGATTCCACACATGAATTCAGCTAAAATGTCACCCATGGTTCCATCAGCTGCACTTTTCACACAGTGCACATGTGTTTTAGAAACTGCACAAAAGGAGATTTGTCTGTGGTGGGTTTGTTCAGTATCTGTCTGATTTGTATCATTCTCTGCACCCATCACCTTGAGGGAAGACACTCCCCAACGTCCTCCTGAATACGACCTTTGTGTAAAGTTGGTGGAGACGCTGATGTCTTGCTGCCAGATGGTGGGAAATGAGATGAGCCTTGATGGTCAACTCCTTCATGACCACTTCCCCCTTGTTGCGTTTGTTTCATTGTGCTTACAGTACTACATCAACACAATGATGCATGACAAATGCCCCTTAGTGCAGAGCTACGACTTGTTGATTCTTTTCTGCCATCTAGTGGTGAATATCTGCATCGCCTGCGTCCTCACCCCCCTCCCCCCCTCCCCTCATTCCTCACCTTTGCACGTTATTTTCACACTGAAGTGTTGGTGGAAGTGTAATAGTAGGTTAGCTGCAGGAAAATAACTGTGAACAGGTCACTGGTCGCTCACAGGAACACGACACACACTGACTGACATTCAGTCAAACTAATGATTGTGTAGCTGTCGGGGGCTTAAGACCTGACCTGCGTGTCTTTAGATAGATGGCAGAAACACCCAGAGGAAATCCACGTGAGCATTTGATGAAATCACACATTGTCCTCATAGAAAAGGCCGCAGAGGCGAATCACACCTGTGTGTACATGCCCCATGTTTGTATGATGGAGACACCATTAAGTGAGAGCATAAAGTGAGAGATGTTTTTGTTTTTTTTAACCAGCCCAACATTACGTTGGGGCTGGTAAAGAGCCACGTCAAGACATTTAGGGTTGACTTTGTCTCAAAAGAATTCTGCTTATAGTCCTCAAGCAGCTTAGTGTGAGGTTTGAAGACCGAATAGTTCTCCGGTACGATGTAGGTAACATCACCAGAGGCCAAGCAATCGGTATCCACACAGGAATGCTTGAAGTGAGTGCTTCACAGGTAATATAAAACAGAAGGAAATGAGGCAGGTGCAGAGACGCTACTCCCCCACACACTGTCACTGGGTCATGAATGATGAAAGACACCACATGCATGTGTACACCTGGTGGGCTTGCAGATAAGTGACTTATGGGAGA